>NC_137697.1:77586865-77957069 GCF_964034855.1 Anser brachyrhynchus
TGTTATTTATGCATTCATTTATCTTTTCATCAAGGGCGGCTTATGTGGTCTTTACTGACTTTGGTTTCTCATCATCATCGCAGATCAGCATCTGCATTGTGTGCACTTGTAACAGGGATAATGGATCTCACTTACAATACCTACAAACTCAGCTGAGAGCCATGCAAAGCAAATGGCCATAAATGCACCCATCCTGGCCCAAGTCCTGATGAATAAAAATGAAGATCTTGTCAAATAATAAAGTGACAGGTTAATTTACAGCATGGAATAGTGTGAACAGGGAAAGCATTGCTTTTCCAATCTGTATGAACGGTGCCACCTATCTGCAGATTAGCAGAAAGCTTCAGATACACTAATTCAGAAATCAGGATAAACACATGTGATGTTGCTTAGTTTTGTAAATATCAGAGGAATGGAATTGATGATAAAGGAAAATGTGAGATTAGACACACACAGTTGCTTTCGAACCAAAAAAAAACAAGATTTTCAACAAAGGACTGCTGTATCAAACAGTAATAAAGAGCCTCAAGCAGTTGTCTGTGCTCATGCCAGTTTTCATGCTTTAATTCTGCTGCCCTGTGGTTCTTAGCTTTGACATTGAGATCTGCACGGCCACCAGAGATAATTATTTCAACCTTCAGGCCATCAGGCGCTCATTTTTGATCATGGATATGTAAGAGATTTTTTTTTGCTTCTCAGGCTTGCCAAGTGGATATCAATAGAGCAGTAAAATAAGCAAAAATGGTAAGCATTTTAAGAGAAATTAAGAAGCTGGGCTGTATGCTGGCTTTTCTACTAGTTTTTCAGACCTTATTATTGTTTAACATTATTCAATAAACACAAAATCTTGACAAATATTTTTCCTCATTTTAATTTTCCATTACAACCTTGTTACAATTAGATATTAAAAAATTAGCTTTGACTTTATAATACTGCTGTCAGTAATGCTGTTCCAATACCTTCTAATCCCCTAACACAATTTGCACACCATGAATCCATATTTTACACACTTTTTACGGTAACTCAGAGAAATTACAGTAATTTTTCTCATCCACACCTAATATACGTAAGTTAAAACACATGATTTGCATTGTAAATATTCTACAAAGTCTTTTTTGAAGAATACTAATTTGAAGAGTCACATTATTAAAATGGAACCTGCATCGCAACCCATATAAATTATGAACTATAAATCAAATCTCACTGTCTGATTGGAATTTGGGAATTGGTATATGTCAGATGTTAAACATTGCCATGAAGCAGAAAGCTGGCATGATAGCTAAATAAGACACAAAATCAATGATATTTGCCACTAAAATTATCTTTGCCTAACTCATAATGTGTGACTTTTATTTTAGATCAATGTATTTGCCAGTTACAGATTAAAAGATTTGCATATTTGTAAAACAAGAGCATCAGATACTAATATATTACCTCATTGTATGAACATTGCTTAATTTATCATTTATCATTTCAGTCTGTTATATACTGCTACACCCACAAAACACTGTGCTTAAATGATAAACAATAACAAAACAGCAGATAGGTCGATATTTTGCTGCACTAATCCTCTCATATGCAAGTCTTAAAAAAAAAAAAAAAAAGAACAAGCAAAAACAACCAACCTACAACAGTAAGTTAAGCCTTAATCAAACACTTCTCTGAAACAGAGATTTATATCTAGGCATATCTTTCCCAAATTTTACAGTACTTCAGAATAAGTCTGAAACTAAATATTTAACGCACACACATTCTAAATTACAATATTTTGTAGTGTGGTCAACCGACAAACTGAAGTGGTTGTGCAATGAGAAGCCACAGGAGATGTTCCTGCCAAAAAGCTAGTGAGTATTTTGCCCTAGCTGTATTACACTTCGTTTTGAAATTACATCTGCACAGATATACCACAGGTGTAAGGGACACAACAGAGAGTTGTACAGTTTTGCACATGAAATTTTGCATGCAAGTACTGGACTGTAGGAGCTTTCTTTTTATTTATTTATTTTAAGAAAACAGACAAAATGTAACAACCCTACATATCCACTGTACCAACAAAGAGAGAGTGAAATGAAAGAGTATCCTTGAACGTAATCCAAAGAGGCAAATAAAAAGGATCATCTCTGTTAATTGTAGTGATACTACAAAAAAGAGTTGGAAAGACAAAATACATTTAGAACATTTGTCCTTAATATATTTTTTTTTTAATTTAGTATTTCCAAGTAGAATTTCTCATAGCATTTTAAGAAGTGTATTTAAGAAGATGAGCCAGCTTTCTGGGATATTGTTTAATGGTTTCTGCAGCAGCTCTAGCATGCATTTGTTTTCCTTTATCAAACAGCAGTAGTCAAAGCTAATGCCATTCCCAAGCAATACAAACTTTCACACCTTCAGTTTTGTGAACCAATAACTTAATAAAAATATGAACTTCCCACATCCGAGCACAAAACACTTTTCAACTCCGAAGGCCCATTTGTTGTGTTTTCTGGTCTCCTTGGACTTCACATTGCTTTAGAGATATTCAGAAAACTGAACTCAAAGATTTGGAAATGTGAGTGGCTTTCCTGAGAAAGGGAATGGTCTTTGAGACACTGATATATTTAAGAGCTTGGAGTATCTGTAAGCATTGAAGCACTTCTCTCCACGTTGGCAGCGGGCACCGCTTTGTACTACAACGCTCGCAAAGGCCTTGCATGGATGACTAGCACCAGGAGGAGAAACATGCAAGGCTGAGATCCCTTAGCACTCTCACAGCAACTGGAGAACACCAAGCCATAGTTAGTGCCCTATCAAGTAATAAATTAAAAGAAAAACATCTCAGGTCAATTTGTGTCTCTCTACTGACAGCTACACTGACAAGGCAGGCCTTTCAGTCCCTCAGGCAAGGCAAGTGATCATGGCTGCTGACAGGCACTTGGATGCTCAGCTTTTCAGAGGACGAGGCGAACCATTTTGGGTATGGATGCAGCCTTGTCTGTCCCAACAGTTTCCTCCAGATCTGCTTCTCTGTGCTGCTCTCCTCCGTCTCAGCCTGCCCAGCCCCGCATTTTCTGCTAGCCCAGTACGGCACACCCAGCAGTTGCTGCTTCTCACTCCTTTCCAAGTGGGCACTATCCCGAAAAGCATGGGTAGGACAGAGCTGAAGACAGCTTCCACGTCCCCAGCGTTGGCTCCCGGTGGTGATGAGCAGTCAGCGTGGAAAATTCTTCACAGACCTCTGCAAGCAGAGCATTTCAGCGGAGCTGCGAGTATGATGGGAACAGAGAAACTTTTGAATGTTCTGCCCACCACAAGACAGCTGGCACGCAATTATCATTCCTCCTATTCTACAGATGGGAAAAATGAAGCTAAGAAAATTGCCTAAACTCTTACAAGAATTGTGTGACAGAGGTCTGAACACAATCCAGATCTCTCAACCTGACTCTTCAAGTAACTATTTGGAGAATATGAACAACAAGAGAAGCAGGGAGGTCTAATTGGATTTCACTGTCAATAACTCTGAGAGCTACCCACCAATAGGCAGACTGGGTAAGACGTTTACAGTACAAAGACAGTCCAACGGTACTGCAAAAGAATAAGGTTTGTATAATCTATTCTGTTTCTTCACTCCTCCCTCTTCCCCCCCCCCCCCCCCCTTTTTTTTTTCCTGTAGAAGTTCTGAAGCTTGGTATGGAAAGAAAAGAAAGGGGTAACTCTGATCACACCGTGCCACTTGGGAAGGACAGGCAGAAAACTCACAAGAGTTAATGCAGTCACATTTGACTTTTAACTTTTTGATATTGAGATATTCCTGCAAGCAGCATAAGAATAATGAGATAAGAGAATGCAAGGGTGTGAGTGCTATGGAAATATACATGTTAGTATGCAGTATGAAAGAGCACCCTCTGTTGTTTTTGGTTAACAGAAGCAAGTCTCCCGATACCTCAAAATATTTCAGTTCCAGAAAAGACTGAGATAAATCATCACTACCAACATATAGATATCTGCAAACACTTCCGAGGGAGTATAGGCACTGTACAGTTTGTTTAGGAAGGATGGTTAGGCATGCTGAGAGATACTGGGTCACGGGAGGATGAACACCCCGTACCCTCGTTGCCTAATTTGGAAGCATTTTATGATGGAAGGATCACTTGCATACATATACCACCTAAAATTAACAAAAAATATTTTTATGAAGAAAAATTGATACCCTGGGCAATTTTTATTTACGATTTTTATACAGCTTTAAGAGTTTTAGTTAAGGGTACACATCATAATTTGATATAAGAGTCTCCAGTACTAACCAAATCAAAGCACAAAATGTCTGATGACAGATGAGACATTCCAATTAGTTAGAAAGATGTGAGATCTAGCTGCATGTCACTTCACACTAACAGGAGACCTTAAGTACATCAATGACAACAGCAGAAGTCTTAGGAATGAGCAACTTCTGCAACTGGAAATGTGTTTGCCTTACTTAGAGCTAAAATCTCCTATAAATTTCGAGTCTTCATTAATTTCTGTATCCAGAAATTACTGATTTTCTTAAGGGCCTAAAATTATAGAGATGGGTGATGATCCACATGATTCAACTCTAATGATGTGCCAATGATGACATAACAGAATGAAAATAAATTATGATGTTACAGTGAACAAACTTGGATGACTTAGGTGCCCTCAGCAGGTTCTGCTCAAAGTGAAGAACTGAGTATGAACAGATTGTAAAAATGTACTTTCACAATTCCATCCATAATCTAGCGCCTTTCAAAACTACACCACTAGTTAAGAAAACAAAGTGAGAACCTTAGAAATAGCTAATAAAATGTAGATAGACTATAAGAAATATTATATTGCAAAGGTATGAAAAATGGTCTGTAACAGAAAGTACAAATTTTTTTTGAGAACAGTTCTCACTTAAGAAAAGTGTAATTGAGTGTTTCAGGGAAAATTAGTTTCAATTTGATTGGATATTGACCTGCTGAAAAATCCTGCACAATGAATTTCATACAGTTTCCATGAAAAATTGTGAAATTTTGTAAATACAGAAAACTACATTGCATATGTATTAGAACTATGCAGCTTAACAGTCAACACTTTCATGATTAAGCTTTGCTTTACATAATGTATGGGGAATGAGAGAAAGTAAAATTTCAAAGAAAAGGGGTTATTTCCTGCAGATTTCAAAGATGCTGAAGCAGAGAGCTTCCTCTAACACATCTCTTGTCTGTTGAATAAGATTTTTCATTGGAGGTAGTTTGAGTATGTCAATTACAGGACTATTTAACAATCCTACCTTGAAGGAAGCTGCGTGCCAGAAGACCTGAGAATATGCAATCTCTTTTTTTCTGCTTTCACAGATTTCTCAATATTGAGGAGCAATCTTGAAAGGAACTTCTAAGAGTCGCTATAATAATAATTGGGGTTTCTTTCCTTAGTTTCATCTTTCTATCCAAACATTTCTAGTAAATTCTGTCCCAAAACAGTATTAAAGGTATGTTTTGCAGAGTAAACAATAAAATAAATAAAAATAAAAATAAAAATCAGGAAATGGCAATATCAGACTTGTGCTAGCAACCTTAACATGGCCCCCACGGAGCAATATATTGTAACGATCAATTACAATAGTGTGTATTGCAAGTTCCTGCAATGCTTCCCAAACAGGAGGTGGAAACACAGTATGTCTTCTGTACTCCTAACTGTTAACAGAACAATTTTTAAGTGATTCTATGCATGCCAGAAAAGGGTCCATAAAAGTACAGCATCTGAAAATGAGAACTATTGTTTACTGCAGTGCTTCAACAGGAACTCACATTTCTACCTTTTAATCCATCGTGTCATAACTAATATCTAATGCTATTACAACTGCAAGAGACAGGAGAAAAACAGTTCTTTATGTGTTTCTAATACATTTTCTCTGTGCTTTTGACATCATTATGTGCTATGTACAACCAGTTTCTCTGATTCCTTTGTAACAACTCAGGTCCCAATGTTACAGGTATGTCAGGCAAATATGTCACACCATACACAAAACTACATACAGAGAAACCAAGTAGCACTCGAGTGTTTGCATGTTCAGGGTCTGATCAGATTCCCTCTGCAGCTTTGCTGAGATTTCGAAGAGATGGGAAAAAAACATAATCATTAGAAAACGTGTCTACAGAGCCACTAAAATTGGCCAGCAGTGTGCTGTGCTTTCTGTAAGTATCTAAACATTTTTTATAAATTGACTATATTCCAAGCTAGCAGTCTCCCTTTAAATAAAACAAGAGCAAAAATCACATTAGCCACTTAAGTTTGCAGCTTCGTTAACTTCATATGTACCTTAGTTACCTGTCCCCTTCCCCAAATTACACCTAAGAAACACAGCACTGCACATGCGTGCAGTTAAATTAACTTCAGAATCAGCTATTGCATCTTCCAAAATGCCCTAAAGGAATATTGTTCTAGCTGGAAAAAAAGCCTGCATAGTGCATGTTCTCCATCTCTCTGCTGAAATCATCTTTTTTTTTTTTTTTTTTTTTTTTTTTTACCATCAGCAACATAAATTACTGAGTTATGAGAACTGAATTCCTTTAAAATACGTGTCTTTTTTTTTTTTTTTCCCTGTCTGGCATTTCACAAGCTTGCTCCTCTCTTTTCCTTCTTGTAGCACAGTTAACATCACATAGTTTACCTGGGTAGAATTGCAAGAAATAATTCTGTATATAAAGGCTTCACAGGCTACGTTCCCACTGCTGGTTTAGGTCTGGGCTTGAAAATGGACATAACCCTGTTTTCTGCCTACGGCAGGCAATTCTTCCAGCTGTGGCACAGCCTCAGAGGCTGCTAGGCTGAGCAAGGACAATCCCCAACAGTGTCTCAGGCCATTCCCAACAGGTGCCACGGAGAGGGCAGCCTCCTTTTATTTGGTAGGACAGCAGCGAGGAGGATGTTCACCTGCATGCATCAGGGTCACGCCGATTCACTGGCTGCCCCATCCTGCTCCTGCTGCAGGGAGTGCTCTTGCCCAGCACAGGGAAAGCAGAGGCTGGCACGGATGGCACAAGCTTACCTAGAAATTTCACTTCTGAGACAGCAGGCAGAAAAGCAATCACAGCTGGCTAATGGGTTGACTGCCCGTGGACCCAGTGTTTTTTCTTGGGAATACACAAAACACTACCCTGAGCTGCTCCCCTTCACGTGAGAGGTTGTAGTTGTAATTTGGGGTATCCTTAGGCTCTCGTTTGCAACACTAAGTGCAAGCTCATGGCAGCACTGACATCAGTGCAGCAACCATCAGGCCACGTGGAAAAGATGGCTAGTTCTCTCTCAGAAGTGGTAACAGACAAAAAGCTCAGAGCGGAGGAATATTTAAATAGCGTGCTCCCAATCTGAGAGCTGCCAATATTTGCTACTTAAAATTTAAGCACTTTCCTTGCATCCCTTCAGGAAAGCTTCTGCATTTTCTGCTGTGTGAAACATCGTCCATGCATCTATGCCATCAATTAAGACTTTCAATACTTTCAATAATGCATTTATTGTATGATTCTATGCTACTGGCTTGCAATAAAAAAGTAAATTGAAAAGGAAAAATGAGATGGGGAGAAGATATTAAATGCAGCATATGTCATTCTTATAGGTATGTAGAAGCTGAACACAATATTCATCTACACTATTTTAACCATATCAAGAAATATAAATTTGTTAAGAAATAGCCAAACCATTAGTAACTATGTTTGAAATGTATCACTTTATGTGCTCTTCTTAGAGACAATGCAATTTCTGTTCCTCTGAATATGAACTTTTGCTTAAGGTGAACAGGAATTTTAAGGAATTTCCTACAGTTTTAATAATTAGCTGTTTGGCAACCTTATGATATATTTCATAGCACTAAGAATAAGACCAAATCATTATTATTTTAGTTTTATGTCACTAACTTCTTTTACTGCTAAAGCTAACTTTTTTTAAGAGAATGTTCCTCCAAAGCCTGATCTGGCTTCTGCAGCGATCTGTGTTTAGCACAGCGATGCCCAGTTCATGCCAGGATTAATTTGGTCAAGTCAACGAAGCTAACAAAGCACGAGCAATGGTTCCAGAGCAAAACTGTTGATGCTTCGGATCAGCATGCTGTGAGGATCACAATGCTGACTGTGGTGAGTGCACCTTCTGGCTCCGTTTCATACCCAAGGAATCCAGTTTGCACACTCGGACCACTCAGGAATGCTCCCAAAAGCACGGTGAGGACAACAGAGACACACCACTGAACCAAGCTGAAACACCAATGAGATATACTTATTGGCTCCTCTTCTCCAGACATAACTCGGGTCCCAAAAACCTCGTCCCAAAAACCAGATTTTCACAAAATGATGAGAACTATACAGAAAAAGAAAAATGATGATGATGACTGCTCCACCTCACTGTTCAGAGATGCTGGTTGCCCTGGTTTGCCCAGGGTTCTGCAGAAGACAAGAAAGGAGACAAACTGGAAAATGGAGATCAACCCAAAGCTGGGTGGTGACAAAGATCGGAAGAGGAAAACTGGAGGGCACAAGGTAACCATAAGGGACTGGTGCAAGGATTAGCATAATGTAAAGATCTGCAGAATTAAAAAAGGGGAGAAATAAAGGGGGGAAATTTTTACAAAAAAAAAGAGAAACACTGAGGAAAATGTTCTTGAAGGTTCAGGAATATGAAATTCTATTTCTAACCTTCACATACTGATTCATAACTGATTTTTGATGTTTTTAAGAAAACGCTGAGGTTAGGATAGTCTGGATTTGACCCCCTTTAAAATTATGCATTAAAGCAAGTCTAAATGATTTTAAAAAGGGGTTGTGAACACACTACTCTTCTCAGAAACATACCCAATATACTGAATTCAGCATTCACAAACAGAGAACCCCTGAATTAGCAGTCACTTTGAAAAAAAAAAAAATTAGCTTTACCTATGTGCCACAGGTCAAAGCCTCTAAAAACTGAGATAATACTTTACTATACAATAAGAGAATAGTGTGAATAAGTGTACTAAAATGGTGCTTGTGATATATACTTTGGCACTGAGTACAGTCAGCAGGTCAACAGTAAAAGCCACAGTAATTATTTATGCACAATAGAATTCCAGCAGAATGCTGACAGGTCACTACATGTCTGTTTTCAACCTCACAGAAGACAATGGTCAGCTAAATGCAGTACCTCAAGGTTTTCAGTTAAAAAAATTAAGTAAACTTGTACTTTTTGTAGCAATCCTGTCCAGTTGCCATGCAATCAACAGACAGAATAAACCTAAACAATTTACTCCTTTCTGTTACTCCGTGAAATTGCAACCATATTGTCAATGTTTTGGCATTTAAGACAATCATTCCAACCTACAGAACTGACAAAATAAAATTTGAACTAAATTTTAGAGTAAAAAATTAAAATAACTTCTGTCATAATTTACTTTACAAAACAACACGTATTACAAAATTAAAGTATGCAGAGAAAGTTTTTTTCTAACAGTGTTTAAACATTCTCATACCTCATTTCAAACGAGTTTTTTTTTTTCTTTTTTCTTTCTGCTACTCTGAATTCATTTAGGCAGCAGAAAGAGAAAACCAAATTTTCACAACTATTTAATTCTCATTATATTTCACATTTTGAATTTTTAATTGATCATATATTTTAAATGCCAAAGAACATTTTATGTTCAAGAAAACTTGCAATCTGAGAATAAAGGCACACAAAGGATGAGTGAGGTGAAAAGACACGAAGGAGATCCTTCGAATGTAGGAATACTTTATTTTGGAGCTCTTCAACTGCTGGCAAATAATCACTGTAAGTGAACCCTTTGTGAAGGATGTACTCTGCTTGCTGGGCGACAGGTAGTCTGGGATAAAGACTGAGCTTTGAGGAGACAAAAACGGGAAGAACTCATTTAGGAAAGGTCCTTTCTGACTTAGTTCAAGTATCTCAAGACCACCAAGGCATTGTATTACTCACAAATCTATTGCGAACCACTGTCACCTTGACCCTACAGCTTCAAGTTGGGGGAGAAATATGTGACATACTAGAATCACAAAGAAAATGTGAAGTAGATTTATGAAAATAATAAATGAGTAACAAAATTAAATGCAGGAAGAATAACACATCTGAATTCAGTATAGACAACATCTTACAATAGTATGTTATGCTGTTAAAAATAAACTTGTCAACAGTCATGTTTTAATATCACTAAAAACTGAAAGAGGATAATGTTTACATTAACAGACTCAAAGACAGAAGATACTAAACTGACCACAGATGTAAGTACTGAGGATGACAAAAAACATTACATAAGAACCTTCAAGGATTTCAGATTCAGACCTCTACACAGAAAAATGAGATTAGAATCAGAAAAAAAAAAATGGGAAAATAGTTCAAAGATTATAAATGAAAGAAACAAATTTAAAAGGCAATAAGTGACCTTGAGATTGTATCACTTGCTAAATTGATATTAAGTTTGCAGAATAATAAACGCAGAAGTGGGGAAAAAAAAAAGCTTGGGTAATAGACTTCTTAAATTAATTTCTGCAATATTCTCTATCATTTTTGATATCAAGATACTGAAATAAGAGGTAATTAAAACAAAACAAAAATAATTAAATATTGATTCATCACCACTAAATGGTTAAATTAGCTGAGAGGTAGCCACGTAAGAATGTTTGAAACTTCTAAGAACATGGTAAAAAAGACAATTATTTGAATGATAAGGAAATATAAATAGGAATAGTCAGACTAAATTATAAAATGAAAAATATATGCTGCGTATCAGGAAAAACTTCCTGACAGTGAAACTGTGGAATAATTTCTCAACAAACTAGAAGAAACACTCAATAATATAATGAAGGGAACAATGCTGGACTAGCAGGGGGGCAGACCAAAAGATCTAAAAAGTATTTTTTCCATCTAATTCTAACAGACTATTAAAGGATACAATCAATAGTCAGGGAGGTAAGTTATTTTGATAAGCTCCATGGTTTTCATTCTTTCAGAGGAAATACCATGGCTGGAATTGGGAGAAGAAAAAAAGAGGAAACACCAAGCTGTGTGCTTTCTTACAGTTACTGTTTCCCATTGTGGACGTTACCATTATCTTTACATATGAAGAGAGATTGAAATAATCTAGAGAGGTCCCCCACACTACAACACTGAGATAAAGAAGAACTTAAAAGAAACGCTGCATGTTCTGGCAACAAATTAAATGGAGAAGAACAGAGTCATGTTTCCTGGGGGAAAGAGACTGAATATTATGAGGTTAGTCACACTATTAGTGGGGCCAATAATGTCACTTAGAAGAAAAATAACTGTGATATATAACTAATTTTTTCACATCATATCAGTTTGGCAGATAGACACACTGCTGTACTGAAGTTAAAGAGCAACACCACAATTCTATCAGGTGAAAGCAGTGAAGAAAAAATCTAGCCATTTGGGCAGCGTTTTTTAACAAATCAGCAAAACAGCTGAATGATAGCTGAAATCAGAACCTAAAAAGTGACTCTAGTCGTTTAAAAATGTGAGCAAACCCAGCACTTGATGCTTATTTTAAAGCACAATACAGCATCAGAATATATGTATATCTGAATGTTGCATTCACATTATATTCCACGTTTTCACCCACAGTCGGAGCACAAACAATTTAGGCTGAATGGCTCAGAGAACAGCAGGTTTTCTTTATTACGCATGCTCTTAGTGCAGTTAATATAATCAGCTGTTTCAGGAATAGTGTTAAGATGCATGACCTATTGGAAAATAGTTTAGAAATAGACTGGTTAAAAATATTTGCTACCAGAAGACACAGGAAAATAAGCATGGTCAAATGGCTTATGCACAGAACTATCAAGAACAAACTCTTAAACTGCAAACCAGCTGTTCTACTGAATTAACATCCATATTTCAGTCAACCCACAAGCCTGTTGTGTCTCAGTATCGGTAGCTGTGGAAGGAGAATAAATAGTATTTATCTTCTTTACGAAGCTTTGGCTGCAAACCCTTTGGGGCAGGAAATGGGTCTCCCATCCTTCTGTACTAAAGACTGAGCAAGTGACAGCACCAAAAAAACACTACTACTTCAGTAAGCTGTAACAGGAAAAATATTTGGGCAATACATTAAAGTAAAAAAATCTCTAGATACATACCTAGCATCTATTTTACGTATCAAGCATCTAGCACTAGTACATTGTGTTGTACTCAACGCCAGTCTTTTCTATTAGTTTTGTTCCATGTTACCAGTCCAGAAATTAATGAGAACATATTCACTGAACTCTTCTAAATACTTTGTAATGGTAAAGTAAGTACTTTGTAGACTAACAAAGAAAAGTAATTTCAACACACTGATTATTAAGTGAGTAGACAATGAGGAAAGAAGTTTCTTGAAATGCGTTTGTGAGACGGGAAGGGCTGTAGAGTTTTCAGTGAATCTGCAGATGGTGGATGGGGAAAAAGAAAAGGTAAGGACAATTTCCTGTGTGAACTGTGGAGCTGTTTCACTACGGCATTTCAAAGTACTTCAGCCAGGATGAATTTTGCTATACATCTGCACATATTTCAGGTCCAGTATCCTTTGAACAGTGATATCTATCAGTGCTAGGCAGACAGTTTAAGCCTCCTCGCGCTCCCTGTGGTAGTACAAAAGGTAAGATCCCTCTCCTAGTTCCTTCATAATTCAAAATCAGTTTTGGTAAGGTGCAGAAGTGCTGGTTTGAGGACTGCAGTCCCTGTAGCATCCCAAAGAATCACTGTTGCAGCATGCAATCTTTCTACTTTGTGCACAGATTACCACGAATTCCACTGCAATGGGCAAGCGCCTCTGGGCAACACCTGTACTATTCAAACAATTACTTGCTAGCTGAACTTGGCATCAGAACTAGTTCTCTCCTATCACAGGCACAACATTTTACAAAGTCTGCAGCTTGCTTTCCTTCATGCTTCACAGACTTCACATTCTGGCATGTTTCTGAAGCAAGCCAAAGACAATGCATATTGGAGTGTGCCTTGATGTTTGGATGGAAAGGTTCACCTTCTAACTGATAGCAGATGGAGATACCATGCACAACCCGCTGCATCATTCATTTAAAGATTCTCTCTCGCTAGGCAACTTAGCAATTCAATAATCAAACTACATTCTTAGAGAGCCTGGGAGGGCATGGAGGGCTGGCTCCATCCTAGATAACAGTGTCAGACTCTACAAACAAGGTCAGCAATGAAAGTGGCTTTGGAAAGAATACCAGTAAGTTAATTAACTGATTCAGATAAAACTCTGAGCTCATCTTAGAGAAGAACTTAGGCTGCCAAGTGTCAAAAAGGGAAAATGCTTTCATATGTTTTCTGTGTTTAGCTACCATTCCCAAAAACCTGCAGGAACTCACAAGATCTATCACTGTTTTGACGGAACGCTTGGATGAAGAGCACAGAAGACATCAGCTATCGAGCCACACACAGAGCCTGACAAATGATGTCACATAGACGCACAACACTTACCCAGCAGCTGCAGGCACACACACACCACTGATACTGGGTTCAAGCCCTTGTCAATAACTGAAGGTAGTAAAGCCCGTCTTTTGGCAGGCAAAAGCTGATCAAAGCTCCTACGAGCACTCTCATCTAAAATGCTGCTAGAGATTATTTCTTGGCTCACAAGGAATTCAAGTGGAGGGGGAAAGGAGTGGACTAGGTAGTCTACACATAGACAGACAGACAAATACTCCTTTTGTTAGTAGTATGCTACCATTAGTACCCTCAGTTTTGTGAATTCCAGTGACATGGAAGTGCTGCAGGGCAGAAACATGTATGAGCAGGATCCTTCTGTGACTCTGCAGATACTTTATGTGGGATAGAGGTACACGTAAGTACCTATGCAAAATCCACAGAAACAGCTGGGGAAACAGCACGGTGGAGGCAAACATTGTAATCTCAACAGGACGGAATATTTCTTGAGCTCAGGTTTAGGACACAATGAAGATTTTTGTTTTTCCTTTGGGATAAGGAAAACTTTGTCCCGTGAATTATGACGGCAACTCGTCTAAAGAGTGCAGACAAAGCAACAAGGCCACTTCTCTTGTAAAAGGCTCTCATGAGAAGTGTCCTTCAAGAGGAACGTGGAAGAGAGGTGGATTAGGCGTAAAAAGTGGATTTACATAGTGTAACAATGGATAATGAACATTACACTATGTCAAATAAATGGGGCAAGGTGGCTTTGAAGGCTGTGCTTTTTCCCCATCAGATCTCTTGATGAAGTATATGACTGGTGTGCATTGCTGGGGAGGAAGAAAGCTGTTGACTTTTGCTGTACTTTGGGTTTTCCTAGGCAATTTACCTGGAGAGATAGAATAACATTCTCTACTTTAGTCAAGGGCAGTTGAGTCCTTACTTATCGAGCAAATATCTGTAGGTAACCTTTCATTTATATCAGAAAAGAGCCTTCATAATCCGTGGTCCTCAAAGTCTCGCTGTGGCATGCACTTCCCTAGGGATGTCATTATGTAGTGAGCACTATCACCCAGCAACCACTCATCAGAAAGTGGTAAAACTGGTAACCCGTGCCATTTCTACAACCATCTTCATTGCCAACTGTCCTTTATTTCCTAGAGTTTCTCCTTGACGTCACAAAGAAAAAAAATAAAAAAAAATCCAGCAGCAAAAATGTCACTAACTCCCAGATTAAAAACGAGAATTTGGCAATTTGCTACATATATTGTCTTAGAAAAGCCAGGGAATAAAATGTGTGTTGAAAGCATGTCCAGCTGTGTAGGTTTTTTGCAGTTGAGATATTGTTGAGTGTTTCCTCCCCTTCCTTTCTCTGTTCCTCTGACCAACCTTCAGCCCAACGCCGAGTTAGAAAGCTGATCTTTGCACTTGTGAAAAATCATAGCTGTAACACATACTAAACTAACATGATGACAGAATATAAATTCTAATACACAGATATAAGTACATCTGTATTACACATACAGAAAAACTACTTGGCTGGATAAATTTATAAATGTGCATTCTCTCTTTTATATTTCTGCAAAAAATATAAAGTCACAGTTACAAATTTCAGCTTTATTCTGGCCTACATCTTCACAAAAATAGACATATTTCAAACTGGACTAACAAAGTTTAAGGAAAATCCCTACAACTACACTATTATTGTAGTCCAAGATAAACCTTAATGTGCAGTTAAGAAGTGACATAAGATAAAAACTTTTACGGTTGCTGCTTGTCTAGTCAGAAATCCAACCATCTTTATCTCTTTAAAAAGATATGTTTTTCATGTAAAAAGACACATCTCTCTTTAATAAAGCAAAGATGTTATTAAAAGTAAGCCCATGTCAGCAAAGCTTATCGACTATGTGATAGAAACTTTAAATGCAGTAGTAACCATTTCAGAAAGAATACAAAAGCCACATCAAAATGATACAAGACTAAGACTCGCAAATGTAAGGAAATTATTTCCAACTGGCCGCAGAATGTGGAATTATCTTTTTCTACAACTCACTCCATTTTACCTAGGCAATGCAGCTCACATGGCAAAGTACAGTTCTAAAATAATTCATTGTTCAGAGACCCTTATCAGCTGCAAAGCCAAAGCTGGAGCAGGGCCATATCAGCTGCAGAGCCAACACATAACAGAGTGAAGAGTGGAAAGGACAGATTGCAGTGTCTCCCCATTCTACCACTGCTATTGCAAAATACCAACCTCTACATTTCCATGCTGTTTGTTAGGTGAATGCCAGTTTATTATTCAAATGGAACTATAGCACAGCAGTATGAAAAAGAGCGATACAGAAAACAAATTTAAGAGATTCTGCTACAGCTGTTTCATCCTTTTAGGAAGATTCATTTTTGCAGGGAACCATGCGCAGTAAGATTTTTAATATTACAGAAAGATAGGAGAGCAAGAATCATCTCAGTACCATTCCTTTAAATAAAAAAAATCTCAGAATGGCCCAGCATAAATCCTTAACTTTCATTTAGAGCCTGAACAAAACAAGCATGCACACCAAACAAGAAAGTGGACAGCCCCAAACGCCAATTCCCACCTCACTGTCAATCAAAACTCCGCATCTGTAATGTATGTTTTGATTTACTTTTTTTTAAATAAGGAATGAATGATGCAAATGGTAACATCTAGACTTGTCATCTGTATACCAAAGCTCTCATTCAGCTGAACATATGCTGAAATTTAAGCATATTGAAACAAAGCCCAAGTCCCAGCCAAACTGAATTCAAAGTGGCTGAGATATTAAGGCCACACTTCAGCAAGACACACAAGCATATGATAAAATTTAAGCATGACTGTCATTTTCAAGTAGTTCAGGAACATCTCTGAGACGGAAGAACAAGAATCCCGAGCAAGGACCACCCCGAGCATCCCAGCATGTTCTCAGTGGTCTGCTGCACTGAACCCGTTCCCAGCGGCCGACCACAACAGGGGAGGCTGCACAAAGAAAACACGGTGACAGCTACGGGGCAAGAAGCCCACGGTGTGCAGTAATAATTTCACTCATTGGGTGAACTCTGGCAGTTCAGCAATGCAGGACTGGGCTCCACCGACATAAAGAAGTAGAGATACACCACCGAAGCAGAACACTGAGCGTGGCAGCTTGCTTGCTCAGGAATTTATTGCCAACTCTCCCACAAACACAGCTCCCGTTGTTTAGGTAGGTACGAGATTTGGCTCAACTAAGAAATAAGATTTTGAAACGCAGTTTAACAACAACAACCTATTTACACACTGTCTGTACACAACAGAATTTCCTCTTTACTAAACACTACATAATTTTCTCATTAGCTTGGAGAAACACACGCTACCAGGCTGAAAATACAAATTGCACCTGCTATTCTCCAATCTACCTACCTAATATGTGACAAACATATATTTTCAGGTACATACAAATGGCATCTCTGTAAGACAGATCCTTAGTATCCACTGCTCCTTTTCACAGTTTGCAAGACTTAGTTTTTTAGTCTCTGCCCCAGCTGTGACTGCCGCTGCCAGCCTCCGCACCTCTCTTCAGGATGAAAACTGACATGGACAGGGCTTTTCAAAGAGAAAGTGAAATTAAGATTTGTTTTTTTCTCTGTTGTAATACATTACACCTAAATAGCGTCTCTGATATCATGGAGCAATATTGCTGGTTCATCTGATGATATCGAAACAAACATAGAATCACAGAATATCCCGAGTTGGAAGGGACCCATAAGGATCATCGAGTCCAACTCCTGGCACCACACAGGTCTACCCCAAATTTTAGACCGTGTGACTAAGTGCACAGTCCAATCGCTTCTTAAATTCAGACAGGCTTGGTGCACTGACTAATTCACTGGGGAGCCTGTTCCAGTGTGCAACCACCCTCTCGGTGAAGAACCTCTTCCTGATGTCCAGCCTAAACCTCCCCTGCCTCAGCTTCACACCGTTCCCACGGGTCCTATCACTGGTGATAACGGAGAATAGGTCACCTGCCTCTCCACTCCCCCTCGCGAGGAAGTTGTAGACTGCGATGAGGTCCCCCCTCAGCCTCCCCTTCTCCAGGCTGAACAGGCCCAGTGACCTGAGCCACTCCTCATATGTCTTCCCCTCTAGGCCCTTCACCGTCTTCGTAGCCCTCCTCTGGACACTCTCCAACAGTTTAATGTCCTTTTTGTACTGCAGTGCCCAGAACTGCACACAGTGCTCGAGGTGAGGCCGCACCAGCGCAGAGCAGAGTGGGACAATCACTTCCCTCGACCGACTGGCGATGCCGTGCTTGGTGCACCCCAGGGATGAAACAGGCAGAAACATATTCTGCTGGAGAAGTTTGTACACGAAGCAAAAAGAAAAAATTCAGTAAAATCCTCCAAGATTAAAATAATCTAGTTATTAAAATCTATAAGCTAAAAAATCCTATAAATGGAATCTCAAAAGATAAAGGCGTTATTTTAACAAATTAATGTTAACCTGCATTAAAAAAAAAAAAAACAGTTTTGCTTTGTAAAAATGGTAATAGTACATTTTAGCCTCATATTTAGAAATGATGCATATAAGAATTCACAATAAAATTTAAAATATACATTTACCAATGTGGTATAAATCACAAAGGTAAATCCAAATAAACATTATAAAAATAAATTATTGAAGCATATTCTGAAATATATATGTGCTCTCTACCTTCAAGTTACTCTTTATTACTCACTCTCTGGTAACAGTACATTTCCCACAGGGATCGATTATGTAAATCTACACATATATAAAAAAGTATAAAGCACAGCTGAAATAAAAGACCAGAATTCAGGCTCAACTTTAATATATCTAAAAGTAAGTTATACAAACTACCATTTTCCCCCCAACTTCCTTCAGTCTCTAATTACATGACAACAACAAAACCTATGAATATAATTTGTGAAACTGTCTACACTTTAAGACTCTTAATAGAACTGTAAATTGAAAGAGCAAACAAAAATTCTCCTGCAATGACTCATATTTTACAGTAATATTTTAGAAAGAAATATTACATGGTAACAGACATAGGTTCTGATATTCTCTTTGGAGCCAAATTCATCACGCAGATCTGAATATTTATTATGCTGACAAACAGTTATGACAGCATCCTTGTTCCTATCACACACACAATTTCTGAAGACAGTGGTCTTAGCATTCAACTAAGACAGTAAAACTGATTTCACCATATCTCACAGTCTGCGTTCTCACCAAAAATCTCTGCAGTTTTATGACTGAGGAATTACACATCAACCAAGTATTCCTAAACTACGTTTTCAACTTTCATGTATCTAGCACTTGATAAATATGTTAATATTGATCAGCATCATGATCACACAAATTCACTAAGAACCATCAGAAGTGAATATACCTGCTATTTGATTGTTGTCTGCATGATGCAGTGTGTCAATTTTCAGCTCTTTAGCATCATTTGGGTTTTTCTTTTCAGTCTTAGTATTATTTTTATATGTAGGAAAGAAGCAACAAATCACTGTGTGATACAAAGTTGATACAAAAAAAAAAAAAGAGTTCTTTCACTTGAAAGATTTTTACCTTTTTTTTTGTACTGCATTCAGAAACAAGAAATTACTCAACAAGTTGCTATCAGTGTTTCTTTCACTGGAGATAAGGTGGCTTAAAATATTAAACCGATGAGAAGTTAAAACCATGAGCTTATACACAGAAGGCAGGAACTAGGTTACTTTTCTTTTGGTCCTTAAATAAAAAGCAACCTGTGTTTATCTCAAGAGATGTGAGAGTTTCTTATCTGGAGTTTCTACTGTGTACCTTACATATTTTCACACACACAAAAATGCTTCCCAGCATCAATTCCGATCTCAAACGAAGTAACGTAAGTACATATACAAACTCGCATTTTTGACTTCTTGTCGGATTAAGGTATTGTAGATTTAAGGAAGACCTCTCATCGCTTTAATATGTATTACACACCACAAAGAAGTATGTTATTGAAACAAAGACAGGGATGGCGACGCACTAACCGTCTTCGTGCACAGGGAACCTGCTGCAATTTTCATTGTCACAAGAAAGCAGTATGAGTTACAAGTGAAAGGTCTGGGAAGTTATGATCTCATTTTCTGCCGCTGAGCCTTTGTTAGAAAGGAGCATGCCTTAGCCTCCCGAGTTACAGCTTTAGCTGCTGCATTAGCCTCTTCCCGTAAAGACTCCTTCCACACTCGTGTTCCTGAGTTTCGTTTACGTTAGGCTGCTCTTCCCTCTCTTTGATCTTCGCGGGTGCGCGGCTCGCTCTGAACCACCCTGGGTGGTCTGCTGTCAGCATCCAGCAATCAGTGTCTCTCTCCATTGGTTGCCTTCTGGGGGGATTCCTATCAGCTGTGCTCTTACACGCATCTGACAGCTTTATTAGCTCGCTCCGGTGGTGCTCCGGAGCGTCTCCGTGGCACGCACACCCCTTCGCAAACAGCCGCACCTCCGCAGTTGACTTAGAACAAATAACGCCGTGAACACCTTGGCTTTTATACTCAATAATAAGGTCGAAATGAAGAGAAATTTCACATCAGCTGCAAGCCAGGGGTAGGTTTTCATGTTTGGGCTCAAAAAATCAATCCCGAATTGATTTTTGTGTATATATCGTTATTGTCAGAGGATTAATTGATGAATTTTTCATTTGATGAGTCAGGTGGAATGGGCTCCAAGGTACACAGTGAGGAGAATTTTAATTTACTCTGCTTCTTGGTGCTAAGCAGCAAAACTATCAATTGTGATACTTCGTTGGAATTTTCCTCCTCAAAACAACATTTACACTATTTTTGAGTGTAAAGCTGAATTTCTGAGTATATGCACATTCCACACTAAAACGTGCTTAGCTTAATAATTTCTGAATGGATTTTTGAGTTTTTTGAAAGCACCCTTTGGTTCTGCATCTTTTTTTTTTTTTCCCCCAATTTTCACACTTACTATTACTAAGATGCGTTTGGAATTCAGACATCTGGAAAAAAAAAAACAAACACCAAGCCTGTATTACCAGATAAAACGCCAATTCAACACAGGGTATAACCCAAAAGTTTTCTCTTCACTTACACTGTACCAAATCGTGTTTACCAAGGTTTTAAAGTTAAACCGACCAACCAACAACAACAACAACAAAACATGTTTTAAGTTTAGCATTTTTTTGAAGCTCCACAATAGAAGTTACCTTTTCACCTATGATGCACCGAGGTTTCTTGTTATAGAAGCTCCTGCAGCTACCTGCTGACCACAGGGACCCAGAACTTCTGCGTACGGCTACAAAACATGCACTGCCAAGCTGGAAGCTGGTGCAAGAGTTTCATTGCACATTTGAACTCTCCCAGTCCTGGTTGGCTCCATTTGAAATACTGCTTCTGAAGCTGCCGAAGGGTTCACTTCTTGCTCCAATTTCAAGAAGAGTCTACAAGGCTTTACTGAATATTCTCTCACGTCCAGAACACAAGAGGTACATCTACATTTTCCCAGGTTGGGAAGAAGGCAAGAAGGGAGAACCAGTCTAACCTTGCAGCACACAAACAGCCTTCATACTTTGGCACAGAAAGTCCTGCAAAGTTTAGGCAGGTTTGCCTGAGCACAGCCACAGACCAGAAGATAATGGCATCTGATCATTGTGGATGTATACACAGAAACAAGGATGGTCTTGTTGCTGAGGCATGTAAAATATTTCACAAATTTCTGCCACAAATTTTCCTGGATTTTGTTCTTCTGGCACTCCTGTATAGAATGATGCACGTTACCATACTGACAGAAAATGGCACTTCTTAATTGCTATTTAATACAGGCATTTCAGCAGCACTTAGGGACCCGCATCAGAATCAATACTACTCTGTATTCAGTGCTGTAGAAACACACCAAAGTCTTCTCCCCTAGAAAATCAACACCTGAATTTGTGCTGTGAGACCCACAAAGAGAGTATTACTAAGCAAGACAAGATCAGAATAATCAAGGCAAATAAACAATCACCAGAAAGAGCCATAAGTAGAAGATCATGCTCCAAGCACACAACCAGAGTTTAAAGATCAAGCTAAAACTGGTCGGCAAGTCAGTATGGAGGGAAAGTCATTGACAGGGGACAAAAGACAAACTTCTGTTACTAAAAAGAATCAATACTTTTCCCATAGTATTTCACCTCTGTAGCACATTTAAATAACCAGCCACCTCCCTTCAACAAAAATGCCCCACTGGCTTATCTCAGTCCTGCTGTTATTTGTCAGACATCTTGAGTATGTTACCAATTTCCATCTTGAATCTTTTTTTCTGAGTGCTCTTTTTGATCATTTTACTATCTGGCTTCTATGCCAGCACTGAAACTGTTCTCATTCAAGTTACTCCACATATTGTCATGCCAACTCCCAAGCTTTGTCTATACTTCTGCCGTGCATGACAGTTAAATGAGATGAGACACTACTCTCATAGCTCTTTTCTAGCAATTTGCTTAAAGTCTACTTTTTGGGTTACAAATCCTCTTTTCTACTATGTCTCACCATTCCATTAGGTCTATCTTCATCATCCTCTCCCACTGCCTGTAGCCGTGTTTATTCTCACTTTATTAGTGCACCTAGTACTGATGACACCCCACTCTGTTTTCCTTGGCCTCACCTTCACACAACAGAGGTACTCGCAAGTTAATAAACTGTGCATCTGCCTACGGTCCAGGTTAGAGCACCTGAAGCAAATAAGCAAAGTTCTTCCCAAAATCAGAAGGAATTTCCAGAGAGAAGCTTAAAGCCAGACTTCTAAAGTTAAACAGTAAAAGCAAAAGAAAACCTTCTTCTATGTCCTGATTCACATTCCAATAATTTCTTGTCCAGATGTTAGCTATAAAGCAAAACTTAATCATAGCTTATGAAATAATGTCTACCTCGGTTTTGGATTTGTCCACAGCCTGGTTTTGGCACATCATGGCCAGTGTATTTACATTAGTTTATGCACACTTCAAGCTCCAGTGCACAAATGAAGACAAAGTTTCGGTCTGCTGTATCATCAAACTGCAGTATCAGCCTCAGAATATGAGAATCTGTTCACTCCTTTTACTCCTCCCCTGAAAGAGTTTGTCTTTTTGCTTTGCCTACCTGCAACTTCCTATTTTTGGCTGTCCCATCAATCCAAAATACAATTTTTTTCTAGCCCTCTGTTGCCACAGAAATCAGGCTCAAACTTACGATTCTGGTGATTAACCATTTCCCTTCTTCTGACTTCTTTCTCCTGTGCTGCCCTGCAATACTGTCCTTCATCTGGCACTGGCAGACACATCTTTTTGCCTTTTACCTCCTGATTATGATAAATTTCAGACATATGTCCACATATAAATATGAAAATCATTTTAAGTAAACATATTATGCAAGCAAATACTGCACGTATTAAGTTACCACATCCGCACAGGCAGCCAACACACATTCTTCTTATCCTTTACATCATTTTCTCCTATAACCCCATACTCCCACTATATCGTCCTTCGATTTAACATGGCCTGATGTATATAGGCTTAAGTGTGTGCCTACAAAGACATGAAATAATTACTATTAGAAACAGGTATGTATAAGTTACTCATGTGTCTAGGGGTCTTAGGCAGTAAATTCTTTGGCAAACTGAATTCCCATTTTCTGCACAGAGATAAACAAAGTGTGTAGCTTTTTGTAAGTATCAGTTATTTCAACATGCCCATAATAATCACACTGTGCGTACTGAAAAAGAAAAGGAAATGCACAAAGAAAAACGAATGTGCAAGATTAACTCTAAATATATTTAGTGTACGCAAGTTTTTCCTCAGTGAAATGTGTGCTGATGGAGACTGAAAACATCTCAACAAGCACAGTCTGGAAAAGAGCTGTGCAAGACTTATTACTTTTTTTTTCGACCTCAAATGACCACACATAGGTGTAATTAAGACAATTCAGTCTCCACAATCATTCAGTCTTTTGCTTCTGTAATAAAAGTGCAGCAGCAGCGGTACCCAGGGAGCCCAGCACACTTCCCCTTACAGTCAGTGAAGAGAGAAGTGCATCTTGAGAAGGTGATCCAGAGCACCGATGTCGGGTAGATGTTCCGACTTGCTTTCTGAAAGAGCCTCTCCCTTACCGCAGGGAGAGGAAGATTAGTCTCCAAGACCAACCTAAAAGGTCTGCAGAGCCCCAGCCTGATCTGACTGGTGGTCACTGTGGTCCCTGACTTATGCTTGGTCGGATTTTCCTGTCCCGTCTTTGTGCTGGCTTTAGCACTCAGCAAGTTCTGTACACGAGCTGAATGCATACACGGTACGGGTCCCTCAGAGAGGAGGAGTGCATGGCCAGAGGTGGGAAAAGACAGCTGAAGTCTCTATATCTGCAATCACAAGCCACTAATTTAGCGTGAGCAGAAATGTGCTCCCATGGCCTGGGGTAAACTGTCCAAAGTAATGAAGGTTAGATGATCTGAACACACACGGCAGTGTCCACTGGCAGCGCAGGTTTCTGTGATCATCCTTTCATGGTGCACATTAAATATTAAGTGGTACATCTGCATTGATAACATTAGGAATACTACAAACAAAATCAATGGTGATTCAGTTCCTAAAACTAGTAGCTATAAAACATTCATAAAAATCACTTCATAAATATTTCAAGTATTCAAAAAGCAGTTTTACCCCATGTACGCATCTCCTGAATTTCATTTTCCACACCAGACATTTTGTAATTATTTTTGACTGTAAATGAACAGTGAGAAGTATCTAAAACTAGGACAAATATCACCACATTTCTTATCACAAAAGAGAACGGAAGCAACTGAAAACATGCTTTGTCAAAAATGAAATTGAACTTCTATACTTAATACAAATATTAGCAGCAAAGTTGCAACCTGGTAAAACTGAGGTTTTAAATGAAAGTACTACCTGTCTACTTATAATTCAAAAGAGGGTGAGCTTAAGCTGCTTGTTATATAAAATTGAAAGGAACAGCATGGGATTTCACACAGAATTTTCTGGAGACTCGTGGTGTAACTTTCAAATCAACTACAAGACTTTAACTGTAGAACTTAACTGATATTAGTGACCTGATAAAATTTCAAGAGGCTGCTTGGGGTTCAGGTTTTCAGAGCTGTAATTCTATTTTGAGGCCAGACGTTCTTCCCACAGCACCTCTGCTGCACCAGACACGTACCTGGAGATGAGTTTGTCCTCATGCACCATTTTCAGCCTGAGAGACCCATCTGAGCTTTAGCCCAGGCTGCTCATTCTGCTCCATACCTGCAACTCACTGTCAGTGTGCATTGGGCTAAGGAAATGGAAACCTTCAGGGTGGGAGTAGAGGGGAGAAGAAGCAAAAGAGGTGCTTCATAAAGGGAAGGGAAGTAAAGTCAGAGTAAGGAGAATTGCCAGCTGGGAGAAAAGCACGACTTAGCAGCTTTACTTTAAATGTCAAATGCCATTCACCATCCTTAACGCATTCTCGGAGAAGGCCCAGCTGCAGTCCTTAGACACACAGGTGTCCTCTGGCTGTGGCTCCTCACTGACTGCAAAGGCAAAACCTGTGACTTCTCCTTTAGTGACAATGAATATGAAAATGCTGAATTAAACATACTATTCTATGGACTGGCAGGGCACGATTCAAGCTTCCGCTCCTTATCCTTCATACTCTAAAAAGTGCATTTCATAAAAAATGCCCACACTGACAATTACACTTCATACATAGATATAAGGGAAAGCAGTTATTATAATTCACGTCAACGTCTTGATAGAAACAAGAAATAACCATAAGAAATAATAACTACAGGAAGATAACAGTTTTGACACAAATAATCCCTAAACCTGGTTAGTGGGATTGGGAGCCTCAGCAACAACATTCTCACACGCTAATTTTTTTTTAAAGCATATAAACTGACACTAAATACTAGCTCTTGAAAGAATAAAAACATTTTTATTTCCTTCACAATGCTGCCACTTTCAATGACGTTACGAGACAATCATCCTTTATAACTATGTTCTTAGAAAATTCCTTCCACAGGCCCCCATCAGGAGTCAGAACTGCATACACAATCCAGTGTCTGAGATCAAGCCACAGATCCATCTCCCAGGCCAGGTGAGGGTGAAAACATCAAGTTGAGAGACAATAAAAGACAGAAACCAGATAAGGAGAAAAACTAAAGCCAACAGACAGTAAAAGACTGCAAAATCAGCACTGAGATAAAACAAGCTTCACAGAGATTTGAAGAATATATGAATTAAATAATAAAAGTGGGAACTGTTTTTTCTTTCTTTTTGAAAATGTCATCTTTTCAAAGTTTGTTACCTCAAACCACTCAAATTTCTTAAATCAATATCACAACTCTTATTTTTTGTAAAATTATACAATTCCTAGTAAAAAGTGTAACTTGGAAATAGGGTTATTCGCAAGAGTAGAAATAAAAAACATGTTTCTCTTTTGTATTTGTTATTCAATACTTGTCTTAAGCTATCTATTTCTAATTACAACATCATTTTACTATCGGTAAACAGTCTTGCAGCCACTGGATTTTACTTAAACTCAGACCCCTTCAGAAGAATGTGATTTCTAATCATTGATATGACCCATTAACCATTAAATCTTCTAATTTAATTAACAGGAAAATCCCCTGATGTTTCCAAATAATCAAACAGGCACTCTGCAATCTCACAAAATAACCCGCACTGACTTTAACAATCATGTTTCAACCTGCAAAAATGAGGGATTCTTTTCCAGAAGCATCAATAACTCCTCTCACTCTTCCATTCCACAATCTGTTCTGAGGCAGACATCCAAAGTCATCTCAAAACACTGTATGAGTGTTGATTTAAAGGTTAGCTAGTCATCTTTTTTTTCTTTTTTTCTCCCCAAGTCTTCTGGTGGAGTTGCTCAATTAACTTCCAAATATCATCTGATAGGCAGACTTGGAGACAACTTAGCGTGCAAAACAAGTAAACACTTCCAAGGCAGCATCAGTTTTGACTCCTTGGATTCTGAGCCCAAACCTCTGGCAGAATGCAACTGCATCCTGGATTATTCAGGGAAAAATGCCTCAAACAGCAGCCCTGCATCGACAGCTGCAGACAGTCCAAATTGCCCTTCCTACCCTGACTGACCTGGCCGGACAACGCAGCTCTGCGTTAGCCCAAGCACAGAGTCCCTGAATTTCCATGCCACCAGCCCTAACCATGGTCAGAGGAGCACTCATCGGTACCTGTCAGTCTATGCACCACCTCGTCTGGTCCTCAAGGTCTTTGGCATGCCAGGATCCTCTCTCTCAGTCTAAACTTGCTGTACCATTTGCATCCAGCCATACACACCGGTCATGCTACAGACCTGTGCCTATGTTCCAGGTGTGTTCCTGTTGCACAGTACTTTTCCTGAAGGACCTTCCCACATTCCTACTAAATACAAAAAGAAGATAATGACCAGGTTCAGGATTTACTATTAAAACATTCAGTGATTTATACCACACTCTTTTTACCTTTGGATTCCTTTTTTTTTTTTTTCCTGGTTCCTCACAACAGACTTTCCAAACATAACCTAACTGATCTCTTTATTTATTCATTTATTGCCCTATCAAATTAGGTGAGAAAAGGCACAATTTTTCCAATTTGCTATAGTTACATGTTCTTATTCACAGGGTTTTCTTAAAATACAGTAGGGACCTGGCTTTTAACTACATTCAAGATGTGAATTTACTCCTTCATTGACTTACAGGAAAGCTGGTATCTCTGATCTTTTTCTTGTCCTTGGAATGGCTAATGAACAAAATACTTTGCAGACCACTGATGATGTTGCCATTATAGATTTGTTTCTCCTTTCATAGCTATTTAATTACACTTTGCTTTAATGGAGGGTTTTTCATTTATTAGAACACTTGTTCTCCTTCCTCTTTCCCTAGTTTTATGGATAAAGTTGCTTTGACATGATGTGTGACTATAACACCATTGTCGTAACACCTCATGTATGTATTAGATCATACAGGATCATTCAGTATTTAATCTGAAGCCCCAGCAATTATGAACACACTGTGAACACATAAAGCTCCTAATCCCCCCATATTTTTCCTAGTCTTTGTTTACATGGACTTTAAACAAAATAGAACTTCTTTATTCACAGTGGGCAGAATTTTTGATGAAAATGGCTGCTGCAGCACTTCTTTGTGCTTTTTGAACATTTGGCTTGAGGTTTGGGGATTTCTGCAGATCAGCAAAACGAAACTCCAGCTTTGGGCAGATACCTTCTATGATTCTGGACTTCTGCATCTAAGAGGTGAACCATTTTTGCACAGTTAATTGGCTGTAAAATCAGCAATTGGTGTTTGGGAAGAGAAGAGAGCTGCAATTTTTGCAGTAATTTTTAAGCCACAGAGGCATACTGCACCAAGTGAGTGAAATGCAAAGTACAGCAAGTGCTGATCCAGCTTGTCATCTATAAAGAATACAAAAATTGAATGTCAAAGTCCTGTACTAAACAGAATTTAAAGTAATACAGTACATTTTATTTCAATAATCCCTTTACTTTGGCTGTAGACTTCGAGACTGATAGCTACAGTCCAAAGTATTACCAGCTATTGACTCTAAAACACGTTCTTAGGTCTTACAAACACATACTCCTCCTAACAGTTTAAAAAAAACCACTCTTTTATAATTGTTAAAAATAATCTCAGCTCAAAAAAGCTAAGAACTTGATGGGAAGCAACTGAAAAATACATAGTGTGGATAAAAAAAAAAAGACAACTGCAACCTATATTTTTAATGTTCTAGGTTAAAGCCTAACAAAATAAAAATGCAAAAATTAACTGTTTCTGAATTTTGTTGAATATTTAAGGCTTGAAACGCATATTTGCAAAAGCGAAACATCTACTTGAACACAAAATACAAAATGTTAAAAAGGGAAAATTATGGATATTAAATTTGAGTCTTTCCTCTGAGTTGCAACCAAATGCATACTGCACCTTTTTGTAAACAGTCTTCTGACTGTTTGACTTGCCATCATTTCTGACAAATTTTGCTCAACTTTTCCAGCTGTTCCAGCTCTGCTAAAAGTAATACCAAGTAAGCCAACTCTATTACATTTCACATATTGAACCCATACATCTCTCCACAAATTTTAACAGTAGGTGCAATGAAGATGATAACATGCCTGTCAGCTGACCATTATAGAATGGAATCCAATAAACAGTGATCCATTGTCTTCAAAAAAATGACTTTGAATGGTGACAAAAGGCAAAACAGGGTAGCCCAGTGGTAGTACCACTAGCTTGCACGACTAGTAGCTAGTAAAGAGAACTACTTATACCTTGGTTGTACCCAAATCAAGAACTGCTGATTCAGCCAAGATATGACCTCTCATTACCATTTGCTTTTGCTCAAGGTAAGTTAGAACTTTGTAAGTACCCGTTACTTTGGAGCAACCTTTTTATTGATTAAATAAGATTAACTATCTATATGTATATCACCACCATATATATATATGATCTGCTCAATTTTTAAGCGGATGATATAATCTTAAAAGCTCTCCTAATAAAAGTTCTATTCATGCAAACGTAACCTGCTTTTTGGTGACATAACACTGACTCCCCACATTTTCTATTTTTTTATTTATTTAAATCTCTGATTCTCAAAATAGTAGCTGACAGTCAGGAGACCAATGTCAAAGGCTATTCCTTACATACCCAAGAACAATACCACACACAAAAACAGAGAAATAAAAGAATAGCTATATGTCCTTTCTTCTTTTCACAATAAGACCTCTATGGAGATCTCAGAGGGATTAACACCTACCCTGTGAAGGCCAGCCTGCCATTCTTTTGTCAAGAAAAGCCAAAATACTAAACTGAAATAAAATTTATCTTGCATAGAATGCTGTAATAAACCATTCTACCACCATTCTAGAAACCACGTTCTATTAAATATATTAAACTCTCAAGCGAAAAACAAAGGCAGTCTTTCCAGCGTACTCTGAAAAGATGCCAGACATTTACAGTGCAAGCTAAAATTAACTTTATGGCAGTCGCTTACTCCACTAAAACAATCAACTCATAAAATTCCTTTTGTGCCACTGCTGAGCTAAAAGTCAGTTCTTTCACTTGTTACCAAGATGACTTTTCCGCAACGTATTTGTTTAGCTTAAACATACATATACACACAAGCAGTGGCACTGCAGAGGCGTGGTAACACTTGACAGTTACATATAAATTTCCACCTCCCCACCAAACCTGAGATTTTACGAAAGAAGACATAACAGTTCATAGTGAAAGCACAAGTATTATGATTAATTTTCTGCAATGAGTTAGAGATATGCAATGGAAGTTACAACAGCTGAAAATATTAACACCAGTATGCAAAATTAGAAAAGTGTCAGGCCAGATATGCCATTACCTGCGTTAATGATGAAGCACGACTGTCATCCCCACAGTCAAGTCAGCCACTTTGAGAACTCAGTGATTAAGAGCATAGTAAGAGCATTATTCCTGACACACTACCAGTTTTTAGAGGAGTTTTCAAGGTTCCCAGTCAAGCCTTTTTCCCAGCATCGAATGCTCTGTTCTAGCTATGGGTTTGAAGGGGAAAGCAGAAGCAAAGGCAGGGCCCATAAGATATGTCTAGCTACTTCTACAAATTCTCCGTATAAATAGTGAATGCTTTAAGATGCAAATGAAAATAACTGTTCACAACAAAGTTGTGAAGTGCTATTATAAGAATTAGATCAATAACTAAAATTATTATTTTCCCCCTTACCTGATAAATAAGGTTTGTAACTCTTCAGAGAGCAATAAAACTACTAAAAAAAAAAAACTACTGCAAGAACTTGAGCAATGCATACATATCCTCTTACACAACGTTTACACTGCTTGTACTTTTTTTCTGGTTACTTTCTGCTGTTACATTTGAACACAGAAAATTATTAGTACATATTTTAATGGTAAGTTGATGTTGCTGTTTCGTTTCTTGAAGTTCTGAAAACCAACTTCAGTAACAAAAATACTACCCATACTCAAGCTTAACAGGGCTTACAGAAACAAACAAACAAGCAAACAAACAAGCAAAGAGACTAGTGGTACAGAAAGTTTTGGGAACCCTAACAGGACAAAAGCTGCCTTTGTAGCTGGGCCACAGCAGCCCTACAAGTCTTCAAGGTGACACAGGGAGGAAAGGGGGAAGTCCCACATCAGCAGCAGGTGCAGAATGTTTAATCTAGTGTTGAAAGGCCACCATTTCCAACACATGGCAATTGGGCTAACAGGATTGACATTAGGGGACTCGCTCAGCAAGTACACCAACCCCTGAATGGTGGGGGCTTTTCTCACCAGCTGCCCGAACGTCAATCAGCTAAAGGGGAATGTTACAGGGGTCACAGTTTGGCGCTGGTTCTCTATGCCTGACATTTCTATCGGTTAGTCAGGAAGACAATGAGAGAGCTACAAAGCCCAAGAATTACCATAGTCCCATTCAGCCGCGCAACAAAATTGAGGGGATTGGGAAAGGCCTCCAAACACAAAATGATCAACAGGAGAACAACCCGACCTACCCTCCTCAAGAAAAAGATCAGGAGAACGCTACAGAAGTGAAGAATCCCGGGCTATGAGCCAGCAGAGGGAAGTTTCATCTCACACAAAGGCATCACTTGCTAAAGTTCAGCGAGGCTAGTTTCTAAGCAAAGCCCAGTGTCTGTATTTATACTTCTGGGCAATGCCTTTTTAATGTGAACAGCCCAGATTTAAAAAAAAAAATAAATCTGAAAGATGATTGCACGTCACAGGAACGGTTGTAGAATATCCTAAGTTAACAGACTGTAATTTGATTGTACAGAATAATTAACGTGATTAGATGATAATACCTGTTAAACCATAAATCCAAAGCAGGATGAGGCAGAGGCTTATCAGGCATGTAAAGTGCAATATCCAGACAATAAGCATCTGACACCACTGCAGCTAAGGCACTGTTCCATAGCGCAGGTTGACATTCTTCACCCTTGCGCAGTAGGCAAATTAAAAACAATGAAATTTTTGGAAAGATTAAAACATGCCAGATAGCAGACAAGGACCTGAGTTTACGTAACGTAAACAGAGAAAAATGATTTGAAATCTGCTTTTGACTTCTGCAGTGTTAAATAGATGGCTTAACTTACTCTGCCTCTGCACTTTACCTTCAAGAAAGGATTAGTAACTTTTATTAAAAGACACATTTATGCAAAAGACCGAGGGTCATGCATGGTACAAATGGCAGCTTGAACTCCATTGCTAATACACGCATACAGTTTAAGAATAAATCTGCACGAAAAGCTGGAATACAAGCTGACTTCAAATGTTTAATTACATACAGACAGAGAAGATCAGAATCTAAAAATAATGAGATACTTGCGAAGAGACAAGAGAAACTGAACACTGACTGGCAACAGTTTGTCAGGAATTGGTTACTCTGGAAGTGTATATTCAGAAGAATATTGTGATATGAAAGCATCACTACATTGCTTCACTTAGGGGAAAGGAGGACCATAAAGGTCGATGGCACTTGGGAAAATAGCTAACCTATTTATTATCGTGTCCTAATATGTAAACAAGATAAAATCTAACAGAGTAGCACTTCCACCCAAAAGAAAAAAAGTCCAGCATTCCACAGTTCCTTGAAAAATTATACATTATGTATTTGTGAATGATGCCTTATTTCGATAGCAATGCTCTTCTGTTATGTTTAATACCGGCCTTAATTTGTAATGGTTTTACCCTGCAGCCTATCCTCTGCATTAAGAAGACACTGAAGCTCATTGTACCCAAATCTGTTCTAAACTCAGAAGTTGAATTAAGCAAAAGCATATATAAACCAAATGCATAAGACACATTCTATATTAGAGTGTGAACATTTTGTGGGAACACTTCTCACAGAAACTAAAATTGGATTTCTTCAGCTGATCATCTTCCGTATTCTTAACCTTTTAGCCTAAAATTCAAAACAAACACCATACAATGCAAATAGGTGAAAGTAAAATCATTTTCCTCCCTAAATAGTACACTGACACAAACTTGCAAAAATATCAAATTCTGACTGGAAGAAGAACATGTGAGAAAAAAATATAGCAGTTCAGTTGCTGTGGATTTGTTCTTCTTTGTGAGATTTTACTCATATAGCTCTTCTGCCTGTGTAGTGGCAAATAAAGCTTTAAGGATTCAAGTGTATGACACGAGTGATGTGCTGTAAAAGCAGTTATCTTTACAGAGCTTGAAAAATGCAGCCTTTTGTTTGGTGGCATGGTTGGACAGTTTTTAGAGGAGGAATGCTGTCCAGTCTTTCCAGAAGTGGTATGGAAAGCAGAGGTTTTCAAACCCCCTGTAAGTCTGGGTAATGGACTTTTCAGGTCAAAGAAATTTCCTCATAGGTTGTACCAAAAAAAAAAAAAAAAGGGGGGGGGGGTGTCAGGGGAAAAAAGGAAAAAAAGAAAAAAAAAAAAAGAAATCAAGGAGAAATAATTTGGATTAGCGTCTGCCATATATACCCTACACTAACTTTTATACACAAGTGAAGCTGTTGTTTTTCTTCCATCTGTTTGGGGTGACACGGGAGGAACCATTATTCATACAGCTAACAGGAAGAAGAATTGAAATAAAATCCTGAAGTGATGCAAATTAAAATATAGCATATATTGCATAAATATGCTGTACCACATGTTTACAAGAATATGTACAGGTACTACTTCTGGATTCCTACGGTCTACAACCATTCCTGATTTTAAAGACACGGTTAAGGAAAAAGAGGGAAAGATCCAATTCCATGAGAATGAATCTTGCATCATACAGAAAACATTACAATCAGTAAGGTTTTTTTTTCTTTATTTTTTTTTACTGCTGATACGTGTAAATCTTTCAAAAATGAAGCAAAAAAATAGGTCTCAAGTCTATTCAACTTGTTAAGTTTTTGTTCTTCCCATAAAATACGGTCCTACTAACCACGATAAACAATATTGTTTTATAAGGATACTCCTTTCTGAAACACTGCTTCCACACTATGTACAAGAAAAAGTGTCTTTCAACAATGTTGCTGTAAATGACAAACTCTGAGACTAAAAAAATATCTTTGAATTCAATAAATATTACTCAGCACTGTTATATTAGTAATTACTAACACGCAATATTCACAAAGTAGTACTAAGAAACATGAAGCAATAACTTAAAGTAATATAGGTCAAACAGCAGTGAAAAAGCAAGCTTTATAAATGAGTACCATCTTCATTGCACAAACTGAATAGTCTGCAGCTAGATATTAAAGAAAGCATGACTAAGACTCTTCTTTTGCACAAGGTATTTTTTTATTTTTTTTTCCGCCAACCTTCAGTTTGCTCCTATATATAATAACATTGCCGTAGTCTATTCATTTCCCTGTAAAAGCAGATTTCTCAAGTATAAGATATTAGGTCTCTGAAAAAGGCAAATCTTCTTTAGTTAAGAACCAGGCAATGGGGAAAAAAAAATATGTAAGAGATCACTCATAAGGGATGAAATCAAAGCATGAAAACTGAATGGCTACAAACTAAAGCAAACCTATTCCCAGTAACTTGTTATATATAAGCACAGTAAAAAAAAAAAAACAGAAAGCTTTGGTCTTTCACAACTTTTGAATGGTATTACTGGTCATTACAAATCTTCAGACCATTTCAGAGCTACTCTGTTTCACTGAAATCACACACAGCCATCTGCAAGCAAATGGCTCCACTTTCAGGTCTGACCTATTTTGGTGTCCCTTGGGTGTTCAGAGTTACCTAGACAAAAAGAAGTCACATTTAGAAAAATGGAAAGCAGTTGTCCAGTTTTATCTTAAGCAGCTTAAAGAAGCATAATATTATATCTAAATGTTCCTTTCTCTTCATAAGATTAATACTGCAAAGTACACGATGAACTCATCCTATGAGTTCACTGGAAAAAACGTATTTTTTTCAAGTTCTGGACAATGAAGTATATTTTTCATACAGCAGTCAGAAGACTCCAGAAACTTTGGTTTCTGTTTTGTTAAGAGCAGTACAAGTAAAGAACTATAGCCCTCTTCAAATATCATTAGTACTCCGTGTTCTTCTCCACAAGACAGAGCAAACTGCGTAACACTACAGATGGGTGAGCTGCAGTATCTCGAGGGGAAAATGCAAAAAAAAAAGCCAACAAAAAGTATGTTTTCCTATCAACACCCACACTTTTAATTTAACTAAACTGGTATGTTAGGAAAGAATATCAACACTGAGACACTGGCCAGGGTGTCAGGAGAAAGGAGTGTCATTTTCAGATTTGCCCACAGATTTTTTTGCATAGCTGGTGTAAGAGTCTTAATTTCACTGCACCTGTTACTGCACCTCAGTTACCACCACAAGTAAAATGCGTTTAATTCCTTTTTTCTGCCCTTTGAGAGTCTTGTCAGAAGCAGGGCTATATGCACCCACTGCACTGAGCATAATGAATCCTCCTGCCTTGCCTGTAATCTATCCTGAAAATTTAACATAAAAGAAAGGACAAGTAAAATAATCAACAATTTACTTCAAAATGACTAGACTCAGTTTCAGATTCATATTTGTTAGATCAAAATGTCCAAGCACCATGAGTTTGTAGACCCGGTCAGAAAGACAGATTCTGGCCACAGAGCATTTCCTTTCCATCTCAATGAGTTTAAAGATTTTTGTTTTCAGCCAAAAATTCAAAATCCAAACTCTCCTGCCAAAAGTCAAAGTAGTCTGATCCAGTGCTGTGCGGTAACCCAGATTACCAGAATATTAACTCTGTCCTAGCCAAAAATGCTACAATCAGAAACAGTGAGAATTAGGAAGAGCAGGTTACCCCTTTGTGACGGCATTTTCTGACAATAGCAGGCTTTGTTTTTAGAAGACTATATGAGCTCTTCTACTGCAAATAAGCACTACAAGACATACAGCTTGAAGACAATCCATAAAAGATTTTCTATCACAAAAACTTGGATTTTCCTAACACAATCCATAAAAGACTCCTAAGCATGACTCCTTGCTGGTTCAGCGGTGGTCCGAAGGGCTTGTTCATGTTACCCAGAAATAGCTCTTAACTCATTTTTTCTCTCTCCAGAGCCCTATTTTTCTTCCTGCTCCTTCAAGCAAGCAACATTGATAACACGTGTCCCTTTTCTCTCTGTACTTTTCTGGGCAGCAACATCCAAGCCCCCTGAAGAGGTAGCACAGCTCTGAATGCCAACTCTTCTCAGTCAGTCACGAACCACCTTGACTGACCACCACCAAATCTTTTTTTCCCCTCTTTGCCCTGATACACAGAGCATTGTTTTCTCCCATCAATTTTATCTCTGTATTTGGACAGGTTGCATTAAGTTCTCCAAAAAGAAGGACTTAATGACCTAGTAACCCTAGACTCAGATGCTTTATGACTTTTCACCACCATGTCCCCTTTCTTCTGGCTTAACTATAGTGATCGTGCAACAAAGTTGGCTCCTAACTCTCCTCCACATATAAGGGATAGCAGTCTTGCCCAGCCAGCTATTTAATGAGCAGAAGATTATCTGGTTTCCAACTTTTATAACTTGTCCTTCATTTGAGCAATCTAACTGATTTTCACATCCTCTGGAGAAGCAATTTCACTCAGAATCTGATGTTTTGTTTCCCTTCCTATCCCACTACAGCTACCAGATATTACACATGGCTTTCTGCCTTCCTACTAATCCTTATTAAGAATCTCCTCGCCATCCTTCTTTGTGAGTACCCATTCAGCATATTGCATATGATAGCTGGTGGAGTTTGTAAATCCCATAATTATACTTGAGAGGTCAAGAGGCATGTACTACCTTGCCCTTAGCATACCATAATCATTTAATGTAACAGCTTTAGGCTTAATTGCCCCTCAAATAAGAGAAGCCCTCTTTAGGGAACTGTGGTTAGATAGGTCAACCCTGAATTATTTTTGGATATGGTTCTGGAAGAGTCTAGGAGTAGTGAGTCAGAACCGAGCCTGAACACTTTGTCGTACGTGATCCCAGATAAGATCAACCAAGAACTGGACAGCAATTAGATGGCTTGCAGCATCACGTAATTTTTGTTAGCCAAATGTAAGTACGAGGTACATATGAGCTACAGGACATCTGAAAGGGGGCAGACCACCACCAGGTGTGCCACACTCACAAGTACAGGTGAACTGCTGCACCACTTCAGCCGTAACTTCACTATAGCCAGCTAACTCTGTTCTTGGGAATGAAGCAACGGCAAGAAAGAACCTTTGATATCTGAATGATCCAACAACATCACAGTAATTATTGGATGATTGTTAATTCACCATGTTTGAAAATTAGTGACACCAGTGCGTATGTCCCAGCTGCAGAATGATGTTGTATGGCAAGAGCCACTCTTACCTCACGCTCAGTAACATCACGTTTTAATGCTTAGTCTTTAACCTCTGAGCAGTGAGTGTTCCAGCAGTTCTCTGTCTACAAAATACCAAAATACACGCATGCTTGTATTTTGAAAAATACTAAAGAAAAAAATATTGGAAAAGAAAACAAAACAAATTTCCAGATCAGATTTTAACTGATTCCAGAACCTGACCAACAGGAAAAAACATGAATTTTCTTTCTTACAAATCAGTCCCACCATGTTACTCAGAAATCGACAGAACATTCTAAACAAAAAACAAGTGATACGAACACAGACTTCAGTCTAATTCGTCAGCTCAACACTAACCACTAGCCAAACACCGCATTTTTATGTTCAAAGGTAAAAGAATTTTTTGCTGCTGGTCTCTGATTTTATCGTTAAGGAGGACTCATACTGCTGTGAGGGGTGGCTGGAAACCTGTTAATTGGCAAATCCTTAAGGCTGATAAGCTTTCAATTACTTTCCTCCGACTTTCTTAGTACTTTACCAAACTTCAGCTCTACTTTATAGCTGTTATTTGCCTCAGGCTGAAGTGTTTTGAAAATTTCACAGTATACAGTACATGTATATCCAAACAAAAGTCAAAATATAAGTATGTTGTTTTGCCATTTTTACAAAAATCTAGGTACAATTGTTTTCTGAATCTGGAGTTTGAAATTTGACTGGGATTTACTCCTCACATTCCCATAAAATTACACTAAAAACTTGCTAACTTAATTTTTTTTGAAAATTTACAATTTACACATTATCAATAGAGAGTTCTTAGGTTTAACCCACTATTATACAAAAGGACTTCACACAGGAAATATTTGCTATGCAGATGGAAGGTTGCACTCTCTAAATTTAAGTTTAGACACACGAATGAAAAATACGGAGAGTATTGCCCTGCAGAGTCAATGTATCCCTGGCCCCCAAAAATATATGGCAGAAGAAAGCTATTCAATACAAAATCAACAGGAGAGGAGTTGACTTGTAGGAAAAACGAGTAGGAGGGAAGATAGTCAATCATTTGGATGCAGATATTAAGACAGAAAGCAAAGGTTTGGAACCTGTCTGAAGGGACTGTGAGGCAGCAACAGGTCAGGAGATTTACTTCTAAACCCGTATTTAACCATTCAAAAATGTTAAGTCTGAAGGACTGTATCTCCATAAACTGTCCACAAACACATTTTCTGGTAAGAATGGTGACACCAACTACACCCTCAATCCTAAATGCTGATTTTATACATATACACACACCACACATTCCATATATAATTTTTAAACAAAAGCAGAACTGATACTACTACTCCAGACAAGTATTACCTTCTACTGCAAGCAATTAATATATATCTATATACATATATATATGTACAGAAACAGGCTGGGAAAATGCTTACAAGGGGAAGTGTTTGAAAAGCTATTGCTTTCACATACTCTGTTTTACGAGAAAAACAGTAAAATTACAAACGGAAACGCACATAAGTCAAAATGTCTATGTTGAAATCAATCATCCTCTTTGCATATTTTTGAAAAAAAATCCACAATTTTTTATTTTCCTAAGTAATGCATGTTGTTTCCAAAGTAGAGCATGATGTAATTGGCACAACAATATTTATCCCCAACATTTAAGATAAGGACTACAACTTTAATTGTTACCCATCGTCTCTCAAATTTCTGTTGGGTAACAATATGCAGAATTTAAAATCAATATATCACTATTTCAGTAGCTGCTCAAAACATAGATAGACACTGTACTAGTTACTCTACAAAGATAATGACCTTCCCAGCTCCAGGAAAACCTAGGCTATATCTTCCAAAGCAAATTTCTAACTCTCTTTTACTGTACACAAAGTTGGTCAAGAAGCTGAATGAATATCATATTTACTTAATAATTTATGTAAAGGCATAAACACAAAATAGTATGGTAGGAAAAACTTAACGAGATGCAAAATGTGATTAACTCTGATTCTTCCTAATTCTTCCTGCTTCACTTTGCTTCCTGAATATTCATTAAAACTAATTATATTTGGTGTTACTTTTTCAGTTCACTTTTAAAATGAAATACATTTAAAATACACTTCATATGGAGTTATTTGTAAATAGCACCATGCCACAACTTGTACAAAATGCATAGAAGTTCGCATTAGAACCTCATCTGACTTCATGCACATAACAGATCCATAGGGGTATACCCAACCTCGACCATGAAGGACCACAATTATTAAAATACATAATCAGAGGCAAAACATATATATATATATATATATACACACACACATTCAAAAACGTAAATTAAAAAATAAAACGCGCAAAATCAACCCACACATCTAAACATCATTTCAGCATTTCAAAATCTTCACGGCCAACCTACTCGACCCTCCTTTCAATCCTGTCCTGGTACCTTGGAGTCTTCTCTTCCCAGCGCAAAAATTAAGAATGGTAAGAAAAAATTCCCATTATATCTGCTACTGCACTGAATTTAAATGCTACTTCCCTGAAATTTGCACTTGTCTTGCTCCAGGGGGAGAAAGAGGAAAAGAAAGGTGAGGAATTTTCAGTGGTTTAAATAGAGAGAAAGAAACCCATCCCAGTAGGATTGTCTAGGAGGAGGTCTTGAATGCTATAAATGCCTGAGGCTAGGGGAAACCTGGGGCACAGCACGGCCTTGTAAAAATTTTACTTGCCTTGACAAGTATAAGTTTACGAGGCAGGGCTAAATCGCTTGCTCACACTGAGCTCAGACCTACTTTAGGTAGGTCTACTTTGGACCACAGGACAAGGATGACTGCACAATGCTTGTGTAAGGGCAGCCAGCTTTCCTGCAGCTTCTAGAGAGGACCATCCACTGGGCAAGAGCCCTCTGCTCAGCTCGTGTCCTTGTGAACATCCTCACTAGGGCAGCGAGGGGCTGGGAAAGGCAGGGGGACAGTTGCCCCACAGCCTCCGAAGTGCCCCTGCAGAAGGCACACGCTGGTGCTGCACCTGCTCGCACGCTGCTTTGCTCCACAGGGATGACACTCCGGACACCCTTCACGAGCTAAAGTTCATTTAAAATGGGATTAAAAACAGGTCTGTGACACAAACAGCATTTACAACTGCGTGTCAAGACAGACTTCATAAAAACAAAACACAAAAGGAAGTATGTTTCAACGTCACTGTTAGCATAAACATCTTGTGATCGTAGCTCAGAGCAGTAAAAAAAAAAAAGCCAAGACTCTTGTAAAATCCATAATTACTGTCTTCTCTTTAAATTTCCATTTTTATGTGGACACCCTGCTTTAAAAAACTGAGAGTTACGAGTAGTATCTCAACAAATACAGATGCTGAATGTCAGCACAGTAAATACCGCACTTTTTTGACACTGATGCAGTGCTGTTATACAGAAGCAGCAGACAGATTTCATTTAACTGAGCACATGCTGCAGCAGTGATATTTCTCCAGGTTCTATACAGTTTTTATAAGACTATGTCAACTGTCACTCTTATGATTGCTTTGTTTATGGAGAATTATTACCTATTCCTAATTAGTTCCTTGCTTAAAAGTCTTTCCATAAGGATGTCCAGGGGAAAAAAACATACAACAGCTATAACAAGTTAAATCACAATGCAAGTCAACCTGTGTGACATTTGAAATACTATTATTCTTGAGGAATAGTCAGTATAACTCTCTTTTAATATATCATAAATTACTGGGTTCAAAGAAAACAGTAACCTGAAACAGTACTTTTCCAGTGCTGTAAAACATAATCAGCATTTCCAAAAGAGAAAACCCATGTGCCACTCCCAAACCTGAAAGACAAATGAAATTAACTACGATTTTCTTTGACTGTCACACATCTCATATTAACATTTATAAAGTTGAAAAGTTACAACTAAACTAGATAATTAAGGCACATTTCTCTACAGGCACATGCTGGTGCACATATGCATATACACATGCAAAAAAACAAAAAAAACCAAAAAAACAAAACAAAACAAAAAAAAGTAAAAATGTAAAGTAGAGGGAAAAAAGGCCAAAAAAGTATTTGCCTAGCTGTAAATTTAAAATGATCACACCATAAAACTACTATTACAAGGTAGTACAAACAATGTAAAAAATTACTGTTGGGTAGATTCTTCTCTTAAAGAGGAACAAGAGGAACAACAGGAATAGAAAGAGACATGTACAATATCTTCAAAATACTAAATGCACAGAACTGGTCACAAGTCAAGGTGAGAAATATGTAGGTTGACTGCCTTTGGAGCTTAAAGATTACTTTATATTGGAGCACTTATGAAATTCTACGTTACTTCCCTAAGCAAATTTGATACAACGAAAGCTAGGAGTGGTACCTTCATTTCCAGCCGATAAACATGAAGACATTTCTTTTGCTCTGAAAAGGGGGTATTTTAATGGTTCAGACAGACTTCCACACACAGTTCTTACTTAGACCTCCCTCCACTCTCATACCTGCATTAAGCTCCTTCTAGAAAAATAAATTAAATGTACAGAAAGCCTCACAGGATATCACAGTTAGAGAAGGTGAACATATGGTTTAAATGTAAAAAAAAAAATACAAAAAAAAACCAACAAAATTGTTTAAAGATAACTGAATGCTGTTATTTTAAGGAAGGATCTGTTTCAAAGTAAGATCTAACACAGTGAATACAAATGCAATCAACAAAAAATGAAGAATGTTAATATCAACAAAACCACCAAATTAATGATATTCTTATAACATAATTACTGTTTATATAATCATAGCCAGGAAATGTTTAATTCAACAAGAGGTATTAATTACTAAATATTTAAATCAGTTTCGAGTAATAACCGCTTTTGATATTTGTTTGACAATAACAACATTAAAATGGAACTGCAGAATTACTTATTTTTATCATCAGCTGGTACCAGCTGAATATCAGTACTAAGACAGTCCTAAATTCAATATAAATATCATTGTTCAAGAGAAAGGGCTGTCAGATCTTGAAAATCCTGTATCTGATATCAACCATGCGTGATGTGGAAGGTGCATATTCCACATGAGTAGCTTCTGTATTTCATGGAAGAGCCTCCTGTTATCAACATTCAGGAACTGATTCCGGAAGACTCAATCATATTACTCCCAACGCTGGAGAAAGAGTTGGGATTCAAAACACAGGCTCAGTTACAGAGGGTCAACACAAACTCAATCACCTGTGCACTGAAGCACCATGAAGATTTTCTGCCTATATTTTTCAAACTTTATTTTTTAATAAAAAGAATATTTGCTTATTATTGAGGTAATATGCTCTTTTTAAAGGGCAAGGAGCAACTCTTAAGACACAAATACTAAAATAAATGGTAATATTTAATTGCATAGCATTTTTAAGGATTCTTGCTCATCAGAAGCAAGCAACATTGTAAGACCACACTACTAAGCACCAATAATGCACTTTATATTATTATACTGCGGTGTAAGTATGTGAGTACATACAATTATAAGCACTCTTTAAAATGCACTATAACCACTATTGAGTACAACTCAAACTGACATTTACAACTATAAGAGCAATTACAATTAATTACTATTCCCCCTTAAAAAAAAAAATAAAAATGAAGATTAAGTTGTTTTCCCTCATGTACCAGCAATTATTTACACCCAAGCTTCATTATCTGTTCTACCCACCAAAGCAATCTGAAGTCTCACTGCCTTTGGCATAATAGAGATTGAGGCTTCATGTAGCACACAATATAACAGGTTAAGCTATCTGAGCCAATTTCTCCCTTTCCTAAGAGGATTATAACTGCAATATGGTATAACAAATGGTTGTGAATAAGCAAGATGGTACACCTGGACCTCCCCAAAAATAATCACCAAGCTGAATAGTCTCAAAACAAGTTTACTCTTTAAATATTGCTGAGATGAACGGAAACTAAATTCAAAATCCCAGAATTAAAAAATAAAAAATAAAAGGAAGAAGTAAAATCACCAATGCTTTGACATGTTTTAAGAAGTCCTAATATTTTCTGATTTTAAAAAAAGTTAATTAACATATAAGGTTTTCACTGTTCTCTTTTTTTCCCTCTCTGGGGAAGTCACTGAAAATGGAGTAATTCCATTAAACTACTGTCAGTACTTCCAAATGACATATTTCACCCTATTATGTGTACTTGTACTGTTTATTTCTGTGAAGAAGTATACTTTTTTTTTTTTTTTTAATAAGCATATTCTATGCAATTCAACTTTTTTTCTAAAAGGAACACAAAGTGAATTGCCTGGGATGGGTGATAATAAAAATAAAAATAAATAATAAAAAAAAACCACCATTTATTAATTTTGTATAAGTTATCTACCACCCTAGAGATTCCATGGAGGGGAAGAACATGTCTGAATTTTACCATACAGTGCCACAGGCACAAAGTGAGAAAAACTAAACAAGCACATCCTGAAGGGAGAGAAAATGCCTGCAGCAGCAAATGACCTACTACATACCTCACTCACAGATTTTTTGATGTTATAATTTGTTAATTTCAGGAAAAAAAGACAATTACCCACAGTTTCAGTTTGTTCTAGCACAACTTTTAACTTTTTAAAGTTTTTGATCAAAATGACATATATCATTCAAAAGATCTGTGTATTTTCAAAAGATTACAATCTTGAGTAAATTTGCATGACAAAGTCTTTACCATATCTATTTCCTTATTACCTGAAGCAGCAATGTGCATTATTAGAACAGTACTAAAGTATTTAAAGATGAAGCATATCAAATTTTTATTTGAATTCCTTTGCATTAAAGTTAATATTTTCAAGCTCAATGCACAGTAAGCAAAATATAATTTTATTCAAATATGCTTTTCATGGTATGAATAAGGAAGTATTCATCTCCCCACTGAACTGGTAAGTCTTTTAAGTAATGATTCATTTGAAAAATCAACAGGGTATTGGCAATTTAGTGTAATATTAAATACATGCATATACCATACCCATAATGGCATACACAAAATACTGTTTTATGATATATATTATAAATAGTACATTTACGCATTGTAATATATTAAGATTAGCGAGGTGATATCTTAACCATCCATACATCTAATAAATAAGACAAAGGACACGTTTTTATTTTAATAGGTAATTTTAAATGTTAGTGACTTATTTAAAGGATATATAAAATGTGCATGTGTATTTCTCAGCAGTAAAATCCATACAAATATCTCTATGTAAGAAGAGGTATTATGAAAGAACATTTCCATGTCATTATTTTCATGTATTATAAGCTAAGAAAGATAAATTTGACAAAGGACATATCAACATCGTGCTTTATCCAGAACGAATATGCTCAGAATATACAGAAGAAAGGTAATGGCTACTGACTTTTTTTTTTTTTAATAAATCAAAATAATGCTAAGAACTTAAGATTAATATGCCAACCAATGACCAGTATATTCCATCCTACATGAGTGCAATATATGAGTGCATATATTCCATCCTATATGAGTAATGAACAGTATATTCCATCCTATATGAGTGCAATTTTAATAAAGTTGTCTGTTAAAATTACATTCCATGACGACTAAAAAAAAGTTTGTTTGCATATTTATACTCTAGCAACGACAGTGAAGTCACAAACTCAAGTTCTCTGAACTAAACCAAGAGTAGACTAACACTTTTTATTTAGTTCTAGGCAGTATTCTTACAAAGTGGCTTATATAAAGTAAAATTCAACCCACGAATAACTACTGTATTTCCAAGTAGAACCATACTGATATGCATTTACCCATTTCTCTTACAAAGGTTATGCACGTTCTCAATTAAAATAAACAGTCTATTGAAGATCCACACTATAACAGAAAGAGCCTCATCACGATTTCTGGGCAATTAAAAGGTCACGATTCCACAGCCAACTTCTCACAGACACATCCTCCAAACTTCTCCACACAAGAATAGCAATATGTTGCTGTGTATCCAATTGCTGAATGGAGCCCATTCAATACTTTTTTGTTAAAAGTTTTGTTAAAACTTTGCATGCATAATAAACTCTACCAAATAAACTTGCCTATTCACCTGGTACAGATCTCATTTCTATATAAGCCACCAGAAAATTTAATGCTCTACTTCTGAAAAATGTTGATCCCATATTCAATAAAGTCTTGTTCAGCTACCATAGAGAAAGCTGTCAGTAATTCTACTTTCCTTTAAGAAAAGCAAATAGCGTAAATGAATTAATAATTAACTAAGGGTAAGACTCTCTTATTCTAAGCCCATTCATACACAATTTATCAGTAATTTATTTGTACGGTACACATATACTACTCAGTATATTGAAGCACCATCAGGTCTTACATTTCAAAATAGCCGCTTTAACACAAATAATGATACAAAAAAGTCAAAAACAATAAATTTCCCATAAAAGCAAAAAAACTGTGAAACATCATTATGGTAAAGTGAGACAGATTTTGCTTCATAGTGAAACAGTTCATTTTTATAGAAATCAATGACCCTCAGCACTGTATTTATCTAGACCTTCCAATTTTTAAGATAACTTATAATTAACATATATGTTTTGAGTTTATTTAGTATGGTTGAAAGTTGCAGGTATTTTCTCTTAAATAAAATGACTGCAGCGTGTATGTAGGAAAAGAGAAAACTAGCAAATATATTTGTATGCAGAATTTTATCTCTGCTCTTGCAATGATTAGACTACACAGACAATAACACTACAAAATTAATGTATTAGCCAAAGCAGATGACATTATTTTTGAAGCAGTCTGATTTTCTAATACGGTGCACATTTAAACAAAAGCTCACAGTTTAAAAAAACAAAAGGGAGAGAAAATACAATACAAGTGCAAACCTGACCTATCTCTAATCTTTTCTTTTCAAACCTAGGCTACTCAAGAATCTTCAACTAATTATTCCATTTTATTGATGGCATTTTTCCCAAGGGAAGTTATTTAAAAAGTTTAACCCCTGAGCAAGTCATGGTTTCTCCTGCCTTTGAAAGTGTCAAGTGCATTGATTATAACTGCAGGAAGTGTTACCTTCTACCCAGAGAATCTCACCCTGCACAATCTTAAACACTGTCTCTCTCCCAAAACGGCTTTGATTCAGCAATTCAGACCGCTTCAGCTGATATTAAAGGCAGAAGCACCACAGAAAAGGGATCAGCAGTTAAAGCGAAATACAAAGAGGAAAAAAAACAGATCTTGGATATAGTACCACAAAGCTTGAGAGAAAAGCAGATTTGAAAAAGACATCAGAGTGACTAAAAAAAGAACAACATGACAGAAATTAAACAAGATTTTTATGTTCGCCTTCTATGCATTTAAACTCATCTCAACCTCTATTGAAATTCCGATCATACCCAAACCCCAAGGCTTTTGACATACTTTCAAAAATCCACACCCCCTCTTACTCTTTTCCAAGTCTCCAGAGCAGAGTCACTGTTAGGTATCCAACAAGTTGAAGAGAGGGGGAAGGAAAAAAAAAAAAAAAGAATCCTAATATGATAAAAAGACCATTTATACTCATATTAAACTTTGCTTTTTAAATGATCTATTTTAAATATTCAGTGTGTGTTCTTAACCCCATATCTAGCCAGTGAAAAGAAGACTTAAATGGTTTGGGAAAAAAATAAATAAACCAACTTTTCAAGTCACATTTACCCAAATAGCCTCTATAGTAATTTTCTTAGGTCAGCGACAAAGTAAAAGCAGACTAACAGAAGGTGCCACAGGGTTCTACAACAAGCCAGCTAGCAGAATGAAAGATGACAAAACAATCTTTAAGTAGCTTTATTTTATCAAAATTACAGAGCACATGGAACTGTAAGAATGTAATATAAACAATTATTACAACAATGGTAATGCATCTTCATACATACATCTTCGAAAGGATGCACTAAATCCCAAAGGGTAATTGGATTTTCAGGACTGTGCCAGTGTTTTGTTTTTTTTTCTTTTCTTTTTTTTTTTTTTTTTTTCCAGTTCAGTCATGACAGGGCCAGAAGGTAATGATACATCTGCCATGATGCAACAAGCAGACCTGTCTTCTGTCAAGAGTTGAAATCATAAAGGAATAAGCTGTCGTTAGCAACCTCTCTCCAAACAGTAGAGCTGTCATCTCATTGTTTTCCTTTGCTGGCATGGGGGCTGGTGTGGGCTTATATACCCTGTCAGTTCAATATTAGTCTAAGCTTTTAACCTCTTCTTGAATTTCAGACTTCATAAAACTGCTATACATGTTATTAGGTAATATCACCTATTTTCTGATGAATTAATAATTACTACCAAATAACTATGCATCTTGTCCTTCTGTCTGCTTGGTGATCAGTATTCCAAAACAGTATTTAAGGGATTACCAATTCCTCAAAAAATGTTTAAAAAGGAGTTAAATACATTGATTTTTTTTCATCTTTTTTCTAGAGTATGGTGTATTTTATGCCATGTATACAGGATAATTTATTTAGTACTATATTGTAAATGGTGTTTATAAATCATGAAATATCTCAAAAATAATACATCTCATTACTTGTAACACAAGTTTTCTTAATATTATCCCCACAAAAGGAGAAGATGTAAAAAATAAGTTTTCCCTATTAAGAAGTACTTTACAGACAATGTCATTTCAGTCTTCTACCAAAACAAACATAAACAAATACATATACCAGATTCAGATAACTACTGTTTAAAAGAAAACAATATAGAATGTTCCTGTCCATTTTAGTGAAATTTTACTTCCAGAAAAATGCAAGAATGCCCAAATAAGATCATGATTTCTATGACACTGTAACTACCTATTAATATATGCAATAAAGGGAACATACATATTACTATTCTATGTAAAAACTGCACAGTGAAATGTCAACAGTGTTTTATTTCCAGAAAGTGTCACTTGCGTATCTTATTGAAATGTGCTAAGTACCTATAAACTGTAAGACAAAATTTTAAAACGTAGGTTCTAAAATATGAACGCAACAATAAAGAGGACTTTAACTATGTATTATTCTATGCTTAAACACAAGATATGGAAGTTTTTAAGCAAGAATTCCTGAGAGTGTAGTTTAAACACTGCAAATTTTTTTTCGACAAAAATGTTTAAGTATCTGCTTTGAAACCCCACTCATTTTTACAACATGGTAAGGCTAGAATTTATTGCCATACCAGTTACTAAACAATACGGTTAATAAAATCACCTGAAAGTTACACTGAGTAACTTTACTACTGCTTTGCTACACCTGATAATTTTGTTGCTCCTTTCAATGCACTTACCAAACTAATGACATCTTATTGCACAATGAAGAAAGTAACCACCCTCAGCAATTCTCAGTAAATATTACCACCCTGTTAGTTTTATACAAATGAATGATATTAATCTGTGTGAATAGATCCAACGTTCTGACAAAAATATTCTTAGGAACAGAAATTGTTTAGACAATGCTGTAGGAAGAATAGGATAAACACAAGGGAAAATATAAGATGAAAATCATGTTTTATCAGACACTAAAGAAAGATTTCTGCAGATGATGCCCATCTCAAGCCAGCCCTGTTTTCATCTGTTCATGGAAACTCTGATGGCTGGGTGCTGCTGCATCTCTTTTGAAAAAATCATCCAGGTTCTTTGAAGAAGCTTTTGTTCTAGTGCTATTACCCTTATGCCAAGCATTAATTTTCCTTTAAATAATAATAACAATATCTAAGCAATCTCAAAGGGATTGCTGAATTTGAAGCCAGGCAGCAATTCTTGCTTGTTTCAAAAAAATATATAATAAAAATCCAATAGCTTACAGTTGCTGTGGTTGAATTTCATTAGCATCTTTGGGTCCACAGCTCTACGGTAACAAAAATACTGAATTTCCGAAGACAGAAAGCATCCATCATTTTTTTTTTTCTACTTGGCAGTAAAGACTGCAGGAAGTCGATGTCCTCTTTGTTCCCTACAGGAAGTGTATTCCACATAAGAGGACTCCAAAACTCTTCTCAGTGTCCAAATGCAGGTAAGCTGAGGTCCTGTTTCCTCCAGGAGCAAACTGCCTCCCTAAGCAGATGAGCTGCAGCTTCTCCCAGCAGTCTTCAAAGCACAGAGGCAGCTTCTCTACCCACTACAGAAGGAACAGTATTGCATGAAGCAGTAGCAGCTGACACTGGCATCCCTCCTTGCTTGCTCCATGCATCACTTCACAAAATATCACTGACATCACCTGTACACCTACCATCCAATTGTTCTGATCACCATCCATGTTGTTCGCACTCAACAACAAACTGGACAACCTAACCTCCTCCTCCTGTAGCACCTGGTGACTGAGGACCTCACAGGGTATGGGAGCCTCCGAACAACCTAAACAAACCCACAAACTTAAATTCTTAATATTTGACACCCCAAGTAAATACCCTCTTCACGGAATTAAATAATTTAGCTCTGTTTCTCATTATCTCCCCTTGGCACTGCTGTAGTCACTGTATATATATCAAAATAAGAAGTGACTGAGAAAAGACTGGCTCTATGAGACAGTGAATTACAGATTTACTAAAAATGTAGAAGAGATATTAAAATTATTCCTCTAACTTACAAAATATTTATTTATAAAAAGTTGAATAGCTTCAGTATGGTAATATAATTAAAGTGGAATAGTCCCTGATTCCCAGAGGAAAGACTTGAACTTCTCTTGCACGTCAGATGACTGCTTCTATCAAAAATTTGTACTTCCCATTGCAGAAAGTTTCAGTAGAGAGGTTCTATTTTAACAAAACAACAAAATTATACAATTTTTGTTTAGCACTATATTTACAGGAAATTATCATCTTACAATATGTATGTTAGAATTGTTATTAATCATTTCTTACTGTTTTACTGCTTTATATTATCACATTTGTCTTTTCTGTACTTGTTTTTTTCTAAAATATATCTGAACCTACCCTGTTTTAATGCATTTACACGTCTCTCACATTCTATACACTTTTCTCCCTCCTCCTTTTTCTACAATCTGTTCTGTATCCTGTTGCTTGTTTTTTTTCTTTTGTATTTTCTAGAAAACCTTTTACGCTACCAAAGTTGAATTTCTAATCTAACACATTAATCTTACCTCCTTTACATAAAACCTTGTAAACTACTCCCAACACCTATTGCACACAGAACTGAATCTACAAAATACAGTTTGATATGAAAGATGGAAGAAGTACTACCTACGGGAATCACCCAGATAAAAAAAAAAAAAAGGTTTCTAGCTACTGGAAATCCCACCACGATATTTCTCCCATTTCTCCTTGGATCTTTTCTTTCCAATGTGTATCTGCCCCAAGCCACTAGAAACCTGATAAACTTTAAGCCTTTCCGTTGCTCCCTGATTCACACACACTTTGAGAAGCTTTTTTCTTCTTCTTCTTCTTGAAAGTGCTGTGCCAGAAATAAATACTTTCTTCTAATTTTTTTCTTCATCTACTTCCTGGTTAGGAGTGCTACATCCATTGCCTACTGACACCTTCAGCTTTTGTATGTCTGTTTTCATTTTTTCCAAGAAATTAACTGAAATTGCTTGTGGTAGTTTCACCGCTGTACACAGAGAAAAGCAGCAGAGAAAAATATATAGTTTTGGCCTATATAAATTCACCTTTGTTTTGTTTCTGTTTTGTTTTAAGGAAAGTAGAGGTGTTGCAAATGTCTGTAAATTGAATATATTTCTGGACTAGTATCTGCACAAAAGGTTAAAGTATTGCTTTTGCAAATTATTTTTCCAATTATTTTTTACAAACAAAAACCTAGTTGACAGCAAATGTTTTAAGCTACATGAACATTTTTCACATTCAAAACAGATCAGGGGAATTTTCAAATCCCAGATACTATTATCCACTTCAAATTCACACAGTTTATTATTAAAATAAAATAAAATAAAAATAAAATAAAATAAAATTAAAATAAAATAAAATAAAATAAAATAAAATCCATGTTTTCCTGTCATCAGCACTGTATTCTAATGCTTTGACAAGGTTTACTGGTTTCATTCAAAGATGAGACCTCTTCTTAGAAGAAACACTGAAAGATCAAGGAAAATAATTCCTTCCTCCAAAGCGGCAACACTGCATGAGGAGTTATCACAACTTTCATTCAAGCTATTTACTATCTAGGCCAGTTATTTCATTTCATAAGAGACAGAAGTGCCTAAATCAGCTAGAGTACTGAACTCCAGAAAACCCAGAAATAGATGTAATTTTTATTTTAACTAAAATTGGAGACCTTATACTCATTCTATCATAATCGTCTGCACTTAGAAATGTAATCTATATGATCTGTACATGAAGTAGACATGATATCGGCCCTGTCTTCTCTCTCTCTCTCCTTTTTTTTTTTTTTTTCTTTTTTACTTTAGTCAAAACATAAAGGTTCCAAGTATCTTCATTGGGGCTTGATTTCCATAAAATATTGCCTTGTATATACCAGATATATGTCTAATTCTCACTGCAGTGATTACATTATACCAATAATATCAACATATTTAAAACAATATAATTGGATATAAATAACTTGATATGATTTAAGGTTCATTTTACATGAAAAAAATCATTGCAGATAGTAAGTGTTTTACACATTTAGCATACTTGCCAGAATTTTAAAAGGGACAAAAATGCAGATTTTACAGTATCTGGAATTATTCAACTAAAGACTACAAAGAAATAAATAAATACTTGTTAAGAAAGAAGAAAGTCTAAAGGTAAGAGCATAAAGTCTGATATCCTGATGGGATCAAATGACTACACTGTTTAAGATATTTCGTCATCAAACTGTTTGGTTATTTTCATATGTATTTGAAACAAGCACTCAAAATGCAGAAATACAAAATCTGTTTTTAAGGTTATACATTTGAGGGAACAGAGCTCTGCTCTGTGTTCCACTGGCACAGCCATTGGATAAAAAACAAAACAAAACGGGAAAAAGAGCCTGTAATTCTCCTCTCCTAGAAATACTCTCTTCAAAATTTGTAATTTAGGGATACTATCCCAGTCTTAAGTGCTCAACATCTTGTATTAGCCAAGACAGCACCATATTTAGGAAAGAACAAAAATGAAGGGCTGTAAGCACCATGAGGAAAATTTAAGGAACTATATCTCTCCAATTTTCTTGGGAAAAGTTCTGGAACTCTCACTCCAGAAATTTAACCTCCTACACTTGACTCACCATATACACCTGTATCATACTCTAGAACCATGAAGTATTTTTGGATCTGTCTCTGAGTCTTACCGAATACTTTAAAGTCAACTGCAAAAAATTCAACTTTACTTAGTAAAATGTGCAATAGTCACAGTGACAACACTGCTACTAAGAATAGCTTAGTAAATATAATTGAAATAGTGAATTTTAAATAGGCTTTTCAAATGTCTACTGCAGGAAATTTCATTTAGGTAGCATGATGCAAGAGATGTATTATACCTACAATGTTCCATGTTAAAAATATTACACAAATTGTGCAGTGTCTCTCACATACATGCAAACACAACAGAATAGTGTCCATAAAATGTAAATGTTTTTAACTGTCAAATATTGATAGGTGAATCAGAATGAATCAGTATTCAGTGCAAAACTGAAAAAGCCTGTGCCTCTAATAAATTCAGTACAAGCCTAGCAAAAAAGCCTGCTGTTATCATGAAAGCTCATGTTATCGTAAGATTACAACAGACGTTGAGTGAGAATACGTACAAATTTAATGAAATGTAAAAGAAAACACTTCAAATCATAACAAATTTCTGTAGTGCCTTCTATTGCATCTCATCGCCTGTTAAGGGCTCTTGTCATGTTAGCTGCCATATTAAACTACATGGCAGTGCCACCACAATATGACATACAACAAATTTTTTGTTTTACTGTAGGAGAGAAACTTGCTTCTATTAGACAAAAGTTCTGAAAAAAAAAACAAACCAACAAGCAAGTATTTGCATCACAAATAAAACGATCACACAGGGAAATGGAAAATACTGATTAATAGATTAATAAATTTAAACATCCTAGATTCATAGCTTTTCATATATAAGTACACATACATATACAGACACAACTGTACATACATACACTTTCACTTACCTCAATAGCTCTTTTTATGTATGGTATCTGTGTGCCACTGTCTAGATCTTCGTTAATTATAAGTCTCCTAGCCCACTGACCTGCTCTGACAACACCATTACCATGGATTAGGACCAACAGTTTGTCAGGATTTGTTAAGGCATCTTCACTCATAAAAATAAAGCTCTTTGGTTCACTCTCGGTTGCATCAACCTGCAATTACAGCAATACACACTTTTATAAACCAATAAAAAATTTTAAAAGAACATCTGTAGTTACAAAGTTAGCTCCCAGGACTGGTATCAAAACTTTCACCCTTTAACAAATACTTGTGTGTATATATATATCTGTTATATATATATACATATATATATACATACATACGTGTTTTGTGTATATATATATATATATGTTTTAAGGACTAATGTGTGCCCAGCACTAAAGAAAAATAAAGCAGAAGCTAATATTTATGCTATTTAACTTTGAACCATAAAAACATACCATGCTTTAGAACAGTTATCCAAGAGAGATTTAAACTTACTGTATCCAAACAAAAGGAGGAGGGAAGGGGAAAGTGGGTGTTAAAAAGTATGCTAAAGCTTATTTACAGAAATTTACTGGCGAAAGAGAGAATCCATAAAAGAACACCTCTGGAAAAAAACAAACAAACAAACAAAGAAACAAAAAAAACAAGTAATTTGTCATCTCTGTTATGCCTGAAGCAACAATGAAAGTCTGATCTAATATGAAAAACATCCTAGAGTTCCATCTCAGCTACCTCAACTTAAATACCCAATGAGCGATGTATGAACCAGCATGGTAAATTTCCCTATTATAAATTTAATAGGATAGGCCAAATAAAATATAGAAATCCAATTTGGATTTAAATATTGGCTTCATTAAGAGTCCTGCACCAGGGTCAGTGCATAGTTACTCTACACTAAGAACAGATCAACAAGCAGATTTGATATTGAGTAAACCACAATCTAATTCCAAGTTTTGTCCTTTCTCTAGAGAATAAAGGTACACTTTTTGCTCTATAAAAAAAAAGAGGTTCTATAAAGCAGGCCCATACTTGGATTAGCAAGCCTGGCTCAAGGCAAAAGAGAGATGATGATGGCTATCCATTCTTCCTTTTCTCCCACATGAATGCAAGGAAAAGGACAGAGCACGGAAATCTCTTTACTCTCCTGTACTCCTCACCTCATGGCCCACACAGGTTAACTATATGGCTGCTAGGAATAGCCTTGGATTGCCTTACACCCTGCAACAGTGATGAAATCCAGCTCAAGAAGATGTGAGCCTTACGCTGAGAAAAGAGAACTGGCTACTCGGAATGCTTCAGTTTTTCTCTCATGCCTGGGTATGTTTTCTGATTCACTTTCCCTCTGGAAAAAGTAATTCCATGTGAATCTCCAGATTCTTCTTAAGGCCTTTCCAGGCTCTTTTAGGCCTTGCTTTTTTTTTTTTTTTTTTTTAATGAAGCCAATGAGTTTACTTGAACAAAATGAGTTCCTAACTGGAAGAACATTCAGCATCTGCCACAGGGCTGAAGACCCTATGCCATGCTCCAAAATGATATAACATCTCAGATATCCCAACTTTCACTGTCTACAACAGGAAATGTACTTGTCTTCTCATCACATTGCCACTTCTGAAGTATCAGTACTGATTTATTAAAACTTAATGTAGAAGATGCAAATAGTTAGAAAATGCTAAATTTCAAACAGTAATGAGGTAATGATATGAGGTAATTGTCTTCTGGCACATAAACTGAATACTTACAACATTATAATTAGGACAAAACATTGCGAATTTGTACTTCAGACTAACATATAACTAAACTGTATGTTTTAGTATTTATAAACCAATTTTTTGTTCACTACTGAGGAAATACCAGCACCTGTAATATGTAGTAGAAGACACAATATAACTAGTTCACATTTTCGCAGTTATGCTGATCTAAAAAAAAAAAAAAATATCTACCAAGCTACTGAAAACTAACCCTTCATTCCTTTCCTCAACTTCATTACACTTGGAAACTTTCTTTTCTTCAAGCTAATTTTTCTTCAAACAGAAGCAATTCATTAAATCACCCTTTCACTAAAGAATGCACATGAAGGTCACTCTTGTACACAACACTACTTTATTGTCGAATCAACGTAGAGTTATCACTTAGTGTTAGACACACTGAGTCCATGTAAAATAATTTATTTTTATTAGCCACTTGCACTTCTGGAGTTACTCATGATCCTTTGTTTAAAGACAAATTGAATAAATTCAGTAAAATGCGGAACTTCAATTTGTTTAATTTAACAACTTAATTCAACTTTATTATTCACTTCCAATAACAACCTTCCAATAATTCGTTGCTAAGAATGTCAAACCAATCTATATTCTGCTGATAATTTACTGCTTAAAATTACTGTTAAAGTTTAATTTTTCTTTTCTCAGATTTATTTTTCCAATGCAAAACTATATGTTAAGTTTTATGAATGTCTACAGTTGTGAGGAATTCTCTGATGAGTTATGCACTCTACACACATAATGAAGTTCTTACAGTTTTCAAACAGTGAAGTAATTTTTCCATGAGTTCCAACTCTGACGAGCTATCACATGATGTAGTAGTACCAGTGTATAAAATATTTCAACTGCAGACCAGTTGGTATTTTGCAGAGTTGTTATCAATACTTAGGGTAACAACAAAATACACTGGAAATCCAATTTTATTCCAACCTCCATGCTAAGACATCGTCAATTTTCAGATCTCAGCCATCAGCAGTCTAAGATGCATGAGACCCATCTATGCACTAGGGGTCTTTAATTCTGCCCACTTGAAGTTTAAAGTTTGAGATTGCTTCAGTTCAAAATTTTAAAGGGAAAAAAAACACTAATATCTTTTTTACACATATTAAGAAACACCATAAAAAACATATACTGAGAGCCTACAAGGAGGTGAAACAGGCGTACCTTGAGACTGGAGGAAAGAACAGGGCAAATAAACAGAACAGAAACTGAAAAGAGTCAAAAAGACTGGAGGAATTATGATTAGCAGGTGTAGGAAGAAAACTGGTCATTTGTGTTGCAAGACAAAGAAGTTTTCTGTTAAGTTGTTCTACATAAAGATCACTAACTTACTTATGTTATAGTCTTCACAAAATTGAATATCCTTATTTTTCCAAAAAAAAAAAATTAAGTGAAAACTACTGATCAATACTACAAGCTGATAATTATCAATTCGTGATTACTACAACTAAATTAACACACCTGAAACTGGTGAAATTTAAAAAAAACAAAACAAGTATTGACTGGATTTGGGTAACAAAATAACCAAAAGGGATAATCCGTGGAGATAAAAGACCACTGTTTTCTCACAGAAAAATAGTTCTTGGCTTTCTAGTAGATCAAGAGAACTACTGAATGAAGTTTTATCTATTGAAGTGAAAGAGCAAAGCACTGGTAAGTTAGAAGATTCTGCAAAGTGAGACCTTTCAATAGCATCGTCAATAAAACATGTTGGTAATTATTTAAACTTCCATCTCAAGCCTTCCCAGAAGCTGTTAAAGATGCATTTAATTCAGAAGCACCCTCTATTTGTCCTCAACAGCTAAAGAACAGCAAAGATCAATCACTGATTATGCCATTAAAACCAGAGAAATACAAAAGCTTCATCTGGATAAAAAAACTGCACTCTTCTTTGTACTAATAATATAACCTTCAATGGAGCACAAAATGAGAAATTTAAAAGAAATAATTGCACTGCTTCTCCCTGAATATGAGTTTCTTCATTTAAATTTTCAAGTCCAGCTGTAGATTTTGAACATTAAAAGAACTACAATATTTTACACTAACAATAACATCTAAGCCTCTCTGGAGGAAAAAAGGTTTGGATTTATATCTGGCATAGATGCTAAAGTAATAAAGTAACAAGCAAACTTCCCAGATTCCCAAACTGTTTTTATTTCTATATCTGAATGGACATTTACAAATAATTGAGTCCAAAAACTGAAGCTGTCACCTGAGAAAGCAAAATAAAGACAGCAGAGTTGGACTTTGTCCATGATGTGGAAATTAAGGAAGATGAGAGAACATGAAATGCTGTTGTAGAGAACCTCTGGAGCACAGCATTTCAGTGCACTACTAAAATCATATTGGAAAAAAATGCACAGTCCTGAAAGACATTTCTTGTATTCAAACATCATTACACCATCAACTTCGTAATGAACTGACAGAAAAACAAAGGCCAGTACACCGACTTTCTGATCACCTTGTGACAAAGTTCGGGAAGAATGATTCCAAATTTACCTCTGAAATATTTATGTAAGGTGTTTACAACAGAGTGGCCACAATGATCAGGATAAGGGTCCCAGGATCCTTTTTCTGCCAGATCACTTAGGCGAATAAGTACGAGACAAGAGTATTTAAAGAATGATTCTTCCCTCTTTTTGGCAACCAGTGACTTTGGAGCTTCCTGATCCAGAGTTTGTTACTGGACAAGCAAGTGTGTCAGTTCAATGTACCTCTCATACCTTAATGCTGTCAAATGTTTTTTTTGAATGCATTTGTACCTTTCTCCTTAATAGTATGCTGTGGCAATGAGTTCTACAATATAATTGGGACCTTTATGAAAAAAGGTACTTCCTCTCTTTCAGCAGAGATCTCCTGCCTGATAATTTAAACTTGATGCCCCTTACCTTCTCTATTATGAAAAAAAGTGAAAAACCATTCCCTATTCATCTTCTCTACAGCTTTCATGATTTTATAGATTTGTCATATTCCTTCCTCAGCCATCTATTTTCCAAGCTGAAGAATCTTTCTGTCTAACCTTTCTTTGTCTGAAAAGCATTTCATTCCTGTGATCATCCTCGCAACCCTCCTCTGTATTTTTTTTTTTTATTAATTCTATATATCCTTTTTGATACGGTGTCCAGACTCCACACAGTGTTCAAGATGGGGGCCCACATAATGAGTGGAATGATGATGTTTTTCTGTTTTGTTCTTAACACTTCATAATTCCTAACATCCTATTTGCTTTGAGGGTTTTTGACTGCCATTGAGCACTAACTGATGTTCTCAGAGAGCTATTCACAATCACTCCAAGATCTTTCCTGAGTAGTAATAGCTCATTTAGAGGCCACCATTGTGTTTACAGAGTGAGTTCTTTTCCCCGTAATTTCACATTTACCAGAATTGAATCTCATGTCATTTTATCATCCAATCATTCAGCATCATGAAATAATGCTCAAACTCATCACAATCAGCTTTAGATATCAGTATTCTTTATTATTTTTTGAAAAAATCAGAAAAGTTATTTACATTCTATCAATTCCTCTTTCCTTTTATTTACAAATATGTATCAGTGCAGCCCTTCACAACACTGCATCAGCCAAAACTTCTTTCATCTGCAAAGTATGAATACCTTTTTTTTTTTTCTTTTTTTCTTTCTTTACCTTTTAGCCTATTATTAACTCATAAGCAGACTCTCTCCTCTCACGCCAATGCAGTGTCTTCTTTAGAACCACTCTGCAAGCTTGTTGGCAGATTACTGGAAATCCAGGTACTCTTTTATTGACGAGATCTTGTGATTTTCAGGCCGTCAGTGCATTCTAGTAGATCTTTTAAAATGAAGGCTGTACTGACTTTTGTCCCAGTATATTATTTCTTCCTGATACACAGCTCTAGGAATCTCTCCTGGAACGCTTCAAAAATCATCATATACTTACTTTTTTTTCTGTGCCTCTTTTGAAAGTAGCTGATCTGAGCAGTAGTTATACACTAGTTTGTTGTTCTGCACCTTCATATTTGACTTCTTAAAGAACCTTGGGCTTAAAAACCATCTCATCCCAGAAGCTGTCTATTGTACGATAAATCAATTCATTCTAAGATCTCTTCTACTGACATGCCAATTTGAGACAGTTCCTCAGAACGATATCCTGTTTCAAATAAATAAATAAATAAATAAATGAGTCCAGTGTGGTGTGGAAACCTCTGGATATATACTACTGGAAACAACCACTTTAATTGTTCTCATTTGAGCTGAGCATTCGTTTTGCTTGCAGTTCATCTATCGGTCTCATCAACTGTTTTATTAATAACTTTTACAACTTTAACAAGCTCTTCTAATTTAATTTTGGGTGATCTTACTGTGATTTTGTATCTAACATATCTAACCAGCAGTTAGACCCCTTTTTTCCTCACCTGCATGGGGCTTACAATTGCTACAAACCATCTTACTATTTCTATTAGCCTCCCTTACTAATTTAAAATACATTTCCTTGTGCTGTTCCTTGGAGCTTGTTGGGTGACTTAACCACAACCTTTAGACAGCTCTCATTTTTCACCTTCTGCCTCATTTCTGTAGTTTTCTTCATAACCTAGTTTTGATTCTGGTATGGGCTTTCTACAAATAAAAGCCATTACTGAAGAATGGGATTCACACCTTGTGCCAAATTTTCCACACTGCTCAGAATTAAATGGTTGCATTGTGAGTTCTTCCTTCACTCCAAAATGCAGTGTACTCATGACACTTTGCAAAAACTGGAATATGTTGGAGAATGGTTTAAGTGTGCTACTGACAAACTCCATCAGTAGATCAATGATTACTACACAATTTGTAATTAAGAGTAAATACAGATCATTTCAACAAGTAGAGCTATACAAGGAGCTATTCTTCTCCCAAGCTATCCGCACAAATCTCAGAGTAGAGCAGAAGAGAACCCACAGATGTGACGGAGGTGATGGCAGTACGGTGCTACGTTTTTGAAGTTTAATGTTGCAATACCTATATGCACCTTCTTATTACAAAGAAAGTTACATAGCCTCAAAATTCGGGCACATAAAAGTTTAAAAATGCCAGCTTCCTGGTTTCAGAGTGTGACATTGCTCGAGGAAGTCTTTTGACACATTACCAGTCTGGAATACAGAAGCATTCCTGGACCAAAACTTCCCCAGTGGAGAAAACTAGTTGTGCAGAGAAGTTAGAGATCCCACACCAAGCACTGCATCAGGCAGGCTGTCACAATGAGCCCAATCCTCTGCTGTTCACGCAGAGAAATCTGAAGCAAAGGAACCTTTCTCAGGTGGTCTCAGGGCAGGGGTGCAGCAATACTGGGCTTACCAGCTGCTGATCCCCCGCACAGTCCTGTGCAGCTCCCAGACACTTCTGCCCTGACGATGAAGACGTTGGCAAAGCCTAGCCAGGAAACTCAGCAGCTAGGACAGGTTATCAAAACATTCCCTGAACAATGCTTGGGGAATGGAAAAGGGAATTGCAAAATGTTATAGAACTATGAAAGTAAAAGGAAATTTTGCTTCCATACCTGAAATGGCTTTTTCTCTGCTGAATATGAAGGGCTGGCTGAGAACAACTGTAGTGGAAAAGCTTCCCAAATACCACATGAATCGTTTAGAATAGCGATGGAAAACCTACACAGCACAGTCACACTACTGTCTCCCCACAGAATATAAAAATACCCAAACAACATCATGTTCTCGCATACACTTATAGACAGCAACACTCTCATGTGCTGTCTGGAGACTGCTTCATCACTTCTAAGGGCTGATCAATTGTTTTCACCAAACAACACCAACACTTTATAGCACATACATGTTATAAGCTCCTGAAATTGTGTGTGTTTCAAAAAAATTATAAAGTAGACATGGATCAGTTTACTGAGACTTTGTTTTGAGTTTATTACTCTGTATGTACAGACACCTGTCTTTAGCTCTGGGAACCCATCTGTAGAGGTCTCAAAACATTCACAAATGTTTTTCAAAAATTTTGTGGTGCCTCTACCAAAATTAGCACATTCTGGAGTCTGTCAAGGCAAGGAAGGCTCAGCTAGAGAAATCAAGCACATGAGAAGTCAGGCAGATCCATCTCTCCAAATGCACACCCATGCTGCACATGAAGTCAGTGTCCTGAGACAACACCATGCAGAGGCCGGGCACATCTTGTCTTTATCTGAACTCTGGATTGAAATCTCTGCTTTTCACAGATCCAAGCAAACAACATCTTCGAAAAATATTTATACTTACCGGGAGAGTTACTTTTTTCAAATGGCATTCCTTTTCCAGTAGTCCATAAACATATTTAGTAATAATCTGTAAGAAAAAAAACAGACCACAAGAAAAAAGAAAAGCAAACAGAAGTTAAACCACCTACAGTAATGACATATCCAGGCAGACAACTTAAAGGCTAGCTGGTGAAACTTCTAAGCACTTGCATATGTTTTGCGACGTATCTGAATTCTTCGCTGTACAACTAAGTGCAGAACTTAGGGATTTATACAAAATGGCCCTCTCTGGCTCTCAGCAAAGGCTGCTTGCCAGTACAAAGAAATTGTAACTGTACCTGTGAATCCATCACCTGCTGCTGTGTGAGTAATTATGTGCCTCAAAACTAAGGATTATAGCCAATTAATATATACTCAGGGGTATAAGAAAGGCTCTCTTTTGCAAAGAAATACTTTAAAAGCATCTTTTTCCATAAGCAGGACTCCTGAAACCCTCTCCCCTGCAGGTTCACTTCTTGAGCTACATGGAGAGCAGATCTTTAGTCACCTTCAGCGCAAGTTGCTTTGCCGTTTCTATTCACTGAACTGGGGAGGGATGGGTCAAAAGTGTTCTAAACAGAAAAAAAGCCCAACTGATTCCCCAGTGTGGGGGAGTTTAAGTCTCTTGTCTCCATGCAGAAAAAAAATTGAAATTTTAGACCTGAAACAAAAGGAATTATTTCAAAAGCAACCAAAAAAAAATCAACTTACTCGCAACCAAAGAGTTGCTGTCTCAAACGTAACCAAGTTGTTCACACTTCAAAGGTTTGCCTAATACCTAGGGAAATTTTTTCTTCCTTATATATTGTAAGAAAATGGAGATGCAGATGGAGGAACTTTCTAACTATTATTAATCTGGGAATTAAGCTGCAAAACAAACTAAAGTGCTTTGTCCATATGGGGTTGTAAAAATGGTTCGGAAGTAACTGCCTGGATTTCACTGGCTACAGAAGTTTGAAAAAAAAAAAAAGTCAAATTAAAGAGGAAAAAAAATGCTCATTAAGAGCCTCAAATGGTGCTTGCCTTCCCTTTAAAGCTTGGGGAACTACATTTAAATTCCAGACAGGACAAGATTTAAGTCACGAAATATTAATCTAAGAATATCTGGGTACAAACCCAGCTGGTATTCTTTAGTCCAACCGCTCAAGGCCACAATTACTGCCATCTGAACCCACAGCATATTAAGCTGCAACAGAAACGCTGCTGTAACAAAGCTCTCAAGTGATGGCATCTTAACAACACACTATGAACTGAGCAAGTAGGAGCCAGGGTATCATAAACTTCAATTTTAATTTTCCTAATGCAGAATTACCAAATAAAGTTTCAATGAAGTCCAAAAGTTTTCATTATGTACATGTGAGCAAACACAATATGCAAACGTTTGGAACATATTTGAACGAATTAGAGGTACTGATGGAAGCTAATTAAAAAAGTCATACCCATCCCCCGCCATCTCTACCCCCCACTACACAAAAAATAAATAAATCTTTATTAAGATTCTGTGAATTCTTTGCTCAAATATGTTCATTGATAGAATTATGTTCAAAAAACTTTATGGTTTTAAAGAAAATCAGTCTAACTAAACATTACTATCTACAGGGAACCTGCATTTGGAGAAGGAATTTAGCTGTGAGCGATGAGTTGATTTAAGACATGTTTATCCCCAAAGCAGTATGTTAGGAACATGCATACAGTGTAATTTTACCTTCAGGGCCAAACTTTTTATGGTTCACCGAAATCAACTTCAGTGTAATGCCAACAAGTAAAGCAGTTAAGTTCCTGCAGTCTCAGATGCTGATGTTGTACAGACATTAAAAAGAGTGTAATGATAATATGGCCTGAAACGTCGAAATTTTATTTTTCACTCTAAACCCAGGCATCTACTAACCATCAAAAATACTAGAAAACTTGGAAGAGAAAAAAATTGCTACGAAGAAAATATATTTAGACACCGCTTGCAAAAACCTCCTCTTTTTTTTTCAGCTATGTGTTACATATCTATTTCTTCTATTCTCTCTTATCTATTTAGACTGTGATGTCTTCAGGGCAGAAGGAAACCTTTACTGATTTTTTCAAGAGCAAGACTCAATGGGGCTCTGATCCTAACTGGCTCTTTATGCACTACTCTAGTATAACAAATAGTGATAACAGCCTTAAAAAGGGAACGGTGAAATCAGGAGAGCACTCTCCTGTATGGCAAAGACCTAACCTAATGAATGTTTTTAATGAAAGAAAACATAAAGAAAGATACAGTAGGATGGGGTTTCTAATGCAAAAAGTGAGATTCAGGCAACTCAGCAGCTGGATGGTCTCCAAGGCTGAGACAAACTTGAAGAAAAACTGCTGTGAACTGCCCCAGTGCATCTAAGACCACAAGAGGGTTTTTTTGGCAGCAGGAGATGAACAGGTTCAGGGATATCTCAGCAAAGGCTGGTACACTGTCAGCTTGAAAGGACAGAAGGTGACACAAAATTTCCTGAAGTAGCACCAAATCCCTGAATTTCGCACATCTGAAAACATCATCGTCTTGTGATTTTATGGTTGATCTGTAATTTTGAAAAAAAAAACACTTTGTTTCTTTTTCTGTATCAAGGAGTGAAGTGTGCTATGTTATTTATTTAGTAAAAATTAAGTCTTACTGCAACAAATCGAGACCATTTAAATAGCCACTACTTCTTAATATTATCAGTTTATGTATACTGGTAGAATCTTTAAGATCTGAAAATTGTTGCGGAATCTTGGTTTCTTGAATGAGCAAGTGAATACGGCTAGACTCTATGAATTCTTCTGGACTAACTATCTGTCACACAGTTGCTTGGGACTGAAGGTATTGTCACTTATCCAGTACAAGCCATTCTCATGGCAAACTGTAACACTTGCTAGAGAGCCCTAAGCATTTTACTCAGATCAACCTGAATATTTTTGCTTTTTATAAAGCTTTTCCAGCTCATGAGGTGTGCCAACAGTGCAAGCAGTATTCTGCACTGCAGGTGACAAGGCTGCTGGTCAGCAGGCAGCACCAGGTGTCTGAGATGGAACAAGAAAAAGAAGCAAGAATGAGGCCTGCCCCACAATGTGTGAAATCAATGGCATCAAGAAGAAAGGAGGAAAAATGGTTGTTCTTGTTCTTCATATTTCTTGTATGAACACTGGGAGCCTAGTCTTCTCATTGCCTGCAGTGAGAACTGGGAAAAAAAAAAAACACACAAAAAACAAGGCAAATCCATGCCTCTCATCCCCTGTTCTGATAGCATGGGAGAAATCCTTCCCCACCACAAAAAAAAAAAGGTTAGCCTAGCACTCTCACTCCCCAAAAATGTATTAAAACTGTGAACCAAGAGAAACTTTCCTTCCAGCACGAAGCGATCCTCGGGAAGGAAGCTAAATGGCTTGTACTTCAATTTTGCTTCAGCGAGCTAAGGAGCCAACACCCCACTTTCTGCAAGCCCAAGGATTTTCAGCCATCAGCAGTGTCACAGCTTTTCTTACTTTTGCTGGACCAGAAGAGTTCCTAGAACAAAGCTGGGCTGCTGAGAGCAGGGACTACAGACAACTGAGTGCAACACATCCCGATCAGTAAGAACAGCAGCTTACCCTCTTAGGTGCACTAAAAATACAAGTACTCCTATCATTTCCTTGCAACAGTTCTCCTTCGTCTACTGTGGACTGCACTGAGAGCAGTAATATGTGTTGGTCAGGACAGGAATCAAAGTTTAATGCTCACTGTTGCCTTTCTGAAGAGTTTAAAAGAATGTTTTAAGTAGCATCCTTTAAGTAGGATCTAAACAGTGTAAATATCTCCAGAAGTACCTTTTCAAAGTACTAATGGCCACAAATATGACATCTGTGAAGTTCAAAAGTCTTACGCATAATTAGAGGATAGGCCTATGTCATGATCAGTACAACTTACTGTATTTCTAAGAGGATTCAAGAGGATTCAACCAATGGTATCAAAAGACATCAATGATGCAAAATTAAATACCTACAGCTAGGAATTGACAGAAATAAGAAATACAGATAGGAGATAACCCAACAAAGGTAAATTTAATCCAGTTCTCTTACGTGGATACACAACCGAACTCATTTTAATTACAGAGCAGTTAAATTGATGACCTGGACAGATAGCAAAGAAGATAGAGACAAAGAGAGAACACCACAGAAAGAGAAGAAGAAACATCCGTCTTATCTCATTTTTAGGCAGAGCATTGCTCTTGCATTGCTAAATAGCTTTAACAATGGCAGCAAAAACAACAATGTTCCATGCAGTCTACAGAGCAAAACCAAAACCACAGATGGAAACATAGTTCTGGTATGTGTAATTGTAGTAGACATTGATCGGGAAGGCCCTGGCTTCATATGGCTTCTGTTCTTCTAAGATTGTATTGTTCATGTAGAGGACTGTTTTCAATTGCCAAGAAGTACTGAAAAAGTCTGTTAGCAGCATAATTTGTAAAATCTTTGCAACCATGCTGAAGCCAAGTGAGCAAAAGATCAATATCTGCATACAACAGTGTGAAACTAGAAATTAAAGACTAAGAGCCATTGAGACTAACTAGTTACAAAGATACTGAAGTACTGTAGCCTGAACATGATTATAAGTGTAGACGAATAAAAAAGAGACTCTTCAGTGCAAAGTCAGATGTGACATGTATTGAACATCTTTAAATAGCAGAGGTCTGGAAAAGAGGTCAACCAAAAGCCTGCCTACAGAGCAAGATGGGAACTCAACTTAAAATAAAAAACCACGAATTTGAGTTGAGTAAGAAATGGAAAGAAGCATTCTAGCTAATATCAAAAATTTTAAGAACCGGCTTGACATACACAAGGAAAAGCAGAACTGGAGCTGACCCAGTGGTGAACTTTCCCATAACAGAGATAGCCAGGTACACAGATCAGGTCACAACTCAATGACTTGTTTTGTAACACCTGCATTCTAATCCAGAGGAGCTGTTTGAGCACATACCACATCAAAAACCATGCTGGGATGCAATGAAGTGCACTGAGCCTTGCCAGTCATGCCCCCTCCCTGCTGTGCTTCATAACTCAGGTTCTCTGAATTCTCTTTTTCCCTGAGTGGTTGCCCTTTCCAACCAGCCACAGGTCACTGTCCACCACTATATTATGCGTGCGAACAGGATAGTAAACCCACTGGAGAGGAGAAAAAGGAACGAGAATAAAATAAACTACTTTCCCAGAATGAATTCTCTGCTAAAAACGTGTTAAAGACATGTCATATAGGTCTGTGGGATGTGTGGCCTTCTGCTTCTAAATCAGCACCTACCGGTACGAACTGGAAACCATTACCACACTCAGGGATTCACGACAGATGTGAGGAGCCCTTTGGGTAGCGCAAACCACAAAGACTCTTCGAAGACAACCAGACACCACATGTCCCTCTCTGCTCCCATATGTGCACTCCTCATGACCAAAACACCAGCAACCGTGCCCAACGGTTGGTGTGTGGTTAGCACATGACGAGGAACAAAGCACGTGTGGCACGGCTAAGGATAACACGCATTACGGCCAGCCACACGACAGAGGGCAGATCACAAAACTTTGCAGAAAGGATAGGGGAGTCCAAGCTGTTAAAACAAGTTGCCCACACCTCTGCCTGCTCCTACACACTTCTAAGCAGATTTCAAGGAAAATAAAAAAAAAAAAAAAAGCAAACCCATCAAATTATTGATTAAATATATTACTCTTGTGGACGAGATCAAGCTGGATGGGTCTAAAATTCCCACGTCATGTTCCTTGTTCACAACAGCTCCAAAAAGAAATAGAACCTCAACTCCACAACTGCCGCTCAACACCACTTTTCATCGCCCCAAGGGCTAAATGAGACGTAACCACTCTCTTACAGTTATTCTACTTCACATCCAGACTGAGATACACTGGCAATGACATTCTTGCTCAGTGGACAGAAGGCTTCTGCCTCCAAATATGCCCGTTTGTGAAACAACACTCCTTAAACACCTCATCAGATCACTTGTTCTCATTCATTTTTCAACAAAGTTCTCAAGATATACAAAAATGCAGAGTAAGACAATTTTACCTGAAGGTTTTTATACCTCCAAATTTGTCAGAATCATGTAGATGCTAAATTTGAAATTAAGTAGATTGTAGCTGATAAAACACAGATGGTGTGGCATTTTCCTTCTTGCCTGACCTCCTCCTTTTTCACAAGCCCTATTGTAAGGGAGACTAAACACATTCCTGCTGTACTTATTATTCTATTAACCTTGTGAGTTAACTATACTTTAACCTCAGTTTAATCTCTTAAATAAATGTGTGGTGAAGAAAAGCATAGAAAAAAGGGGAAAAAAATACAATTGAAATATTACTGAAAAGGATTTGCCCAAAAGCACCGAAAAGTGCCCACCTCTACTTCTACAATAACTTGTTTGGATACAATTTGCTATGCTTTAAGTTGAAATAAAGAAAAAATGCAAGTGTTCTTTTCCTTCAGAGAATGCTGAGAATTCAACCTTTAGGTTCAATCATTTGTCAATTCCCACCCTGTGACAGGATTGCACTTAAAACGTTCAACATTACCAGTTTGCCTGACAATTCTACATATAGACCAAAATCAACGTCATTTGCCTTTCTGTTCTTTTTTTCCTAAAGTAATATGTTTGACTTGACATTGCACACTACAGCAAAAGAATTGCTGTCAGCTTCCAAGCCCTCTTAAATGTTTCCAACCACCAATTCAGCACTGACTTACAGCCTTCTTGAATCTAACTTAAAAAAAAAAAAAAGATCTTTCACAGATATAGAAAGAATACTATTTTTAAATAATTTTAATTCAACCTCTGAGATTAGGCCCCCTAGTATTACTAGTAATTTTCTAAAAGCTCCAAGGCTGTTTATGCAATTGGGGGTTTTATCACTTATCTTAAAAATAAACAAGTATAAACCACGAGAAGCGATACCATGACCAAGTGATCCATTACCAGTACACGTAATGTTTTTTCTTAGTTTGTAAGATTTGTCTCCTAAATCATAACAAGCACTTTAAAGGCAAAAAGAGAACATGAGCAAGAGAAGGAAACAATCCTTATAACATACAGTAGTCAACCTACAACTTTTTTCCTTTCTGCAGGGTAAGAGTGGCAATGCTCAGTGAAAAAATGCAAAATGAATTCCAACTGACTGCCCTCCGGCAAATCTCAAATGGTGGGACTGACCCGAGGCTTGCTTCTGTGGCTGCCATTGCCTTGGTTGAATGAGCTTTATTTTGACCCTTGAGTGACGAACCTGCCAATAAGTAACAATGAGAGATGCAAAGGAACTTTTTGACATACTGCTCTTGGATACAGACTTACCTAAGAACTGGGACAAACAAAACAAACAAAAAAAACCCACCCAAACATCACTATGCCAGAACAAAAAATCCTAAAAGCTGAATCAACTTTCTAAAGGTTCTGCTCACTGCAAGCTAAAAAAAAATAAAAAAATAAAATAAAAATCAATGGCATTTTACAAATCCACAAAAGACCTCACTTGGATTATAGTGTGGGAGAACAATTCATTAAGATGGAATTGACATTACGTCTAAGGGATTTCTTGTGTTTTCCACTGAAAGCAATTTAATTCAACCTTAGTACATGGGTGTGATATTCTGGATTTTAAGTTGACTGATCACAAATAGGATCTCAAGATCTTTTGAAAGAATTAAATGAAAAACAACAGGGATTTGTCATGAATGCAGCATATACTGTTGATGTGATTTGACCTAACGTTTTGTTACATGGTCTTTGCTGACACCTGTTGGTTTATTTTTTGTTTGTTTGTTTTTTACTTTTTCTTTAAAAAAGAAAAAAAGAAAAACAACTCTAGTTTCAGTATTCACTTAACAATTATTTGGCTTCATAAACTGCTTAATTACATAGCCCATCTTATGAAAATTCTCATTTTTTTTTTTTTTACAATACACATACGTATTCATCTATATGTGCCAGTATAAAGCAGAGCCTTCATTCAAGCACCTTGCACTGGAAGCAGTTAAACATCAGCAGAAAGCATCATATCTATACCCAAACTGAGGTAAAACACAAAGGGATGAAAAGGTTGCAAAACGAAGAAGGAAACTTTAAACAAACACAGGAGTAATAGTAGAACTAATGCAAATGAGGCTTATAAACACATTTTAATATTCCAATTGAAGAACTAAAATTTTGGATTATTACATCTAATTTTCACAGTAGAGATGAGTTATGACAAGGGATCAGGAAGAGAGAGCAGTAGTAGTTTTGATTATTCCAACTACTAATGAAAAAAATTGTAGATTAGGTGGAGAGGTGGTTCTATGCAGTTTTGAAATGTTAAAAATCCATGCCAAACCCAACTTATGTATCAGATTAACATAGTTAAAGCATACCAGCTTTTGTAGTCACAGACAAAAAAGTCAGTGATGTGTCAAGCATCTCATTTCACCACTTTTGATTCCTCAGCAGAAATGACCAGATAAATATTCACAGATGGACTGAAGGCTTAATTTTATGTAAATCCAGAGCAGTGCTCAAATTAACACCTTCTTTCCATAGCAAGATGTCTTAACCATTTTGCCACTGTGCTCCAAAACAGTAGTGGGTCAAAATAAATTGGATTTACATAAATTTGGGTGAAAAGGGACATGGATCTGACCGTTAGCAGCACTTCTGTTTTTCTTTTCTTAGCACAAATTGTGGTTGATACCCTTAGGAACATAAACAACAAAAATGTTTATAGTTTCACTATTAAATACTTGCACCTCTTTCTACTAGGTCAAGTAAACCAAATAGATTGCAAAGGGGTCACTAACTCATTGCATTCTCATGAATGAAACCCGTGACTCCCACTTGCTTTGAATAACTGACAAAAGCCAGTATCTAACTTCTAAGAGAAATGGCTATCTTTCTTTCTGCATTTCTAGTATACAGTTAGGATACCTAGTACTCTGAAAGAAACTTCCCCTTAAGGAGAGAAAAACCTGCCCTGAAGGCACTGTCTCTTCTGGGATATCAAGCTGAAGGTTAAGAAAACACCGTGGACATTGATGAACCTTTTTCTATTCTTTTTCCTCACTATTCCTCAAGAAAAGGTTTTCGTTTTCAATTCCATATGACTGAGCCTGTCTAACATAGCCTTGTGTTCTGCTGGCAAGGAAACTCGAAGAGGGAAGAAACTACAAAAAACTCCAGGTACTGCAAGTGCCACCAGAACTTTCAACCAAGATATAAGGAAGATTGCTTCATATGTGACAAGTAAAAACCTTGTGCTTTCACTCTTACATAAAAAAAAAAGAAACCACTTAATGTAATAATGAAATAAATTATCACTCAAAATGTCTCTATTAAATCAAACTTGGAGAGGATAATTTAAGTGCTTTTTCTACTTTATTTTTAAAACAATCCTATAAAGATGAAACATTGTTGGTAAAGAAGGTTTGTAAAATAAACTTCATAGCCCACACTACTACTTATTAAAGCAGGAAGTATTGAGGGTATTGGTAATTGCTCATATTAACCTTGGTGATGTCCAAAAAGCAGAGTTGATCCCTTCTCCCTATTGAATTATGACTGAAGAACTCGTGTAGTCAGTTATGCAGAATGTCCATTTTCAGTCCATTTTCAAAGACAGCACATGAGTATACTACTTCTCATTAAACTACATGGGCACAAATACTGGGACAAGAGGAAAAACAGCTAATATTGGAGCTCTGTACAGCACAATTTACTCTATTTTAATGAATTTTACCTGTTTTAATGAATTATACTTCATTTGGGAAAAAATCATATCTTTCTCAGTCCAACGACCAAAAGACAGTCCAATTACACATAAAAGTGTATGGAATAGAAGAGTTACATTGGAAGTGACCTTCAAAGACCATCAAGTCCAACCGCCCGAACACTTCAGGGCTAACTGAATGTTAAAGCACATTACTGAGGGTACAGTACACATTCCTCTTGAACACTGACAAGCACGGGGCACCAATCACCTCCCTAGGAAGCCTGTTCCAGTGTTTGTCCACCCTCACGGTAAAGAAATGTTTCCTGATGTCCAGTCTGAGCCTCCCCCGCTGCCATTCCCATACGTCCTGCCACTGGTTACAAGGGACCAGCACCTCCTTCTGCACTTCCCTTCCTTTGGGAGGGAGGAGAGCAACGAGGTTGCCTCTCCACAATTTTGTGTTAAACCAGCAACACTTTGCATGTCCACTGCATCAGTTATTTCTATGAAGCTGTGAAACAGAGTAAGAAAACACGGTGTAAAAGATTGTTCTAATATCCATTTATAAATATTGTGATCAGGATCGGTCCACGTTCATACTGGTGTTTGTCAAGTTCCCAATAAAAGTTTGCGTGATGAGACCTTTTGCTCTTTTGGAGGAGAGGGATGCAGGAAAGAACACACATGCTTGAATAGGCAAGTGGTTCATCCCACTAATATTCAATTCAACAGTTGAGTAACAAACTTCACAGAATCACAGAACGGCTCAGGTTGGAAGGGACCTTAAACGTCATCCAGTTCCAAACCCCCTGCCATGGGCAGGGACACCACCCACTAGATCAGGTTGCTCAGGGCCTTGTCCAACCTGACTTTGAACACCTCCAGGGACGGGGCATCCACAGCTTCTCTGGGCAGCCTTCTCCAGTGCCTCACCACTCCCTGAAGGAAGAATTTCCTCCTAACACCTAATCTAAATCTCCGCTCTTCAAGTTTAAAACCATTCCCCACTGTCTTATCATTATCTGCCCAAGCAAAAAGTTGCTCTCCATCTTTATTATAAGCCCACTTTAAGTACCGAAAGGCTGCAGTGAGATCACCCTGGAGCCTTCTCTTCTTCAGGCTGAACATCCCCAACTCTCTCAGTACTTCTTCATAGGAGAGGTGCTCCAGACCTCTGATCATCTTCGTGGCCCTCCTCTGGATCTATTCTAACAGCCCCACATCCTTCTTGTGCTGGGTGCCCCAGACCTGGATGCAGCACTCCAGGTGAGGCCTTACAAGGGCAGAGCAGAGGGGGACAATCACCTCCCTCAATGTGCTGGCCACAAAACTTACCAGGTAGGAAGCTGAGGTGTTACAGTTAACAATGGGTAGCCCAACACCACCACGTTGCTTTCACTCTCCCTCCTCAAAATGACAGGGGAAGAAAATATGAAAAAAATGCCCATGGTTTGAGAAAAGGACAGGGAGATTGCTCACCAACTACCACCACAGACAAAACTGACTCAGCATAAGGGGGTCTAATAGAACAAGAAGACTGATAGGAGATTTAGATTAGATATAATATAGGGATATATATTATATATAGGGAGATTTAGATTATATATAAGGAAAAAAAAATCTTTACTGTGATGGTGGTGGGGCACAGGAACAGGCTGCCCACAGAAGCTGTAGCTGCCCCATCCTGCTCCAGGCCACATCCACCTGCTCCACCGGGGGCTCCTCCACGGGCTGCAGCGTGGAGATCTGCTCCGTGTGGGACCCATGGGTGCAGGGGGACAGCCTGCTCCACCAGGGGCCTCTCCACAGGCCGCAGGGGAACTGCTGCTGCCTGCCTGGAGCACCTCCTGCCTCCTGCTGCACTCACCTGGGGCGCTGCAGGGCTGCTTCTCGCTCAGTTCTCACCCCTCTCTCCCAGCTGCTGTAGCATAGGAGGATTTTTTTTCCCTTCCTTAACTCTGCTCTCCCAGAGCCCAGCCAGCGTCACTCACAGCCCAGCTCTGGCCAGCGGTGGGTCCCTGTTGGAGCAGCTGGAGCTGGCTCTGATCTGACACGGGGCAGCTGCTGGGCTCTGCTCACAGAGGCCGCCCCTCATTACCAAAACCTTGCCACATATACCTAATACAGAAACAAAGACAATTCCTATTGAACAATGACACCAGAAATATTGTATGAAAAGCAAATCTTTCCTAATATCCACTTCTTGTAATTTTTTTGTAATATTACAGAGAAAGAAGTAGACAATTTTCTTACATAGACATAAAGAAAATGGACATCATTTATAGTAAACAGCACGCTTGTGTTTACTTTCTTATACCACAGTCACCAGCCTGAACAGTTCTGCGTTCAGTGAAAGAGTATTAGAAAATAAATGCGTGAAAGTCATTTTAAACTTATTGTATATGAGATAAAATAGAGTGAACACAAGCAAAAGTCAAGAGAGTGAAATGAAAAGGTGAGAGGGAAGGAAGCTTAGGATTCAGAGAGATTTTTGCCTAAAAGCAACTTATTTAATGGCAAGTGAATTTGGTACAATTATCTCTATCTTGAGAACAGAGCAGAGAATCTGCACTGACAATGTACTCCACCAAACACAAAAACATATTAATTACTTTATACAACCCGAAGACCTGTGATCACATACTGTCTGAGCATCTTCATCGCCACTGCTACTGCCGGTCAATAACCTGGACAAACACCCATCTTTCTGTTCCCAGGAAAAAATGGGACACACAGACTGATGATGGGTGCTCCCGCTGTTCTGCTCACGGCCTAATCCAGACAGAGAACGCACGAGCAGCTCACCAGCACGCAGACTGTGCTTAGTGTCGGAGACCTGCAAGTCACTGCAGGGTCTGGCAGGAAGCAAGGTGACAAGTGACAGGTCACTGCACTGCCATCTGCAACTTGCCTATAACCTTGTGCTCCACACTTTTCTTTTTCTGCCTCTCTCTTCTACAAACTAGAAGAGTAAGTTGTAAGCCTGGGACTATCATTTTGCCGGTGCTCACAAAGTGACCCGAGTCTGGTTGAGCTCCTGGGCACTACCCACTACATAAACCACAGCCAATCCTACTGCACTTGTTATGCAAGCTGGGAAGTTGCTCTTGCAGAGTGCAGCTGTACTCAGGGGGATCGGAGCCTGCAGAGGGCAAACAGCTACTGCAGAGGCAGTGGGAGCTGCTGGCAGCTGCAGCAGCAATTCACGAGCAGCAGCAAGGCACCCGCAGACAACAACCTACAGCTTGCCATGAGAATCCCATTTTTGTCCCCTAATTGATGGCAGAGACCAAGCCTTTTTTTGGGTTAATGAAATGGAAGCTTTGTTGCTGTTGTTCCTGTTCCTTTTTTTTTTTTTTTTTTTTTTTTAAATAGCAAAATGCTTCCACTGATACTGGAAACAATTACTGCTGCTCTTTTTGATAGTCAGCCAAATACTGTGTTTATGGCCAGGCTGATGGGAAATGAATATTGTGGCTTCTCCTCCTATTCGTGATGTTGGCTGATGTGCCTTATTTTGCCAACACAATATTCCCAAAATTATGAGTTGTAATGAAGGATAAAGAATGCATGCATTCCTGATTGTGAGAAATCTGCCCCAGATTACATTAGCACAATATTAGTTAGAACCCATTCTGTTACTGGATATAGCCTGTTCAAAAACTTCTTCATGAAAAGCTACTAAAAATGTGCATCAACCTTCACTTCCCACTTGTATTTACCTTATAATTTACCTCATTTCTGTTCACATTACTCGTATTATCTCTGGGGTTACAGGCTATTCGTATGTCAAAAATTAATAGTAGGTCATTTAATACTGCAGCAAAGTGAATTCTGATTTCTGATCTATTTGACAATATCCTTGGTTTCTGGTAATAGAGGATACAAGATTACAGCAAGCAATTCACCAAAGATCTGATCTTTCTAAACGACAGTAGAAGAATAGATATTTTTAAATTTTTGGATAGACCTGGAACTGAGAACTATTTTTTGTTACAGAGTGATCAACAAACATTACCTTTCAGATTTACCTTGGAATTATCCAATCATACCATATCTATATAAAGAAAAGCTTGTTCCAGAAGGAAATATGAATCATGTATTTTATTACTTTCCAGTTTTAGCTTACTGATGTAGAACTGATCAAGCTTGTGAATCCTTACACTTGCAACTCAATACCTTGATCATTTCCACAAGCCGATTTCAACGCATCTGCTCTGAAACTTATCTGAATTTTATCTACCTAAACCCATAAAAAATTGGAAATATTTTTGCATATTATGCATCACCATGAATTATGCTGACATCAGCAAGTACTGATTAGACTTCTCACTCCATCATCAATCCTTACATGGTGCCTAGCAGCTTCCAATGGTCTCTGACATTCCAAAAATAATTAAGTGAGAAGAGGTTTTTATCCTGAAACAGGATAAACTAGAGCTCTGTTCCTGGCTGAGCTATGGGTACAACCTCATGCTACCAAACAAGCTGTTTTCTTCGCTATTAGAATCCTAACATCAGCACTTGACAGAACCACGGTGTCTATAATGGCAACCGCTTTTTTTTTTCTTTGAGTTATGTCATATTCTGATGGTGACAGTCTGACATGCACTACCCTTACGGAACAACATGTTCAACAGTTGTGTTAAGTTTTGTGGTGCTCCTTTCAAAGTTGCCATTGGTTTTGACACTGCACTCAACAAAATCTCAGTGAATCATTACATCTGACTGCCTTACAAAATATGGACATGAGTACATTTTCTCCCTTCAAGTCTGCTTCACAGCTGTGTAAGCCTAGCAGTTTTTCTGACACCTTACAGAAGCAAACTTCATCCTTCCACAGAATCCTAGAGTGGCTGAGGTTAGCAGGGCCCTCTAGAGGTCTTCTGGTCCAATGCCCCCACCAGTCAAGCAGGGCCACCTTCAGCCAGATACCCAGTCGCACGTCCAGGAGGCTTTTGAAGATCTCCAGGAAGACTCCACCAACTCTCTGGGCAGCCTGTGCCAGTGTCCATCACCCGCCCAGCACAGAAGTGCTGCCTGGTGTTCAGGGGGGAACCTCCCGTGTTCCAGTCTGTGCCCGCTGCCCATGTCCTGTTGCACTGAAAAGAGCCTGACTTCATCCTCTTTGTATCCTCCCTTTAGGTATTTATAGATATTGATGAGATCCTCCCAAGCTTTCATGTCTGTAAGGCTGAACTGTTCCAGTTTGGAGCTTTCCATCAGGAACTCCAGCACCAGAATATGAAGAGTTTAGGGTGTTCCTGCTTAAAATCAGTCCGCATTCTTTTTAATTGGTCAACCTGAATTAAGTTTCAAATTACTCTTGTTTTGTCCTGGGGAGTTTTGTCCTGGGTCAGCTCCTAGGGAGCTGACCACAGAATCCCCACATGTGGAACCAAAACTATTCTGTCATTCTAAGACAACAATCAGTACCAGCAGTACATTTGCCCAAAGTATCAGTACCACCTTCACAACTGAATGGTTTCCCCACAAGATAGAGACACTGAGCTCTCTGTTTGCTGGTGTAACTCATTTTGGAACATTATCTGTAAGAATGTAAACTACTGGTTTTCAGAAAAAAAAAAAAAGACATAAAAGTCTTAAACCTAATTGTCCTCAATTCTAGAATGCATAATTTTGAACTGATTGGAGACAGAGTATACCTCCACTCCAAAGATGAACCTAGTAGGTTTCCTCATCCCTCAGAAAGATCTCTCTCTTAAGACTCATAAAGAAGTTAACAGTAAAAAGACATTGTCCCATTCCATATTAATGGGTTAAACCACAAGGTAAATTCTTTGCAGGCTTTTGCCCCCATGGATATCTGGAATGGAAACATGGAAAAGGACTCCTGTGTTCTGTTATGTTGTTGCCACTTACTTAAATTATATTCTGGCCACACACTTTTTACGAATGCTTTGATGGCTGTTGCTTTCACAGGAATATCAGCATATGTATACATGCATACACATGTATATGGTATGTACAGACATTAAAGGAGTTCAGAGTGCATCTCTCAAGCATTGGGTATGAGGGGTATACTGTTTTCCAGTGAAGAAGTTTGACTCCTGTGAAAACCATGCCCTTTCAGGAAAAAAAAAAAACAAAAAAAAACACCAAATGCCTCCCTCTGTGAATCCATGAAAGATCTATGAAGTTTTAAGCTGAAAAAAACAACCCCAAAACATCCCAACACAAAAAACTTGTGCAGCTATCAGCATTCTGTCCTGACATCTTTGACACTTCATTCTGCTTCAACAAAAACAATTCCTACCCTAGCGTTTCATCATTTCTATTTATGCTGACAGCTATTTTAGCACTATTCCCCACCTCCATTGCTGCCTGCACTTTCATATACATTTTTAACTAGCACACAGAACAACATTTGTTTTAAAACTTGGAGTTATAAACCTCTCTCACTCAGCAATAACAGGAATATTCGCTTAAGAGATTTGATGTGCATTTCCACAATATCAAGTAAGGCAGGATAAAAAGTTGTTTTGCAGCAAAAAATGGTACAAAATGAAAACATTTTTTAGAAAAGTTGGCATAAACTGTAAAGAAAAAAAAAACAATCTTGATACATTTACCATCACAGAGGAAGCTGAGTAACTACCAAAGCCCTAATAAAAATATTTAGCAGTATTCTATATAAGAAGTATATTAGCAGTATTCAGCAGTTAGAATACCTAGCACTTTCCAAGTACTTTATTTTAAAAATTTCTTGATTACCTGTCTTATTTTTTCTTTTGCTTGAACTTTCTGCCTTCATACTATCTTCATAATCTTCGATTAATTTCCTTCTTTCAGTTATATCATTACCTTCAGACGGCACAACCAATTAATATAACACTTCCTTCATGCCTACTGTAACGATGTTGTACGAAAATAAAATTTTTATCCTCCATTTTCCATTTTAAGTTTGTTTTTACAAAAATATTTTCCTAATCAACTTCATAGAATCAAAGGTACATACCATATCCAAAATGGTGTCTCAAAGAACTGCAGTTTACAGTAGGCAGCCCCCCATTCATTGCATTTAATATTTTCCCCTCTTACTTCAGCACTAAGGTCTGCAGCACCAAAATTCTTACCAGCATGTGATGACACTACATGCATAAAGAAGGAACATGAATCATGTCTAAACATAAGTTCAGGTTATATACCTTAACAAAAACACTTACAAATGTATGTTATACATTTAGACTTGTATGAAGAATCTCACATGCATTAAGAATGGGATGGATACATGACAGGCTTTATTTTAAAAAAAAAGCAACTACCAACCACTTAGAGGCATATATACTGGGAACAGAAGCTGAATTCCTGAATCTAGAAATTAAAAACAATGTGTAAAAATTTATTTCAGAATTTTAACCACCCTGAGTTCTAAACTATTACTCTTTTTATAAAGATTGCTTGGTTTTTACATATTTTCTCCATCCTGTCTTACAGGATGTCAGACCTACAGTGAAAGAATGTAAATTTACCAAAATATCTATATAATTTACACTGCTGGAAAGGAGGCAAAAACAAATGCATCTCTCCACAATAAATTCAATCAGAAGAGAAAAATTTATCTTTTTTTCTCCTCAAAGATCTTTCATATTTATTACTAACATACCACTCAACCACCAGATCAGGAAAAAAAGGAAGTAAGGGAGAAACATCTTTAAAAAGATGTACTAAAAATTGAGCTTCTGTCCAAGTTCAGCCGTAGATCTCTTCCTCCCGATACCTTTTCTCCAACAGAGAACTGCTACTCCAATATGTCACAGCAGCACTTCTAGTTATTGTGCTAAGCTAAACATAGAATGGAAGCATCACATTAAAATATAGAATAGAGTCATAGAGCCACCTAGGTTGGAAAACACCTCCAAGATCATCAAGTCCAACCATCAAAAATATGGAAGCAAAGGAAATTTATTGCAGTAAAATTAAAAAAAAAAAAAAAAGGAACGAAAGAAATTTCACATACTACATTTATTTGAATAAACTCATTGCATGTCTGAAAAGACAATGCTCACAACAGAAAAGCAAAAGAAAACAAAACAAGCAAACCTCACAATGGGGTTTGTAAGAGGCAAACTGAAGGATCTGGCAGATACAGGGGAAGGTTTAAAAGGTGCAACCCCTCAAAAAGCTCAAGAGGCAAATCTGTTACCCCTGAATGCAACAAATATTGACACTATTTGTGCAGGAACATGAGACTTTCTCAAGTTGTTACAGACAGGACTGTGAATGAGTTAAGATGTAACTAGATATTAAATCTCTCAACATCCTAAGTAACCAATCTATTGTACTGATCTTTCCTAATAGTACTAACTGCATCTAACAGCTTCAGGCACTTTAACTGAGTATTTCTGCTGCAGAGATCAACAGAAGATAATAGATACCAAAATTCAGTTGTGATTGAGTTAATGAATTGAGCAGCTGGAGCATCTTAAAGTAATTTTAGGTTGTTTGCATATACAGAAATACAACGCTCTATTGATTTATAATTGAATTTTTTTCCTTTCAAATTATTCCTATTAAGGACTGACACAGCTGATACAGCTTTATTAAAAAATACCACTATTCTGCTGAATTTTAATCAAAATATTGTCAGAAAACTTAAAGATATAGGTCTATTGTTGAAGACAGAGGAAGTGTTAAATTCTTTCTTGGAGAGGATGAAAATCTGTGAAAGAAAACTAACTCTTACAGAGTTCTTTAACTAAAAAACATATTTTAAAAGAGTTTCTTGATGAAGGCAGTAATCTCCATATCTCTGGTTTTCAAGAATCTCCTTGTGAAACAGTATGAAAATACTTTGTCTTCAGTAGAAACTTTTAGTACTACTGGTGGGAAACAAGAACTGAACATGCACAAGACAAAAATGAATCAACCGATTTCATCCAAGTATACTGATCTGTACTCTGCCTCGGACCACTTAAACATGTTTTTCTAGTCTCCCCCAAGTTGCCAAAAAATGATTTTTTCAACATTCTTTTAACAAAAAAATAAGCCAATACTGCTTTCTTGCTGTGAAGTCTCTGCTGACTCTGGAGTTCACTGCTCTGTTCCTGTTTTGAAGCAGGAGTGATTAATGAGACAAATGATGATTCAATTTAATTTTGCTGTGCAATAGATGTTTTCAAGAAAACAGAAAGAAAGAACAGAATGGATGGATTTATAAAAAAAAAAAAAAGGTGGATTATTTGTATTTTCAATTTCAGCTACAGGAAAATGGTTGGTACAAAAGTTTGTTAAGGACTGGCAGTCTAAACTTTTGCATATAAGACCAGGATGGCAAGAATGGTTCTAATTGAACTAAAGCTGCTGAAGGTTTTATTTTTAAAAAGCTCATGATTAACTCATTGAAACACTCCCCCTACTCCAATTTTTGTCTTCTTTTTAACAATTAGTACCATTCTTTGAATTGCAGCAACTTGCAAGTGCTTTATAAACAACCATCTGCCTTATTGTATCTTCTCTGCTTTTCACTGTTTATCAATTTAAAAATGTAAAACACATTTATCAACACATTTATCAACAATGTAACAAATTCCCATCTGGGTTTATGAGATGCTCATCATTTCTTTCAAAAATCATGCTAACAATAATTATGAAACTATCTCTGAACCTTTCGAGTACTGTCATGTTACTGTGATGAACCAACCTACTGCCAATTGCTGCCTACAAACTAGAAGAGTTCACTGAAGCACATCTGACATAATCATTCCAGTAAAAAGTCTTCACAAACAGCAGATATTGAAAGCAGATTTAGCATATGCAAATGAATATATTGCATGCAACAAAGATTCAAAGATTCATATTTAAATTTAAATTTCCTTAGGTACCATCAAGCAGTCTTCAATGCTTGCTAAACTGTCTGTCCATCTACTTCACTCACCAAAAAGCAATGCTGAAGATAAACAGATTGTAAAAAACTGAAATCTTTCTAAAATTATAAAGACACTACATACAAAAGATTTTTTTGTGTGTGTACTGCCTGTACTAGCATTTTCTTTCTGTTTTCAAAGGCACTGGTTTGGAAATGAGTGAGAGGACTGGAACTTTACTGAAATGTATAATTACTTATGGCTCAGGAACTACCATTAGGGAGAAATTCAATATCCTGTCCCATTTTTAGGTGCTTTTAGTGTTATTCAGCTTGCTTAAATTGTTCTGTATCACGTTTCTGTTTCACACTTGTCTGTCACAAATTTAAAGTTAGCAAGGTAGTAATGAAGAAGCCTGAAACCAATAAGGCATGGATTCCTAAAGAACTGCATTTATAATTGACCCTGATGTCCAAAATGTAAAAGGTGTCATCTAAACTCTTTCTCTACCTGGTTCATTCAAAAGGTATCGATTCTATGTGGATTCCTCTGTGCCTACTAAGAAATGACATCACACCATACCTTACTTTAAAGAATTTGCCCAGTCTCTCTCTTCTGCTCTGGTATTTTTGCCCAAATTGAACAATTCTAAATATTTTTGTGACATTTACTCCACCGTAAAATTTTGCTAAAGTAAAAACCTTCTGCAATATTCATTAGCAGACAGGACATGACATGCACAGAAACAACACTGTCAAATTGCTTGCAAAGGAAACCATCCAAAATGTGATTTTACCATTTTCATAAGTAAGGATAAGGAAAAATACTTAATTTCAATTAAATGCTTTCACTCTGCTTTTGAAACAGGATCTGAAGTTAGCAAGAGTCTGTGTTAGCTCCTCAGTGAGGGTTTTTCCTTTCCCCGTAAAAGTTTACCCGTACTTGATTGTAATGCATACAACGGAAAAAACTGAGTTCACACACGCTCAACAGACACCTGTTAAGTATTTAGCATCAAATCTTTTTGAAGACAGCAACCTCTTCAACAGCTCTAGTCAAGCAAGCACCCCAAGAAAGCAAATGCACATGAAACAGCTTACATATTACATCGCTATTAATTTATTTTATCCTCTCAGAAAGACAAATTCCTCCTAGCACTGACTAAACTAACAGGAAATACGTAATACTAAGTTAAAGTACACAAACATAATTTTGCTTAATCCATGGTATGCAGCACATAACATTAAAGTCTCACTAGTCAGAGAAAATCTGGGATGTTTAGTGATAAACTATCTGTGTAAAGAAACTGAAACTAGAGTGTAAGGATTTCTACTAATCATCTGCAAATTTTATTTGGAACTTGATCCTGCAGCCCTTATTCACAAGATCAGACCTATTGAGTTTATTCACATGAGCTTCGGCTGCAAGATTGGACCTTAAGTACTATCAGGTGCACGTGCAGCCTATCATCAGATTTTGGGTTATTCATGTAAGAAGCTACCCTTTCAAATGCAGACTACTTAATGCTTCCTTCTTCATTAACTTACATGTCCTCTTCTGCTGCTCTATGCTTTCATTTGTGCTATGTAAATAGCTTCTTTCTCTCAGTCATCCAAACAAATAATGCTCTTTGCAACCAAGGAGGAAATTAGTAGCAGGTGAAAGCTTGGTTTTTAAATTATGTTGAGACCAAGCTGTTCTTTAACTTAACAGAGATCTGTATTAAAAAAAATAAATAAATCACATTTTACTTCTTAGCGATCATAATTATGGGTTGTCACCGTCAAAATTTTACTTACTTATTTTTTCCCCACACAAATATTAACCTTGATGGTTAACCTACTTTATGATTAGCTGGACCTAGAATTATGCATGTACTTTAAAGCAGCCTATCTGGTGGGACAGCATTTCCACGACAAATGTAAAATTAACTGTAAGTTATCATACATGAAACACATAAGGAATTTCTGACTTAGGTGTTCTATTCATTTGCTTTCCATACCAGCTCTATGTAAACATAAGGTATTTTCCTGTGCTGTGGTGTGATAAATGTAAAAAAATAACCGCAATTCATCTGCTATCTGCTTATATGCCTCGGCAGGTCAGACAGCCAGCAATTATGGCATATACTAGTCCTTGAATAGGACCACAGCAGAGGCATCATAGCGTGGTCTATATCATAATCTACATAATTACAAATTCTTTTTGATTTACTGAAAGACATGGGTACAAGATGTCAGTACAGACAAAAGTCTCTTCATTGGTGATGATACTCACAAAAACATCTGCATATGTTACATAGTCTTTAAGCCATCTCCAAATCACAATCACCTAGCAGACACACAGACAAATAAACAGTCTCTTGGTGCTTGGGATACTCTGGCAACTGCAAGGCCGAAAGGAGAACGTCCACATAATATTTCTGAAGTGAAATCTCGTTATCAACACAATCTGTATGATTGGCAGAATGCTAAGTGACGCCCCAGCAATAGACTTTAGTAGTATTTCTTTTATAATTCCAGCTAATTTTGATGTCTTGCTCAAGCAGGGTCTGACAATTGGTGACTTCAGTAGCCCTAATATCAATTGCAAGTACAGTACGAACAATAAATAAATCTAGTTAACATGCAAGGAGACTTGCTTCATGCAGGTCTAATCTGGAGTCTCATCCAGAATCCAAATCTCCAGGACTGAGCAAATTAAAAAATATATATATTTCAACCTTGAACTGGAGCAGTATGTCTGAACAACTGAACTGTTGTCACAAAACTGTTCTCAATCCTACTTCAAACTTGCCACATGGATTAATCGGCAGTTAGAAGCAGCTGCAGCACCATGTTCTGTGCACTTCTGTTGCCATTTTAATTTTTAAAAAGCAAATGGAGAGGCCTCTCCACAAAATTCAATGCTGCAATAGCAGTGACTGAACCAGAATCAGAAAATTATGAACAGCTCACTAAATTGTCTTTTAGAAGCACGTATCAAGAGGCTGCAGAACAAATTGTGTGCCTGAAATAACAGATCAATGAATGAAGAATAAAGAGACGTAAGAAGTGGAGATGTTGACGAACCATTGTAATTTGTGAAGAATCAATTTCCATACAGCCAGAGTAATGGCAGTACATCACAGACAGCGTATTCATGACTTTTAACAGCAAGAAATCATAGATTACCAAATGGAAATTTATTAATGCTCCAAGAAAGAGAGAATGATGCTGCAACATGAGGCCAGGAACTATATCCACTCCTTAAATGAGTAGAACGCAATAAAAGCAGCCCACAATGTGTATGTACAATAAAAAAACTGCCTTGAGCAGAGTACGTAAATCCCCTTAAAAATCAGAAAGTCAGCATACAATGACTGAACTAAGTATAGAAACAGTGGCCACATTGTTTATTAATATAAATAACATGAAAAATAAATACGAAATTTATGCCCAATGAATTTATGAAATATGAGTGTATTTTCAACACATGAAAAATGAATATATAAAATGCTTTGTCTGAAGTCTACCTACTTTATCATCTCACTGTATGTTCAGCTACATAAATGTTGAGCCAGAAATACATAAGAGAGAACTCCTAAAGCCAGAGGATGATGTTTCAAAGCAAAGCCCTAAGGTCACATTTTACTGTATCACCTTATGAATTATATGAACTGCTGCTTCTTAAGGTACCAGTTTGCTAAACACATCTTGCCTAGACCACAAAACTGCTAATCAGAGGGTAAATTTCTTGTTCAGTACTATTCAACATCTACATACCCACCAACCTATGGCACAGGAGAAAGTGTTAGCTGTGAGAATGAATGACAGACTGCTGCCCAGCCATGGGTCCTGTCCGTCAGCATCCCGTGTTCTCAGATAACTACAGAAACACTCAGTGTGCCCAAAGCAGAAGTGTTTGTACATTTGCAGCTTGTTGGAAGAACTGTGTAGTATCAAGCACACAGCAGAGACAACAGACCGAAATACAGTTGAGCTTTTATTCCCCTAAAACCACAAACCAAATAAACAACTTGGAACAATTCACCCTCTGTCAGAATACTGACCTCAAATCTTTCTTATCTTTTACCTACCAATATAAACAATGTGTATTTTCACAGACCATTCAGACCTGAACACACAGAACGACTGTAACTAATGTAAATGAAAATGAACGAGACAGATCACAGGTGTTATGGCACCCACTCTGTGAACGTACCCCACCTCCTGGCTGACCAAAAATCACTAAAAGCCATTTACGTTATCGTGGGTTGAAACTGTGGCACTCACTATTCAGAAGCAGGAATCTGATGATGTTTCCAAATGCCTAAGAAAAGGTGTGGCAGCACATTAGACCACATATTAATATATCTTTATAGATGCATCTTGTTCGATTCATTTATTTGCAAAATAGCAATACTTGAACAATATGGGCACACACAGATGTCTGCACGTGGAATAGGAGCCAATCAGTTTCCTGTTGGAAGAAGTGTATATCAAGTAACTCAGACAACACAACAGATTTGGCAGTAGCACATTCCCTAGTTTAGGAAACCATAACGTTGAGGTGAAAGGATGTGAGAAGCCACAGACGTAGCCCTCATCATCTCCTCCCATGTCTCAGGTCTCCAAGGAATGAGGCAGAGGAGAAGAAAGTAAAAAGTAAGGTTCTGCTATACCCATAAACAAGGCTCTGGCAAGACATGGCAATGATTAACAGCTGGACAGCTCCAGCATATGCAGCACAGAGCCCAGGAAATGGAAGGGTGGAGTTAGCCAGAGAGCACCAGATCGCCACTTGGAAGAGGCCCGGCAGGGTCAGCAATGGCTTTTCATCCCAAACGGAAAGGCTGCCTCCATCACAGGAGCCGCAGCAAGCAAGTGGGAGACAGACACCAATCCAAGTTACCTATCTGTTCACAAACACAGCAGTCTGGACTGCAGTAGCTTTTCACACTACCTGAACAATAAAATAAAATCTGCACCACCGAAAACTCACTATGATTTACCTAAGAACGTGGCTTATTTGATAAATTATTCTCAAAAATTATTCCTTTGTAACAGAACAGAGAAGAGTATGTGCATTTAAATGGGGGTTTATATGTGTAAAAACAGGCACTTCAAAGCTTTGTGGCATTACCCTGTACACGTGCGAATCACCCGTCTTTTCTTCCTCTTCGGATGTACTCTCCACCTAACTTACTTCAACTTCACTCAGCCTGGCAGTGTCCAAACTGACATTGACAGGAATTTTTGGACCATACTTCACCCCGCTACAATGGTTAACGAGAGAATGGCATGCTATTTATTCATTTTACTTAATCAGAGACTTCTGCCATACACTACCTTTTTCAGCCAGCATGCTCAGTGCCTCCATAAGTTCTGGGAGACTGTCCTGGTACAACTAGAAGAGGCCATTTAATTATTTCTTCAGTTTTAATGAATACTCTCTTGGCAGCATGAGAAACTACATAAATTTAAGTATATCCTTACTCATCCACCCAAGAAACTTAATCAAGGTGTTCTATACTATTTACTTTGCAACAGTGCAGAATTGGCTGTCATTTCAGGTATTTACATTCTTTTTTTTACTCCTTAGTATACAAGAAAGTTTAAAAACCAAAACATCTAACACATGTCCAAATGTAACAGAAAGAGTAAGCAGGGAATAAATGAGTTTAATCCTTACTAAAATAATAACACTGATGAAAGCAGACAAGCCATGAGGCAAAGGCAGTTCTTGAATGACAAGCCATAATGTTTTGAAACAGAAACCACAGGGCAACGTTATCTAGTATTTTAGAAAAAAAAAAACTATTTTGTGCACAGAACCGTGGATCCCCTTTCATGGGCCTCCGAAAGCCACAGTGATGTGAGCAGCATTGCCGCCTTAGGAGGTCAGCATGCTGAGACTGTTTTTCCTGTTGGGCACAGAGGTTATGGCAGTGCAACGAAGTCCTAAGCACACACTATTTTGCATTGACTGAGATCAGATGCCTTCAATCTCAAATCAGTGCTCCAACTCCTAAAATATTACAAAAATAATGACAATGAAATTATAGTCATTTTCAGACAGAAAAGGAACTGTATATATATACTTGGTCGCTTCTGCACCTACTATATCCACAGCACCTCTACAGAAAGCCCAGTAAAATACCAGTAGCATCCAAAGATTTAGTTAATCAACAAATATCCAGCTAATTAATCAAGCTTGATATCTCTTCTTAATAGAGTGGCTTCAGGTATCTCCTAGAAATGTGAGAAGACCAGCCAACATACTCATCTTTAGCTAGTAAGTAAAATGCCCCTGCTTTGCACCCATTTCTTTGAGGGTGAGCTTCCTCACATCCAAGAGAAGTTAAAGAAATAACTGCACTATATAATAACTTCTGATTTGATTAATCACATTTATGTTCTATTTTAAACTGCAGCCTCACTAAATATTTCTTAAAATATTTATAAATAAATGTATCATTCCATAAATAAATATAATAAAAAAACAGCACAACAATACAAATATGCATGCATGCATCCGCGCAATTTACATACCTCTCCAAGAGCTTCATAGCGCTTTTGGTTCCATCTATGCAAATCTTCACGATAATTAAAAACAAATGGCTCCCCAGTTTTTGCATGTCTTAATTGTCCTTCTGTAAAAGAAACAAAATCACTACATTTTAGAGTATTTCCTCATGAAAAATAAGATACACTGTATTACTGAAAATTGTGAAAAAAGTCTAACATATAAAAATTGGGCTATTATGAACTCCTCCTTTTTCGGTTACACTACTTTTGAATGAAAACAACTGCAGCACAACAACAAAATGCAATCTCCTAGAATGGTATGTACTGCTAGACTGAGCTAAACACAAGTGATGACAGTAAAATTACATGCGGGTATCAAACACCAAACTGCTTTGCAAGAAACATTTGTCTCAACTGCTACGGATTAACAGTGAAATGTAAACATTTACAGATCAAATACTTCTCTGCTATGTCAATGAGGTGATCAGATTGTACCTACAAATCCCCTACTTCAAAACCAACTGCGTTTCCAAAGAAATCTGAGTACAAATTGGAATGGGGGCTGGAAGGAAAGGAAGCGTTTATTTTCAAGATTAGAATATTCTGTAAAACATTCCTGGTTAATTTTAAAAAACAAAACAAACAAACAAAGACATAGCCACCAAACATGTCTATGTTTCAGGTAAATATCTCAACTCCTAACATCCTAACACAGTGCAATCAAGTAAGAGCTCTTACTCTGGACACACCAAAATTATAAGAGCAGAATAAAGCAAAATGCATAATCAAAGCAAAACCACTACTGACTGTGAGGTTCCAGTGTAACTTTCCTTGCTTATAGCAAAAGGTTAGTAGCAAATCCAACCACAGATGAAGACTTGGGTGGGTTAAAATATCAAGAATAAAATGGCAACTAAACAGGAAGCAAACTGCAGGAAAAAAAAGTCATCTGACCAGTAATATTTCAGGTTATTAGAAAAAACACTAGTTATTATCTCAGAGAATCATAAAATTGCAGTAAATCAGACAAATCATTTTCAGCTAGAAAGCTGAAAGACCTTCATGATGAAAGTAAGATTTAAAAACAAAATGTTTCCTTTTGAATTGTAAAAAGTTGCTAAATCAGTTCACACTTTTTCAGAACCTCTAAATTTTGATTCTTGATATTTTAAATGGGACATTTAACAGCTGATATCTCTACTCCTTCTGTGTATAAATCCGCTTATTTGGTATTTTTTTTCCAGACCAATCTTACCTGATGTCCAATGCATTTTCCATGCTCCCTGACTTCACACCCTTTTCTCAGGTACAAATATCCTTTTTATATTTTCATTAAGTCTTCACTCAGCTGCTCATTTTCATCTGCTTACTTTTCAAGTATACTGTTCAGCATACATTAAGGTCATTAAGGTGTAGTCTCCTTAATAAGTTGGATCAAATACCTGTTTTTTTTTTTTTCTCTTTCTGGTGCTCTTATGTCTTTTCATAATTCTTTGAATCTTATAAAAATCCTCCTTATTTTTCCATCATAAAAAGAAGTGCGATTATGACTTAAGAGTATAGGAGCAAACATGTGAATTAAATGTACAAAGCAAAATAAAGACCTCTGGCAGCATACTGACCAGCAATGTATGTAATAGGTTTGCTACATTCTCTGGAAATCACTCAGCCTGTGAAGTTAGTGATGGAATATTCAGTAACATCATTCTAACACATCATTCCCCAAAATTTCTGCTCTTTTTACCAACCACATATGAACCATTAACTCTGAAGTCAGTAAGGAAGACAGTAGACACTGTGCAGATCTAAAAATAAGGAGCTGAAAAGTGACAGAGCTGAACCCCTCCCATCAAAGAAAGAGCATCACTTTCATGACACTTTTAGTCTCTAAGTACCTTCCTGTGAAAGCCATCAGGGTATTAAAAAGCTAAGTGTTGCATAAATGACTATCATTTAAAGGAAAGCTCTTTTTTTTTTCTTTCTTTAAAAGTGGAAGATGTAAGAAAGGCAGATTTAGAAACTAAAGTTCCTCTGTTCACAGAACAGGCACTGCAAAGAAGTAGAATTGTAAACGTCCCCATTTGTCCTACAGGTTTCAAACAATCTTGAAAGAGCCCTTTCCTGGAGTCTGGTATTACTTTAGCTCAGAGGCTTATTTCTCAGCTGGATTTTTGAATGTATGCACTGGAAATTATAAATACTGCTATTCATTAAACATACAGATTCAGCTAGCTGGCCTGACTTGTAGTCATTACACATTTAGCTGTAATGCAGAACCTTGACCTACACCTGAAGAGCCAGTCTATCACACTGCTCATCCTTTCATCAAAATAAATACTACAGAGGTGTCTTCCAACTGGTATTAATGAAAGAGCTGGCAAAAATTATTATCTAAATAAATTACTATGCCTTTTGTATCAATAAAAATCCATCAATAAATAAAATGTTTCTTGAATGAGTGACCACTCTTCAATTTTACTTTTTAATGCCAATGCTACAGAAATTACTTTCAGAATTTTTCTATCAGCACTTCCACAACAGAAAACTGGAAGCCATGAAATGCACACAGTACAACCCCAAACCTAGTGTTGTATTAAACAAGGGATTTTTTTGACAGTTTTATGAAATCAAAAAATTATTACTTAGCTAGATTTACAAGGCTGTTACACTAGGGCTTAAATATTTATTCTTAAAAGAAAAGTATGAAATTCTAATATGGATTTAGAAGGTATAATTAAACTTCTGATAACCCTTCAACATAGTTCTATGTATATCATTTACAAAGTACATACAACTTACTTTCATTAAATATGTACTCAAATCCTTCCAGAGTATCAGGAAATTCAAGTGGTGGTTCATCTTTTTTCATCAGTTCATCCAGGTCTATTCTAGACAATAAATCTAAAAAGGGGAAAAAAAATTACATAATGCATGCTATGTCTTCTTTATTTCACCATAATCACTGACAAAATGTGTTTGTTCAGATTTTTAGATCTTAAAGGCAGAAGGACAACCTACATAATACTAAACATAGGACTTCATTACTGCAAATCTTGCTCTAGATTCAATAGCTGTGCCTTATCTTCAGCATATTTATTTATTTGCCTATTTATCTCTAACCTTGATCAAAAAATGTCCAGAAACAGACGCTGTCAAAGACATAGTGATTTGTTTCAATGATTCATTACCACTAATGTCAGAAATTTGTCTCTGGTTTCTAGCACGCATCATGTTTTTAACATGAATTTATCTAGCTTCAATATCAAGTCATTGATACACTCTTGTTTGCCTGCCTGAGGAGCTCATATTATCAAATGCATGTTGTCTCACAGCCATTTACCAGCTGTGATCACAACACTCCTTAACCCTCCCTTTGATGCCCAAACAGACTTGAGCTATCTGAACTCTTCCCTTAACCACCATCCTTTAATAATTCTCAAGGCAGAGAAAACTACTATCCATTTCATAGCAAGCCATGATATACACATACTTTCAGACTACCTGTTTTCTAAGATGGTATATCCTGGTACAGCCGGTATTCATTAACGAAAGCACACTAAAATAAGTGCAGTCTGCATATTTCAATCCTAAATTTAAGGAATTACATTTAACCAGAGGCAAGCACATAGGAACTTATTTTGCTTACTTCTAATTACTAAACAATTACTGAATACAAAAATAATACTGTACAATCATCTCTCTTCTCACTGCTCATCACCCGCATAACCTAATGCTATCCTTTTAACATACTTTCTGGTTATCAAAATAAGATGATTAACAACATATCACAAAATGATTGAGCAGGATACCACTGAGATATATTTCCTACTTCCTCACGAATGAATTTAAAGACCACATAAATACTTAGTTTAGAAGTTCTACATTGACATTGTACAATTGTTTTATAAATAAAGTGTAATTTCAAATCATGTATTGCCAATGAAATCCCTTAAGAATTCTTAGTACATTAGTTTATTACCTTTACCATCCAAATTTGTATCTCAAAGGAAATGCAACAGTTTGAAAAGTCTTTTTTTTTTTTTTTACACTTGCTTAGTTTGACATTAACTACACTTTCATCCTTTAATTATTTAAAATAATTATTTAAATAGGCTTTGGATCATCAGTGGACTTGATGATCCTTGTGGGTCCCTTCCAGCTCAGGATATTCTATATTTTTTTGATTAGTCTTGTGGACAATGACAATGTCATCTAAGCCTTGTATTAGTACATTTATCCTCTGAAATTTCTACAGTGTTTAAAATGCACTGAAAATCAGCTTCAACACTGTTGTATTATGAAATAACAAACAGGCAACTGTCTTCAGGTGATCTGCCCGTGGCTATCTCCAGCTTGCCCTTCCCTAAATGACCTAAGGCAGTCTTGCACGGACACTGAAACTCCATATCTCTCCAACTGATGTTGTGGTACCTGAGCACCTCTGTGATTATCTAAATAGCTAATTGACAACTGGATGTTGACTAGGAGATTTCTAAATGTGGTTCTTTTGACCATAGCTCTCTTTTTTGTCAACTCTGCTTAATGATTCATGACAAGCCATATACATAAACAATTCATGCTTGGTCTTGTGTATTGTCCTTTGAAAATTCTGGGCAAGTTGCTTTGGTTCTCAACCAAATAACAGAATGACAGAGAAGAAAATAACTTTGTCAAAGAAGTTTTTGGCAGCAGGACACATAAAGTATGCCATTTCTCCCTCTGTATTTTCATAATATAAAGGTAGTAAAAACAGTCGTTAACACTTTATCTCTCCTCAGTGAAGAGACTGCCGTCACAACTCCTCTAGAATTTAACTGCACCAAAATTTTAACGTCTTCTTACTGTGGCCTATTTGGAAATGTGTTTACACAGAAGTGTCAGTTACTATATAATAAAAATACCCATCTCGTGAGCAGCAAGGGCAATACTATATGGAGTACATGAAGCTTTATCTTCAGAATTTAAAGAGTCTCATGATTTATATCTTCAGAGTCACTCAGTAAGACTGCAATCAGCACGAGCTCCAACCACCTCACCAGCCACTTTCTTGCTGTGCAATTTTTCACGTAAAAACTAGCTAAAGTGTTCTCAGAAAAATTTGAAGTTCTTTTCAGACCTGATCTACCATTCTTGCAAAAGATCTTTGACATTACAGATTGATTCAAGAGAGCTCAAATTTGATTCAAGAGAGACCAAATTTGAGTGATTTGCAGGGGTCTTTTGTGAGCTTAACAGGAGTTCACCAGATCACATGAAGAAAATCACAGTCTCCCACAAAGTTTTAATTATGTGGAATACTTCTTGGGTACTAGCCCTTGATAACAATCAAATTAATGCCAACTATACAATGGAAGGTTTACTTTTCCCAACATGAAGTATGATTTCCTCAACATAAATTAATTTGACAGAATTAGTACAAGATTTAAAAAAAAAAACAAACACACCACCACATAGGTTTTCACCAAACCTTTCCAAAATACACAATTTTAACGGGAGGAGCAGAATCTACCATCTCTGTATGATAAAAGATACATTTCTAATAATAAATTTGTAGAAACACAATTTTTACATTGGAGTTGCAAGGTTCTTTCTATTCTTTTTTCTCTTCTGAAAGACAATTTAGAGAGTAAGTGTCTGATGCAAGCACTTTAAATCCAGTGTTTGGTTAGCTTACTTGCAACTCTAATCAACTCCGTGTACTTCTAAATCTGAAAAACATTCTCTAAAAATTGTCATTTATGCATTTTTTTTCCCTAAAGATATTTACTCCACTAAGTCACTTAGGCACAATTATTTTTCTAAACATACAATTCAAAGAAAACTCTATGAAATCAATATGGAAATCAATGTCTTGAAAATGTTTTCACTGCTAACATTCTACAGCTAAAGAGATTTTTTAAAGCTATAATATGGATACAAAATTCTGAAACATAAATAGCATAAAAATTAAAGTATACCCCTCAGAAAATAAGAACACAAAAGCACCAGTCAACTTCTTCAAAGGATAATTATGAAAATTATAAAATTAATGGATTTCTTACTCTGTTACTCTTTACCACAGATCATTATTTTTTGAATCATCTTATGAAACTATCGATAATGGACACCACTAGACAAAAAGCACTACATAGACAGACTTATAGTCTTATCCAGTATTGCAGCTCCCAGAATCTAACCCATACTTAGATAAAAGTGTTTTCCTTTCCTTAATATTAATAACTGTTTCTGAAGAGTCTATATATGTAAAAAGAAGGCAGAAGAATTCATACCCTTTAATGCAGTAGTCTTCTCTTTTTCATCTGGGCCTCCTTGCTGGAGCTGAGCCATCCTTACCCAAACTGTCAGCAGAATTAAAATAGTAAAGTCAATGTGCATTTGTCATCAAAGGACAATCTGAAAATCAACAAGTTAGCAATTAACAAATTTACTGACTTCTGCTTCAAGAGATCTGATTTGCTACCACATATACATAAAGAGAACTGCATATAAAACAACAGAATTTGTTTTGAAAGCAAAACTTCCCTGAATATTATAAAATCGTACTCTATAATGTAGAACTAAAATTGACCTTCTCTTCTTCAAAACTTATACTGGACAAAGTCTTATCGTGCTATCTTGGATTAGGAAGTTTCACAACATAGTGCGACAAAAATTCCTCTATCATACTTGGTCAGAGATTCACAAGAATGAATATTAACTTCTTAATCCTGAAGGAACATTTATCTAATCAATACTCCTTTTTTGCGACTCTGACATAGGATCAGTAAACGTTAAGCATTTTGGAGAAGCCACACACTTTTTAAAGTCCACAGTAGAAAATACAAGCAAAACCACAAATAAGCAACAGAACATTCACAATCTCTACGGATTTTTCTTTTTCAATGAAGTAAATCGAATTGTTCACACTGTACTACACAGTCCTCAGTTTTAGTAAAACTACATGGAGTATGTATTTTTAAACCACTGTGATCTCTACAATACATTATCTGCATTGAAATTTATAGCGTAATTGTCCAGGTATAGAACGAACCTCAATATGTTCAAGGTGAGAATTTATATGCAAAATATGTGTGTAAATTTTTTCCTATTGCACAGAAGGCAACCCAGACATTCAAGCCTGCAGTCCCTTTCATCTTTAATCTGACACCAAGGGAGCAAACTACCATACCACAATCACTGCTTCTTCCTTTTCAATTAAAAGACTTCTATGCATTGAGTTCTTTTTCACTTTATCTTTTTAGTTCTTTGTTTCATCTGTCAGTCATCATCAATTTGTTTTACACTTTATCATGGATGAGTCTGCATGAACTGCATCTCGGTAGCAACTTGCAACTTTCAAACAAAGAGCAGCAGGATTTATCTGCTGTACTACTGGTTCCCTAAGAGTAGCAACTGTAAGAAAGAACCTCAAAATTGTTTGTTTTAAGTAATGGTAGTTCACTGTAAGTACAGCAAGAAAAACAAACAAACAAACAACAAAAAAAAAAAACAGTATGACAAAGATGAGGGGATTATTGTCTATTTTCTTCAAGGAAAACCTATTACATGAAACATTTTCCTATAGATTAAGAAAAAAATAAAATGTAAGGGGCTGATAGTTATTAACTAAGGAGATATATATTTTTTATTTTTATTTATTTTTATCATTATTATTATTTGTGTTATTATTATTTGTTCAAGACACATAACTGTCTTCTACATTCTACGAGTTTGGGCTAGGGTTGACTTTGACACCTTCCTTTACAGAAGGTGGTTCAGACTAAGGTGCTGCAAAATGACAGCACACTGTCAAAAGTCTCTCCACAAAACACAACTCCACCATGCAACCTTTACTTAGACCATACACTTTTTAAAATAATGATGCAACTCAGCATGATTCAGTTAAGATGGACTTCTTTTTCACTAACGCTTTAATCACATTAGCCCCAATAACAGAATTAATCAATATAAATAAGAAAAAAAATCTTTTTACTGGCATAAAGCATACTCAATGGATATATTAAAACCACTCAAATGTTGATTCACACATGCATTTTATGAAAGATTTTTCTTGGATGCTTCCATATAGTTCACTGACAGAAGATAACCAACTAGAAAATCTTGCCCATCATCAGTTTGTATGTTTCCAGCATAAAAACATGTACATTCTACCTAATCACCTTAGGAAACAAACAAACCCACTCAAGTTAAAATTATTAAAAGTGATAGAGAGTGACAATCATAGTGATTTCCGATAGGCCAGATGAAAATTATTCTTGTCAGACAAATTAGGTAATCTTCCCTACAAAAAAAATTGAAAATTCATGATTGAGTATAGTTAAGTTAATGCAGCTACAAATGACATGTAGGTGCTCGAAGATTTCTAATTATCTAAGGTGAGAAATACAAAATTTATCTGAACAGATTTACCTTGATAAATTAATCCCCTTTTCCTAATCAGATAAATCAATGCAGTGACCAAGAATTTCTGGCATTTTTGCCCCTAGAATGTGTACCTGGGTTCCTTTAACTGACATAGACCTAGCCACTGAGGAAAGAATTGATAACTTAGAGGTTCACTCACAAAGCTAGACGCATCAAATATAAATAAATAATTGAATCTGAATTTAGCTCTGAGACAGAATTTCCAGTTCTTTTTGACAATGTAAAAAACTGTTACAGCAGCCACTGGAGGGAGGACTTGATATTAGAATGAGGATGAAACAAGCACACAGTATTTTAAGTATTGTTTGTGTGAACACAGCACTCTGCTAAAACCCTCACTGATATTTGCTAAATGAGAAACAGAAGAAATTAGATGAGAGGGTTGGAGTTCCTTTCTTTTACAAACAGATATTGAATGGAGTCTGATGGTCCAGAAACGAACACTGGGAATGTAAGTACACATAAATCTCCCTGAATACTTGCTTACAGGCAAAAGCAGGAATTGCAGTTTACTCTAGGAATCAGTTTTAAGCCCCAGTCATCTTGAACTCCATACATTCAGCACTTCACATAATTCACAAATGTCCTTCATCAGTTGCCCCATAATAAATACAGATCATTTTGAATGTTCTTCTACGCAATTACTTAAAGATTCTTCATAAAACATCTCTTCTTTGGTTGTTTGTTCCAGTAGCTATGCCAAGCACACATCCTAAAAAACAATTTACTATTTCACCCGAGGAATACTTAAATAAGTTTATTTCCAAGGGAACTTACATTAATTTGTATGTGTCTTGGTTTCCCATGCAAACTTTAAATATTCTGTCACTAGACATACTATGTGTTCTGTGTTGCTTCAACCTCAGTGCCCAATAATTTGTCATCAGAAATACTGCGGCTTCACAAGGCTGCATTTTCACCAGACCCTTTTGAATACAGTTGGACTGATGGATTCACAAACAAATGGTCAAAAATTTAAAAACAAAGAAAACACACATCTGCACACTTAAGATAGTGTGCATACATATTTTATGATCTTATTTGTAAAGTGGTACTGGAAGTTTGGACCGCAGAGCTGATCTGGACCTGGATAGTGCTTGATCGTGTTAGTCTTTAAATCAGACACCCTATTGTGTATTCTGACTCCGAAACAAGTGCACACAAACACAGATTTTTACAGGCTTTAATTATTCCTCGTTATGCAAATCCAACTAGAAACGTGGCAAAAAAACAGTAGTATATGATTTTGCTATACATTAGCAAGAACTGAAATTAAGTCAACGTTATCTGGTACAAAAATTCCAAACAAAGGCCATAAAAAGATGTAATGCTAACCCACCACAAGTGCAACATAGAAGAAAACACGTGGGTATTTTCAAGCAAACAACTCCATCACTTTTATCTGGACATAATCCAAACATAAGTCATCAGAATACTGTGGTAACAACGCTTTATTAAAATACAGTTGAATTACAGTCTAGTTCTTTGTAAACTGACATACCAAGCACGCTAGGGACAAGCGTGCATGAGGCTTGTGCAATGTGTTTGATGACTCAGAGCTAGGCTTTCTTCAGATACATGGCTGGGAGACAGTTTTGGCTATCAGACCATTTTCTGCATTGGCTCAGATAAAGCACAAGAAACATAACTTTTTTTTGTTGTTCTTGTTTATTTGGCTGGTTGATTTTTTTGTTTTGTTTTGGTTTTGCCTAACTACATTTTATCTATTCTTATTTTTAGGACACTACAGATAACAACAGTAGCAACTGCTTCAGGTAAGGCTATACTTCACTTTCCTTCATTATTGAAGACCTTATTTACTTACACTTAGGTTTGCCAAACTTCAGCTCTGAAAGACAATTATTTTCAATCTGTTTTGGGTAAGTTCAGCTAAAATGTCTATATCTAGTACACAAAGAAGGTTCACAGGTAGGATCTTCCATGCAGTTCTGCTGTTAATGAGCAGCTCTAACATCTCCACGTTGCAGAGATCAGAAACTTTGCCAGAGGATCAGCTTATCATGCAGCATGTGCCTCTTCCTGTTCCCCTTAGAGCTTGCCCAGATCTGCTTAAGTAAAAACTGCTTTTTGCATACATTTATTACAGACTTATTAAGACTTATCAGAATTTCCAGAAAATTTACCTATTTGCCTAGAGCATGCTCCATACAGCTGCAAAAAGACAGAGGGAAAACGCATGGGAGGTGTGCAACAAATGCTGGGAGAGCAGGATCTTTTACCCCTGGAGTACACAGAAATTGGCAAGGGTCCCAAAATCCCTGAATCTCAGTACATCTTTGCACTGTACCAAATGGTAGTGGAACTTGCTGATAAAGTACAAGACCACAGACAGCAAGAACAGTTGATTTATTTGCACAGCAGCTACCTTCTGATGTTATTTACCCCTTAAGCTCAAAGAGCAGAGGACTCTGAGCTGTTTTCATTAGTGCCCCCACCTCATCAGCGACTCGGTTGTTTACACAGGGCAGAGTCAACACGATTCCACATACTGAAATTTTAATTGTTGTAGCTTAACAGACTTGAAATGCTGGAAATGACCTTCATAAATAAATGCCTGTAGACATGATCAAATAATAAACGTGCTATAAGAATACAAAAGCAGGCAGTACAACCTCAGCACAGCCTCTGAGAGGTTTACCCAATGGCCTTACCAACCAAATGAGAAGATTCAAAATGACCATCCAGGAACTCTTCTGCAGCAGCAGCATCTTTGAATGCTTAATGCAATATTCTCTCAAGAATGTGTAATATCAATACTTTAAGTGCATGGAGAACCCTACCTCCTGTGGTGAGGCAGATGGGTACTACCCAGTGAGTCAGTCAAGTAACTCTGGGGACAGAAAAAACAATCGTGCCATGAAGGCAGGAGAATGTTGCAGAAGAGAACCCTGCTCAGAGGATGAATTTGCAGGCGTTCTTACGAGATTTACTTGATTCCTATAAAACAAAATGTTCTCAGGTAACCTGGTTTGCACTTTTCCCACTTTCAGGGCATTCAACCTGAGCAATTTGCTTCAGTCCTCAGAACTCTGGACTGCTGGATTCCCATTTTAAAAACTCTGAAGAAAGTTCTGTAGGTTTTCCAAGCTCAGCACCCAAGATGAGTAGGGCATTAATTTCACTGCACCTTTCACCATCATCTTCCTCAAAAATGCCACTAAGAATCCTCCATACACAGCAGATGACAGGGAAAATTCAAGGAAACAAAGTTTATGAAAAACTAATATCTTTCAATTAAAACCTGAAAAAAAAACCTACGTTGTATGTAATAATATTATATTCGGTAAAAGATTCATATTGTGTAGCTCCACTGTTGCACAGGGGTACTTATCAAGTGACTAGGACAAAAAGAAACATCGAAGAAACACTAATCTGGCAAACATTTGTGTGTGAAATGGTCTTTAATTACAGAATCTTATTTTCTCACAGTGTACATTGCAAGGATAAGTAATATTGGCACAATATTACTTCATAATTGCCCTGTGATAGTTTATTAAAAAAAACACGTTTGGATGAATTTTTAAGATGATTGCACTAGACTGTTGGTTTTAACAGGATTCTGGCTTGAAAGATGTGGTGGAGAACACTGACTTTCAATAGCCTCATCTCTGTACATACTAAGTAGTTACAGGACAAAGTCAGAATTTTTAATCTTTTTTCTAATGTCAGATTCTCTCAAGCAATCCCATGGGTCAGCTGGGAGAGGAAAAGGCCTCCAAACACAGTAAAACTCAAAGACTCTCTTAATAGAGACACCAGAGTAATTTGCAGGACAGCCACAGATGAAGAGAGAGAGACTGGAAAATTAACGGAAAACGATTTCTGTTTTGGCTACCATGAAAAGCTGCCTAGACATACGCATATGTGTCTAGTACTTTAAAATCACTTTTTTTTTCCTCTCTCCCTTTGCTCTTAAGTAATATCTTGACTTTCAGAAGTGCTGCCTGCCATTAATTGAAGACTCCTGAAAAGATGACAGACTGAGAGGCTGAAAATGCAATGAATACAGAACTGACTGTAGTCCAGATCCTAGCACACAGCAAAGTATTTTTAATCCTACTGAAGACTCCATGCTGAGGAGGTGCACAAAAAGAGGCTAAGGAAAGGTGAGAGGTGCACCTTCCTTTCTGTGAAATACTTCTTTCCTCCAACTCCTACCAGAACATGTACATGAAAAGAATGAATATCACCACCCAGTCTGACTACTCTGCATATAACACAGGTGCTCTGATGACACAGAAATACCTAATAGAGATGGAAGCTATTCAGTATCAAATCACACACAACTGAAATGAGCATGGGGGGCTATTGAAGTCATCAGTTTACCATCAAAATCAAATGTCAACACCCCAAATTCCCATAGTGTACATACCTTCTTTGCAGTAGCGTCTGCCTCAATGGATCTGCCCTACAGCTCTGCCCACAGCATCCCCCATTATGAGACACCTTTCTCTTCAATTTTATCATTTCTCTCAGCTTTATGATTACAGCATCTCAAATTTCTTTGGTCTGTCCCTCTACCTTAGAGGCAGCACATGTTATCTGGCCAACCAAACCGAGCAGTACTGCCTCATTTCAACTATCTGACAAGCAACTCAAATAGCCTTGTAAAACACATGCAGTCCACAAGTTTGGTTCTGCAAAGCAGCACCACATTATAGTGTATAAAAACAATGTGAGTAACATAAATTCATTACTCTTTTAGCTCATAATTTAAGACCACCAACTTCAACTCAAAATTCTGACTGTATCACTCTGATTCTTGTTTTTACATCAATAAATTTTCTTTTCCTTTTTAGTCCAAAAAAATAAAAAGGACCAAGATATATATATATATATATATATATTTAAAGGCAAGTAAACATTTCTTTTGTATGAATTTCAGAAACATTCACAAAAAGGTTCCACTAATTGCTCAATTCTGTAATTAGAATCAGACAACTCTAGAGAGCTCTGCTACGGCCTTATCCCCAACCCTGCTTTATCTGCCCAAAGTAAAGACTGCTGCCACGGCATCGTAGAGCAGTCTAGGCTGGAAAAGATCTCCGGAGGTCATCTGGTCCAGCATTTTGCTGCAAGCTCGGCCTACCCATTAGGTAACCCAGGGTGCTGCCATGACCGGCCTTCAGTATTTCCAGTCAGAGAGACTCCACCACTCCTCCTGGGAACGTATTTCAATGTTCAGTGTTTTTAGCACATTTTCTTTTCCTTATATCCAGATGAAATTTCCCATCTCGCCAAGCATCCTTATGAAAGAGTTTGCCTCTTCAGACTGCTGTCCAACAGGACCTCCAGCTCCTTTTTAGCAGAGCTACATCCCGGCCAGCCTGCACAGCTGTTAGCGGTTCATACCTCTGTCAGTGCACACCTTCATGGGTTCATCTCTTAACTGTTAGGCAATTCTTGACCTAACAGTAACCATCCCACACAGGAGCTAAAGAAACTTCACCAACTTCTCCAAACCAACCTTGTAAGATTATTTATGTATTTTGTGGAAAACACTACATCTCCAACCAGTCGAAGCCCTCCTTAGGAGGCCTACTTTAGCATTTGTGGCTGCAGAACGATATAGCAGAACTCAACCAAGCACTACCACACTCAAAGGTGTGCAGACAGAAGCAGCAGATGAGCAGGAAGAGCAACCGGGGATACGACTCATTTTGATGAAAATCATCACTAGAAATTCACAGTTCTTGCTTGGAAGGCCCAGAGCTTCAGGCCAGGATTGCGTCCTGGTAACCACGGGCCTTGCCTTCCTACAGCTATCAAACCCTGAGACCAACCACTTGTGTTTAACTACAGCATGCCTTCAGAAAGGCATTCAGTCTCAATTTTAATTTATTAAGTGCTGAAGATTCCACAGCTTCCAGTGGTAGTTTCAAAGGTTAGTCACATCTTTCAGGTCTTGTTTCCAGTCCCAATTACTCTGGCTTCAGTCACTAGTCACTATGTTAAGTCACTAGTCTGTTAAGGTTTCCCTCTCTAATTTTCCCCTTACTCGACTAGATGCAAGTTTAGGAGTCTTCTATGAAATTTTTATTCTAACTCAAAGTAATCTTTTTCCAGTTCCAGTGTTTCCATATATTTCTTAAATCCCAGTTGACAACTTTATGCAAGCCAAACTCCATAGGACAAACACTGCTAGAGTGGTGGCTTCTCGTTTCTCCTGATTTCTTTGTTTCACAATCTGACTTGCCTTTTTTTTTTTCCTTCAGGCTGCAGACCTAACTTACCAAATAACTGGGATAATGCTAAATAAATTCTTTTCTATTTAACATTTAACCAGTCTTGGGTTGGAAACATTTTACTAGTGATGATTTAATGTTATTTCCCAAGAATATTTAGTGAATTCCTAAATATTCCTACGCAGTATTTACTGAAGACCACAATTCCTGAAGACTGTTACTTTTTCAAGAAGGGATAAAGTACCTCATGAAGTAGCTATTTTATTTACACTATGCAGTCTTGAAGTAGATTTATTTTAAAGTAGTCAGTTTACATAACATTAAATCTATAATACTGGAACAGTAACTGCAATCAAGCAAACTCATAATCTGAATCAACAAAGAGTTCATTCTGTCATTTAATTATTTATTAATACAATTTTCCATTAGTATTCCATTATTTTACCTACATTGTGACAGCATGGTCTATTATTATCTGTATTAACCCACCCTCTTCTCTCAAGTACTGACATACCATCAGCACTTTTATCATCTTCTGGGATTTCTTTATCATGCCAAGTATTATTTAAAATGAATAACAATGGACAAAGGACTTCCTTTAACACCTCCTTCATCATTCTTTGGGTCAACTTAATAAATAATCACTCTCACAAATTACAATAACTAACCAAGAAAACGAAGTGTCACAGGAAGTAGAGGACTCTTCAGTGCTTAACTGACTGTGATTAGATGCATTTTCAGAAGGAATACTGCTGTTAAATACAACTTACTGATTTGAATACTGTGGTAGCTGAAAAATGTAACAGCTACAATAGAGCTTATTGATAAAGTACAGTAATTACAGGACAAGGGTGATCAATCCATTGCACTATTCTACCTTTATGTCACCTTAAAATCAGAATGAGAATACCTAAACATAAAAAAAATCATAAAAAATTAAATCGTGTACTAAAGCCTGTGTGTGTTAGTATACTTATTTTTATGTTCACCTCTACAGCAGCTGACCGCATTGCTTCCCAAGACTACATGGAAATTAATGCAAGAGACAGAAATACATTATATGGTGTGACATGGAAAAACACAAAACAGCACCAGCCTCATCCAGTGTAACAAGATAACAAGAGACTTCTGAAAAAACACATTAGAGACAATACAAACACTTTCTCACAACTCACGAATTTCAAGAAAATCTGCTGGATATTAGAATAGTATTACCTTTAAGAGTATTTTTATGTAAACAAGATTTCATTTAAAAATGAAGTAAAAACTATACAGACCATTGAGGTCAGGTTAGTGGTGTAAGCACAGGGCAATATAAATTTGTAAGGAATACTTACAGCACAACAAATAGGTTGCAAGAATGAAATAATAATGTAACCATCACACCTCCAATCTTTTATTTATTTTTAACCTATCCTTAAGCGAAAGCAGAAGAAACAATCCAGTTGCAGCCACGTGGACATACGAAATAATCTAGAGGCAAAAATCTTTTGTTCTAAATTCCTTGTGTTGGAGAAGGGGGGAAAAAGAAAGAGAAACAAAATCTTAGAGAAAACTAAATTTTCAAACTTTACATGCTTTGTAACAAAATTTTACTCCAAATATGAAAAAGAATCCAAAAAGAAAAAAGAAAACCGAGGGGAAATCAGATGAAAAGTAATTTCACAATAAAAATGAGTTAGTATGAGATCAGCAATGCTAGACAAAAGATACATTTTCTTTATCTAAATTAAGTTTACTTGGAACAAACCTGGAAGGTAACACAAAATATCTGACAAATATCAAAAAAAAAGTGAGGAAGGGACAGAGGACAGATCAGAACTTTAGAAGCACGTAAAAAACTTACAGAGCACAAACTCCTCTTCCAAATTGATTTGAAATTAGAACTCCAGTGCTGTAAAACCAATCTCAATACAGCAGCATCGTGGTTTTAACTAAGATCGAGTTAATCTTCCTTGTGACAGCTGGTACAGTGCAGTATTTTGTGTTTAGAATAAGAACAATGCTGATAATGTAACACACCGATCTTTAGCTGTTGCAGGGCAGTGCTTGCACTAAGCCAAGGACTTCCCAGCTTCTCACACCACCCTGCCAGTGAGGGTCTGCGGGGGGACAGAGCCAGGACAGCTGCCCCCAGCTGCCAGAGAGATACCATGGGGCATCGTGTGGGACAATTATATGTGGGGGCTGGCCAGGGGGCTGTTGCTGCTCGGGGTCTGGCTGGACATCGGTCAGATGATGGTGAGGAGTTGCACTGTGAATCGCTTGCTTTGTACATTCTATTATTATTATTATCATTATTATTTCCCCTCCTTTTCTGTCCTATTAAACTGTCTTTATCTCAACCCACGATCTTTTACTTATTTTTCCCCTCACAATTCTCTCCCCCATCCCAGTGGGAGGCGGGGGGCGAGCCAACAGCTGCACGGTGCTGAGCTGCCTGCCGGGTTACACCACAACAAGGAGACAAATATTATTTTTATATTCCTGCTAAAATACATCTTAACTAACCAGATATTTAACTACCACAGGAATTCCTTATAAACTTCAAACTAAGTGGAAAGCAACTGCTTAAATAAGCGTACACCAAAAATGGCCCAACTTAAAAATATTTCTCAATCTTGCATGGGTCTTTTGAAGCAAATGTCTTCACTCCAACGGACAGAGCTTTTGGGTAGCTGTCTCTGAAGCTTCAAAAATATAGCTAGCATTGCTTCAGGCTTTTTTAAGTTGGGAAGGGGAAATTCCACAATTTAGAAGGATGCAAGAAAGAAATTCCAGCCTTTGCATCTGATGTTGCTCAAGTTTGAGATGAGACCTGAAGAAACAAGTAACTGAACGAGATCCTGGCAGCAACATCCTGGGCTGCTTCAGGGAAGACACTGCCAGCAGACAGGGGAGGTGGTCCTTCTCCTCTGCTCCGCTCTGGTGAGATGCACCTGGAGCGCTGCATCCAGCTCTGGGCTTCCCAGCACGAGACAGGCACGGACGTCCTGCAGCGGGTCTGGTGAAGGGTGACAGAGGTGAGGAGGAGCGTGGAGCATCTGACACCGGGGAAGAGGCAGAGAGAGCTGGGACTGTTCAGCCTGGAGAAGAGACGAGTTGGGGCATGGGGTGAGGAGGAAGCGGTCTGTCTCATCGGTGCCTGTTCAATGCCTGACCGGGAGAATTGAAGACCACTGAGGCAGACTGCTCCCAGTGGCGTCCCGTCAGAGGGCAACAGGCAGTGGGCACAAGCTGGAGTCTAGGAAATTCCACCCAAACATAACAAAAACCCTTAGTCTAAGGGTGGTCTAACACTAGAACAGGCTGCCCGGAGAGGTTACTTGGAGATGATCAAAACCACTGAACACGGTGGCACTACAAAGGGCACGGGGGATGCGCGAGGCAAGCCCCAGAAGTCCCTGCCACTACCAGCCAGTCTGTCACCTTCAGGTGAGAAAAAAAATAAAAGTGCACGATAAATGAAAAAGTGCAAAAGTTTGTGCAAAAAGTATGAGTATGTGTTTACGTATACACCCTTATACATATGTTAGTTACCTCCCACAATAGCAATGAACAGCCTTTAACAAGGGATGAGAAAATCATTACAAGCAGCCTGTGCATGAGCAAGAATTAGAGCTTGTGGTCTCAGGGGTTTCACTTTTGTGTTCCTAAGCATTTATTTCTGATTCTAATTCTTCAATTTCTGTGAAACAGACAAAATTTATCATCAAGAAACTGTCAAAACCACCAGGGCCACAGCCATGACAAATCTGTGAAAGCTGACAATGCTGTATATTAGTCATTCTGTTGGCAATCATTCTCCTAAGTGCATTAAAACACCTTCCAGCTGGTTAAAATCACCTTGTAGATGCACAGAGCCTTAAAAAATGTCCATATTGTCTTTCCATATCTGATAGCATATTATAAATATGTATGCCTCCACTACTAAAAGACACTGTCAATTCCACAGGTATCGGGAAATATTAAAATTAAGGTTGTTTACCCACACTCAGTTAAGCTCCCATGCACTAAACTCCAGTATTATACAAAAAACAACGTGGAGAAAGTCAAAATAGGAAAGACAACATCTCATTCTCTCCTACTTCTCGAAGTCAGCATCATCTACACCTAATCAGACATCCAGCATGGCCTTAACTAAATTCCTTTTAAAAATACGCGTGACGAATACCCCAGAGCTTTCCTGAAGTTACGTTCACGTTGCTGGTTAAGCTCATGCCTGAACCTCATCCTGAGCCTCGACAGACAAACACAGAACCTGCCAGACCTCCTGCCTTTTGCTCTGCTCCCCCTGCTGCGCCTGAAAGCTGACGACTAGGAGGCAAGGCGACCTCTGCCAGAGAAGTTTAAGATCCCCTCGCCTTACAAGATGGGTGGCAGCACGCACTTCCCAGCACCTACAGAGAAACCACATCCCCAGCGTTAGTGATTGCAAATAAACTACTGTGTTTGACACAGCGGCAGTATTTCGGCTTTAAACAGAAATCTATTCTGACGCCAAACTACCCTTTTCAGGTGAGGATTCTTCCAAACTTCCACGTCTTTTGTCACAGACCTTTACTTCTAGGCCTATAGGCAGTTTGGAAGTTTATGCCCTTCCTCTTTCTAGCAACCCCTCCCATACCTGGAGATAGCTGTTGTGTCTTCCTCAGTCTCCTCTAGTCTGAAAAATTATTGTTGCTTTCCCCTGGAAGAACCTCCTGTGGCCCAAAGTGTTTCTTAAAAGGGATGGCCCAAACTGAACAAGTCCAAGCAATGTGCACAATGAAATTAGCAGGTAACACGTTTAAACATCCCTTCTGACTATATATCCCAGAAAAATGATTACCCTCCTTGCAACAGCACAACGTTACTGACTCATGTTCAGACTATGATTCATCTAAAAATCTGGAATTATTTTTTTCTGTAATTACTGCTATTTTATGTTTATATAGGGAACTATCAAGCCTAAGCACAGTCCTTTGCATTTGTCCTTTCAAACCGCATTATTTCTTTCACTTTATTTCTCTATTTTTTCTAAGCCATTTGAAATTCTAAAGTTACTTTTCACAGAACTTGAATCCTCTCCCAGCCTGGTACTCTCTGTAAAATTAATAAAGTTACTCTCTATGCCATCACCACCCAAGTCATTAGCAAAGTGAAGGCATAATCACATTTGTTTTTTTCCACTGCACTTCTCCCTTTGTCTATGCCTGGAATGAAGGTGTTCATTTAGAAAGCAGCTATTCATTTTTTTGTTTGACCTTCCTCTCTTGAGCTGCAAGCATGACCTTAATGTTTCTCCTAACCTAAGTTCTTCCTCCCCCGTATTTAAGTGCCTCTCAATCACTACCTCCCATTTCTCGCACAATCTCCAAGTCCCACTTGGCCTCATTTCACCCTGCACGCTCCTAGCAGCGCTCCACTCCCTTCCTTCCTGAACTGTCCTTGCTTGCCCTTCCAGTGCAAGAGCACTGGAACGGGATGCAACGGATGGCCAACTCCACAACTCCTTCCAGACCGCCTCCTGCCCGCTCATCACTGGCTCCCTTCATGCTGTCATTACAGAATGGGCATGGGAGTGATTAAAGCCCCTAAGGACCCTCCACACACCCAGCTCCTCCAAAACGTTTTGTCCCGCTCGAATCGTTGGAGATTTGTACATACTGAAGTTGACACCTTCCCTACCTGACATCACAGCAGACCTTGCCACGTACCGTGTTTGACTTCCAAAACACAGAGGCGCCGTTCCACACAATCACGTGCACTGGAAGGGACCTTGGAGGTGTCCAAGCTCCTCCTGAAAGCAGGGATCATCATCTCCTTTGCACCGACCAGTCAAGTTCTGAACATTTTCAAGGATGGCAATTCCACTACCTCTCCGGGCCCCGTTACCACGTTTGACCACACTCATGGTAAATTTGCTTTTGCTATGTCTACCAGCACATCCCAGAAAGTAAAACATTAAAATATATTTATCTGCTATTCCACACTGCTACGAAAAGTGAAGTTTAGAACAGACTCGACAAAAATACTATGTTAACCGCACCATGCTCCTCTTCTGGAAAGCCAGATACTTTAATGCTGCCACATACATAAACCTTTCTTATATGCTCGTTAATAGTACTCTCTGAAGATCACAATTGTCAAGAATTTGTTAAACAAAACATTCCTTTGAATGTTTCTTATGGGCATCACTGAGCTGGCAAAATCTTAGCTTCTCACAGGAACACACTGTTGTCTTTGAAAACTCCAGTTTCTCTCTGATAGAAAAGCACCAGCATTTTCTCTCTCACACCAGGAAAATGCAGGTATGGGTTGGTGTCATTAAGGAAATGGATTTCCCATCTCAACATAATTCCATCCCTCCCAGGCTCAGCTCCCTTCCCCAGACCAACTACCCCATACAGGCAATAGCTCAAACTCCTTGTTATTTTGGTGCGGTCTTCTCAAATTAGTTGCTCCTTAGGGATTTATTGTCATTTTTCTGACTACCAGAACAAAGTCTGAAAAGTCAAAAAAAATAATAATAATTTGCCCACAGAATGATGTTGGGAAAATAGCGAACGAGAACTTAAAGCGCTCCTTCAGGAACTTACATTCAACCTATCTGATATTTGCAAAGCTGGTGGGATGATTCACATGAATGTAATGCTAGAAACCAAGACATATAACCTATTTAGTAAGAGCAAAAATGGAGATCATATGGCACTGCATGCCAAAAACGTCATTGTCTGCTTCTGAGTCACTGACAACTGAAAATCACGTCTTAAGAAATAAAGTACAAGTGAGGACGCTAGCCGGGGTTTGCTACAGATACAAAATGTCACTTAGCATGGCAGTTAGGCATCTACTGCATCTTGCTGGAAATAAAGTTTCATTATCACAGTGGACATAAGGCCAAAGGAGCTAACCTGGAGCTTTCGTGCTGCCATTATCAGAACATGCTTGAAATTTCTAGAAATTGAGGACAATTTCTTATGCTGAGAAATGTTAAATCCAACCCAAGGGAAAGCAGTGTTGGTCTTCATCCAGACAGATAACAAGTACTCCACTGTGTCACAGAGAACAAATACAGAACAAAGACGGTTCCTGCCTCTAGGTCTTGGAATCAAAGGACATATTCCCAAACACAGTTTTGCAAAACGACTTAAGAGGTCCCAGCCCCTACCCGTGCTACCCCCTCAGCTGTGCTGACAGAACCGCTGGTAGCAATGCATGGTGAGCCTGTGCATTGCAGTGTATCTTTTTAGCATTATATTTTACCTTACTGATTCCCAGATTTGGTTCATTACCTGGTACAACTGAGGCAACAGGACAGAACAAGGCAGGAGCACACAGCTGCTGCCTGAGAACTTTTTCCAGCCTGATTTGCCAACACAGACAGGAAAGGAACACCGGCAGGCAAAGCAAAAGAGGGGCTCCATCACTTTGACAAGCAACAACTCCTTGTACATTTCACATTCTGTTGTTCCAAAACACAAATATTTGAAGTAAAGTATCAAGAAGCCTACATTAACTTCTGACTCATTGACTACTATGTATCAAATGAGTTTGCAATACTTGCTGATTTTGATGATTCTGCTTACTCTGAAATCTTCTCATTGGCTTGGATGTGGACAGCTACATTAATGCAGTGTTACAGGTCAGAAGTTACCACTACATACATACACAATTCCCAGTAACTCACATTTTATTTCTTGAGATTTGATAGCATGCTTCAGTGGAGAGATGCTCTCTCACTCCGCAGACTAGTGTTCTTCAAGAGAGACAAGCATGCACATGAGCACGCTACTTATCCTCATTTCACCGTATTTCCTTAAAGCCGTGATACAGCATGGTTCATCAGTGCCACTTTCGCTACCAAGTCTTCCTCGTACATGCATCTCCTTTTAAAAGTATCTCAAATTTTGGTTTTGACCGTGGTGCCAGTTTCTACTGTAATCTGCTCCTCTTACTCAATATCGTGTTTCTTGGGATGGATTTGTAACACACACATTCTGCCAGATGAATTACATGCTCATTAGTTGGAAAAAAAAAAAAAAGAAAAAAAAAGCTAGATGCTTTCAAGGTTGTTTGCCTATACTTGTACTTAGGACAAGAAAGAAGAAAGCAAAGAAATGGGTTAGCATGTTCTTCAGTTAAACAAAGAGACTTAGATTTGCACAGAATATATGATAATGCATAAATATGACATTCACTCAAAGGTGGTTTTCAAGGCTTTATGAAGCCAGCCTTGCAGGACTTTAAAAGAAACTGCAACCACTGCATTATCTCTTGGACTCGGTCTTTGACATAACAGTTAGCTTGGCGTACTGACGTGATCGATCAGAATCACCTTGTCCATCTTCTCAGACAAGTAGTTATTACTAAAAAAAAAAAGGGGGGGGGACAGTTTTCCTTCGAGCACAGAGGTTACACAACAGCTGCTAAGTACAACACAGCTGCTAACTCCCAGCATGTAGCAGAGGCAAAACAACGAGGTCCACTATGCCTTCCCCCAACACACAATGCACTCCAGCTAACGGATGACGAAGAACAGTAGAACCCGTGTTTTCCTACGTCCCACCAGCAGCCCTCACCGTGCGTGCTGCGTAAAGCTGACACGGTGAAGACAGCCGAGTAGGCCAGCAGACTACATATGTATGTACACAGCAGCTGAAATGTCTGGAGAATTCAAAACAAATATCTTAAAAGATTTAATAGCAAATGGAAAACGGCAACTTTATGAAGCTTATAATTCAGACAAATACAGACTAGCTGCCTTGGGAAATAGCTCACAATTTCCAAAGCTATCTTCCTATTAAATTTCATATTTCTTATCTACATCTCGGAGATGCCTAGGGATAGTTACAGTAATCAAGAACTTTTTCAAAGCAGTCCAAAACTTTTTTTCAGTCTGTCCCTCTCTAAAAACTTTTTACCTCAAACCTTGACCTGAAATTGGCAGTAAACAGGCAAACCTCCTTATGAACAACTGATAATGACAAAAAAAAAAAAATGCAAAAACCTGAACAGTGTAATGTGGCAAGTCTAACCTTAAACACACGAGCATCAAGAAACACAAACACTTTAACACTCAGTATCACTGGTGCTTCAGGTACTGACCTGCTTCCAGTCAGCACCAGAATTGCTCACTGCAGTCCAACAGACAGTGTGCACAGGCAACTTCGATTTGAAGCAGCATGTCTCCCTCTAAGCACGTGATAAAGATTTTTTTTTTCCTTTACCAGCCTGAGAAAACAAACCTATTTGCTTACAGTAAAGTTTTGTAAATTTACTCCTGTACTAAACATATTGATTCAGCTAATACCGCAGCTTTCAAAACAACACCTATTTCGTGTAAGTATTAAAGATCAGTACTTCCAGCACTCCGATGTCTACACAGCAGGCTGGACACAGACTGCTCCCCTCCAGTTTCTGCCAGGCACTGGGAAGCCACAAGGCTTAGAAACCAAAGTAGCTGTAATGGAGAAACACCTAAAATCAGCTGGACTAACTCTACGTGGTTCACCTTTTCTCTTTAGGATACCAGCTCAAGAGAGTACCAACTGGAGTCCTAGCGAGGTTCCATCAGCAGGAGGTTGGTATGGCTGAAACCCTCCCCAGGGCACAACGGGAATAAGAGCAGCTAGGTATAGGTAACGACGGCACCAGCCCTCGAGTGGGACGCCGTTCTCACCAGAAGTATTGTTAGCAATTAACTTGCGAGAGCGGACTGGTTGGGAAAATGGTAACCACAGTTTCATCCGCTGTCGGCTCCAGTACAAAGTAGCGCGGGCTGCAGGTTCACGATCATCTGAATCCCACCTGAGATAAGTCTTTACCCGCAGGGGAGGCAGTCTGTCCTTCCTCCTCATCCCAGTGTCTCCATTCCCACATCCTTCATCTCCTGAAGGCATTCACCAGTGCTTGCAAGCTGGCTGATGCGACTGGGAAGGGAGCATTGTACTTCTGCAGCTGTGCATTAGCTGGATCCATTTCTTGACCTGGCTCACGATCCCTCAGACCACCACGAGGGACCAGGCAGAAAGGAGTGCTGCCCCTTTCCGCAGCAGAGGGGACATGACCTGCCCTGAACGGGCTGCAAAACCACACCCCGGGCACTCTCTGGTGTGAGCATGGAGGGAGTGAAATGACTTGGAGGTCCCAGCCTAATTCCTAGGAGCAGTCAGCCATAAAACAAGAACCACGACGAAAACTGGCACTAATAATTATCTGATGGGGAGCTGAGCAGAAAGGTCAAGGATCGCACAAAATTGAATGCTCTGTCTTTTCACCGTCCGACACAATTCAGTCCCATTACAGGAAGAGTGGATGGGACACCGTGATTAGCTAGATATTAACTTATCAGAGTCCTCGCTCCAGAGTCTTCCACTCAAAAATAAAATGAGCACATATATGTGGTGCACACCCTAACCGCAACGCTTAAAATACTGAACAACATCCACACAAAATAGCCATTAACTTGTACTTCAAGAGTTCCACTCAGTGCAAATCTGTGAAACTGACCTACAGACCAAGAAGACAGATGCACAATCACACTTGCAAAGAGAAAAGGCACACACACACAAAAAAAAAACTCATAGGGCAGCATTAAATTTCATAAGCAGATGTTTTCATGCTCGCTGCTAACCAATTTGTTTCAGTAAGCAAGTGGAAAAAAATTAAAAAGAAGATATGCATTCATTCTTTGTATGTATGCTTTACTTCAAAGAATTCCAGGAATCTATTGTAAATGTGAAAAACTCCTCAGTCACCATAGCGCATTGTTCCCCAAAGGAACAGTGGGTCAAATTCAAAGTACCAGCAACAGAGTCGCATTCAGAACTTTTTCTATAGAGCCTGGAATGGACAAAACCTCCAAAGTCAGAGCTGAGTCTCCAGGGGGAAAAAAGTGAGGTTGTGAACTTGAAAGAAAAAAAACAAAACAAAACAACAGATAATTCCCCACTGAGTAACTACAAGAAGCTCTCCCAAACATGAGCTAACTATAAGTGACAACTCACTAAAAAGTCAACTAACAGATTAACATACAGTCATAACTGGCTACCACCATTGCAAAGGAACACAAAGAGAACAGACAAAATCCAGACACCATCGACAAAGCTCCAATAACGACAGGTGTTTCGGTAAGGCAGCCTGAGCGTGAGCGTGCACCATGCTTCTAAAATGACGATGCCCCTGTCCGCCCCCAGCTGCTCAGCACCCCAGGCCTGATGGATGTCTTCACCTCACCCACCAGCATCAGCTAAACTCTTTTGGGCAAAAAGCCTCAGGTCAATGGAAATGCTGTAAATGTTACACCGGTGTTGGCCCACCACCTTTCCATGGGGGAAGGCTGTGGAGGGCACAGGATAAGATACAGCCGGGGGTGGCACACGGGGACACGCTGCTCCATCTCCAGCCGCCCTGCTGAGGCCACCCGTCCCATCAGCAGGAAGCAATTAGTCTGGGGGGAAAGAAGGTGGAATGACTTAATGTAAAACACTCACAACTGCTGACTTCCAAATGCAGTGCGCCACGTACCGACGTGCTTGTTGTACTTTGTGTTGGTATCACTTGGTGATACCCTCTCATCTTCTATGTGCCTTCAGCCGCTACGGTTTTAGTTCTCCCTACACAACAATGTTTTTACCTTTCCTTGCACGATTACGAAATACCTGATTTTAACATCCAGCTGCCATTCTCTAACCAAAGTGCCACACCACCAGGCAGCTTTACCACAGGTGGCACAACACGATGCCACCATCTTCCAGCCAAACTCCTTTAACGACACCAAGACAATGCCAGTGCTTACTAAACACGCCTTTTTGCTATTTGTGCTTCTCTGAGGACAGATAATGTCACCATTGTACCTTGCGCTGTGCCACCAAATCACTTTCCAGGTGCGGCCAAGGACAGGCAGCCATCCTTGCAGCTGGTGTCGCTTTCCCAACACTTCTTTTGCCAGGAGCCATGCCCAAGGCCTCCTACCTGCTCACTGCAACTTGCTGCCACGGTGAAAAACACCAAGAAGAAATACCGCAATTTTACGTTTTTTTTGAAGATTTACTAAGCGGGCTAACGTGAGAGTGCGCAGCTGGGCCCCAGCCACAGCAGAGATAAAGGAGAACCGTCCTGAAGGCAGGCAGCAGTTTGTCGGGACCAGAGGAAAGGAAAGCAGCCAACGGTTCTCCAAAGGGCACTGCGTTTGTTGAAAGGAAGGGCGGATGAGCAACAACTGGTCGTTCAGAACAAATTCTGAGTTGCCTACCTGCCAAGCTAAAACCCAGCCGTCATTTACAAGTTACCTCCCTGCGCTTAGGCCTGGGCAACTCAGAAACGCCCCTGATTTCGTGAAGCTTTCTCAGCTGCTGTACCTTGAGGAACTGCCATCCAAAGAGGAGCTCCGACCTGAGGAGAGCCAAACTCTGCCCGGCTCAGGGGGCACCGTGTTCACACCATGACTGCCAGGCAATGCGCGGCGAGCACCACGTCTTGGGGGGGGGGGGTGCGACTAAGTGGGTAAAGTAATAAAATAAATAAGGTGAAGGGAACGTGAGGAGCTGTGGCGATGGCGTGTGCTGGGGGAAATAAAGTAAATTAAACAGTGAAAGAAAATAAAGAAAATAAAAAATAATTAAGATGGAATTAGCAAATAAAATGAATGAAATGCGCAGATAATTAAAATAAAAAGAATGAGTAAATAAAGTGAATAAAATGATGAGTAAATAAAATAAAAGAGCAAGTACAATGAATATTAAAATAAGCAAATAATAAAATGAGCAAATAATAAGATAAATAAAATGAGCAAATAATAAGATAAATAAAATGAGCAAATAAATGAGCAAATGCATAAAATGAGCAAATAAAACGCAGCAGATAATAAAAACAAAAGGAGCGAGCAAAACGAATAAAGTAACAAAATAAAAATAGAAATGAGGAAATGGAAGGACCGAAGAGAAGCCCCGACCCCTCCGCGGGGGCCGTGCCACTCCTCCCGCACCGGGGCCGGGGCAGCCCGGCCGTTATGGCGGGGCCGGCGGGCTGTGTGTGAGGGGCCGGCCGGCCGGACACACAGACAGACAGACGGACAGACGTGACGGACGGACGGACACCCGCACCCCCCCGCCGCCCGCACGGCCCCCTCTCGGCGGCGCGGCCTCCCGGACCGTGGGGCGGCACCGGCGGCGGAGCCGAGCCGGGCCGGGTCGGGCCAGGCCGAGGCGAACCGAGCCGAGCCGAGCCGAGCCACCCAGCTCCCCCCGCCCCCGCCCCCGCGCGGTGCCGTCCCGCCGCACGTACCTGCCGCCCGGACACGGCGGGGCGGGGCCGGCACCTCCCCCCCCCCCCCTCCGCTCCGCTCCTCTTCCGGGGTCCGCCGCCGTGACGTCAGCGCCCGGGAGGGGGGCGCGGCGGGGAAGCCGGAAGCGGGGCGGCAGGGCGGGGAGGCGGCGGCGCGGGGGCGGGCCTGGCGCTGGCAGCGGGCGGTGACGCGGCAAGGCGCGCGGCGGGGCGTTCGGGTCAATAAAGTGGAAACAACAAAACGATCGGGGTCAACTAGAAATAAAAAAACACACCAAAACACTCGGAGTCGATAAGGCAACAAAACATTGAGGTCAATAAAATGACGTACACCAAAATATTTGTGCGGTGTGTCTTGAGGCGTCCTCCTCACAAATCCGTCAGGGTCTGCCCCGAAATGCTGCAGAACTCCGTGAGCAGCTCCGGCATGCTCACTGAGGTGTAGCCAGAGGACCCGTGTCTAGTTCCATTTCATCAGGGTGTTTTCCTTGCTCTGTTCAAAAAGCTATCCAGGTTTGGTCAAATTGCTGAAATTTATGCAAATGGTGTGTGGAGGCTGCTACCTCCGATGGTTATGTCCAGAGCAGAAGGCTGTGAGCTGTTCCTGTCCCAAGGATAACCACGACGTAGGTGGTTCCACCCTTGTTAGCCCCCAGTACCCAGGCAAAGTACTGTGAGCTAGGACTGGGCCAGGTCTGTGTGGGAGAAGGTACAACATTTGTCATGCAGGTTGCTTCCAGCTCTGTTCTTATTCTGATGGAAAGCAGGAAGCCTCAATGACTCCAACACCCACAGAAGGAATAAGAGAAATCATTCTCCATGCAGAAGGCATTATAATGTAGACTCATAAAATAATAGAATATCACAAGTTGGAAGGGAACCACAAAGGTCATCAAGTTCAACTCCTGGCTCCACACACCACCACCCAAAAATCATACCCTATGTCTAAGAATATTGTACAAATGCATCTCAAACCCCATTAGGCTCAGTGCCCTGACCACAGCCCCGGGCATCCTGTCCCAGTGCCCGACCACCTCTGGGTGCAGAACCTTTCCCTAACCCCCAGCCTGACCCTCCCCTGTCCCAGCTCCATGCCGTTCCCTCGGGTCCTGTCGCTGTCCCCAGAGAGCAGAGCTCAGCGCCTGCCCCTCCGCTCCCCTCGTGAGGGAGCTGCAGGCCGCCATGAGGCCTCCCCTCGGCCTGCTCTGCTCGGGGCTGAGCAAACCAAGGGACCTCAGCTGCTCCTCACACGTCTTGCCCTCTAGACCCTTCACCATCTTCATGGTCCTCTTTTGGACACTCTCTAATATTTTTATGTCCACCATATATTGTGGCACCCAAAGCTGCACACAGTACTTGAGATGAGGCCACACCAGTGCAGCAGAGCAGGACATCACTTCCATCAACCAGCCAGCAGTACTGTGCTTGACGTGCCCCAGGATGCGGTTGGCCTGTTTGGCTGCCAGGGCACACTGCTGACTCGACATTCAACTTGCCATCAACCAGAATCCCCAGATCCCTTTCCATGAAGCTGCTCTCCAGACACTTGTCCCCAGCCTGTACGTGTATTCAGGGTTGCCATGATTCAGGTGCTGAATACAGCACCTTGTTTAAATTTCATGTGGTTAGTGACTGCCCAGCCCTCTCATTTGTCAAGATCTCTCTGCAAGGCCTCTTCACACTTTGGGGAGTCAACAGCTCATGCTAATTTAGTATCATCCGAAAGCATATTTGGTATGCATTTGAGTCTTTCATCAAGTCCTTCATCATTTATAAAAACACTGAAGAGAACTGGCCCAGAAAATGGAGCCCTGTGGAACCCCACTAGTGACTGGCTACTAGCCTGATGTAATTCCATTTACTATAATCGTGTGATCCTGACCCATCAGCCAATTGTTCACGCACCATATTATGCATTTGTCTAGCTATGTGTTGTTTGTCCAGAAGAATACTGTGAGAAACAGTATTGAAAGCTTTGCTAAAATCCAAAAAGATTGCATCCACTGTCAGAGGACATCTACTGTCTTCCCTTGGTCAACTAGATGGGTAACCTAGTCATAAAAGGAAATTAAGCTACTTAGGCAGAAGTTTTCCCTCATGAACTGGTGTTGGCTATGACCAATGACTGCATTGTCTTTCAGATTTTTCAGTAACTCCCAGAACAGACTTCTCCATAACTTTACCAATTGAGACTGACAGGTCTGTTATTCCCAGTGTCTTCTTTCTTGCCCTTCTTGAAAACTGGGGCAACACTTTCCAGCTTCCAGTCGTCTGGGACCTCTCCATATTCCCAAGACCATTGAAAGAAAATTAAGAGGGGCCTTGTGATGACATCAGCCAGCGCTTGCAGCAGCCTGGGATGAATCCCATCCAGCCCCTGATACAATTCCCTATGGGGAACATTACTGAAGGTGGGGGTGATGATAAGTCAGAATAACCAGAATTGTAATGGCTGACAAGGAGACAAGAGAAGCCTAAGCTGAAAGGCAGTTATCAGGTAGGAGATAAATGAGTAGGAGCACTCCTTAGGGACCGTGATAAGTTTTTGGACATAATATGTGCAATATACTCATTAATAAGATAGAAATCAGAATTTGTTATGCACCCATGAAATTTGCAGATGACACTAAGTTGAAAGGTATTATGAGTAATGATCTTCTTGACTACAATGAAAGAAATGGGAGGAAATTTAACAGTATAAAGTGCAAAATCAGTCACTGAAGGAACAGTACACTTTTGCTATAAACTCATTAGTTAGGGTAAATGAAGAAAAAAGGGGTCTCTTTATTAAGATTTCCTGAAGACCTCTTGAGACCTGATTTCTGTATCTTTGCCATTACGGCTAAGTCATCTAATAGCAGATGGTCACAGATCTGCAGCAGAGAGGCATTTCTCTTTTTTTTCTTTTTTTTTTTTTCTTTTTTTTTCTTTTTTTTTTCTTTTTTTTTTTTTCTGGTATAAGCTAGACATCCATCATACGTGTTCACCTGGATTTGATCTGTAAAGGAGTCCTTACGTTTTCCACGCCTTTGTTTTTCCCCTCTGAAATATAAATAATAAAATAAAGGACACAGGCTTTATTCCTTAACCATGAAACAATTAGGAAATTTAATTTGAAAGAAAGCGAGGGAGTTTCAAAGAGGAAAAAATTGTCAACTGCTAGTCATATGAAATTAGCAATGACACTGCACTGAAAACAGCACAGAGGAAAAAAAAAATCAAACTTGGGAACGCGACCTGGAGAAAAGCCACTAAACTAATAATGACTTGGAAGCAAGGGGCCTGGGATACCCTGGGACAGTGAGACAAGCAGGCCAGACGACTGGTGAAGGAGGCACCAACCTGGGTGAGTGTCTGTGCCAGTGTCTGTCTTCAGCAGAGATGGGAATAGCTGTTCTCACTGAGGGCTGCAGTCTGCATGACAGAGCATGAAATTTTCAGTGCTGTCAGTAGGAAAATACTTTTTTTCTTTAATTTTGAGGCAAAAATGTAACTCAAAAGAATTGCACTGAACATGGGAGAAGTTATTTTAAGACTTCATCATCATATCTAAAGAGGAGCACACCAGGGGAACCAAATATTTGTAGTGTCTATGACAAGTGATCATGGTCTGAAGACAGTTCTTATTACAGTAACATAAATACTGCTTTAACAAGGCTTATTTCAAATGGCTGAAAAAAAAAATGTCAAGTCTCATCAACTCAAAAAATTGAACGGAAAAGCTGAATGAAAATATTATGAATGAAACCACTTTGAACCCCCAAACATGAGTTTCTATTGTTCAGTGCTGTAGCTTAGTAGAAGCAGGGAAGAAGCTCTTAAGATGATAAATATAAATGCATACTAAACAGACATAGAGGGAATTTCATAATAGATACCAAGGAAACTAGGAATTATTTGAAACTTAGATTAAACAAGTCAAAGCATAAAAGAGATAAAACAGCAAAATGCAGTATTTTTTCTTCTCATTCTCTGCAATACATTCTTTATGGTATGTTCTTTGTCATCCTAGATTTTTATGTTTCTATTGATTTTATTTATATTTTTTGCCTTCTTAAAAGCAGCCTGCAAACCTCCAACTGGCACAAAGACACTGAAACATAAAGCAAGATACGACAAGAAATTTGGAATGACAGAAGGCGCCTTGTCTTTTTTTCTATTTTTTTTTATACCACCCGCTCACAATTAAAACTTTATCTCCTCCAGATGACACACAGAAGGTGGGCAGGATTTTAGAAGCAGCTGATAGATGATTGTAGCAAGTAGGATGTCTGACTTTAATAGCTATCCTGCAATGCAACTTTCATAAGCAGTTGTTAAATGCTCCTGTGGTTCAGTGCTGGTAGAATACCATAGCTTTTTCTTCAGACATACCTACATTTCTTCTTTCAGCATCTGATAATGTGAAGTCTTAACATCTTTAGTCCTCTGTGAGAAAATTGTAGGTTAAGAGCACTATAAACTGCACAAGCCTGGTTAGCAACAAGGGCACCCAAGTATGTTAAGACTGATCACTTTTATCTTACATGGGTCTGGTTTACATTTATAATAAACGTAAAGTGGTTTGTTTCTACCACTTGAGCTTTGTACTGAATCCTGAAATTGAAAAATGCGATCCAGTTTAGGAATCATTTGCTGGGACACGAGGATGTAAAGGGTACTAAGGTAGAGGAGAATCACATTATACCTCTGCTCTGTCCTACTGACCACCTATTGTTGCTCACACTGTTAAAAACACAACATACTGTTTGAAGGAGAGGAATTTCTTTGCACAAGAGGAATCACTACTGAGCAACCTCCTTCCAGCTCTTGTCAGACTACAGATATGGAAAACACACAATTTTTTTTTGTAATAGGAAAAATGAGTATTTTTTAAACCAATGACAGCTGCCATTTCCAGAGATTAAAATAAATAAATAAATAAAGCCTGGCTTTGTAATCTAGCAGTTGTGTGTAAGAATAGGAAGCTCTAGGATGCATGGGTCTGGGAGAGTTATCCTGTGTCTTCTGGGACACAGTAATTCCTCCTGAAACTAAGCCCAAGAGAAAAGATGATGGAAGAAAAGAAAATCTCTCTCTAGAATTCCCTCTGTAGTTTCTGCTCATTCATTCTTGTGGCCTGACATCGATGGAATTTTTGTGTACTCTGCACAGCATATAAATAGAGAATGCATTTCATGAAAAATAAAAATATGTTAATTTTCCTGAGAAATATGATGTGTTATCTTTTGAGAAACACTTTTCACAAGAATTAAATTAGAAACTTTAAAAAAAATTACTGTGAAATAGTGAAAACTCTTGAAAAACCAACATTGTTCTTGAGTTCTGAAAAACATCTCTTCCTTTTGGCCTGAAAGTTCTCTTTCTTTAATTCAAAATTCTTATTCTGCTTGTTGTTTATACCCTGAATCTGTTTCTTATGTCTTATTCCTGGATAATTTATTTTGGTTCCTGCTATTGTGCCAGAAATATGATACACAAATACTCTCAAATTTGTCTTCAGCAGTTTTGCTGAAACTCAAACATACATAAATCTGTCATGACATTCACTCTTCATTATATGTTCTCGAGAATTTTTACAGTCTGTTATGTCTTTGTTTTTCACTTATTGCTTTTGCATTTGTTGTAAAGATTAAATATATATGATCTATATTTCAAGTTCCCACTCCTAGTTCTTTGGTCCTGTATATAGTTGTTCAAAAAATGCCAGACTGATATGAAAAGTTTTGGTGGAATGAAACAGAGATTGAAAGCAACTCTATTGACAGAACTTTATGGCTTGTGTTCTATTTGCTCTGCAGATATATGGGCTTATGATGTAAACTTTGCAAAGTTATTTCACTGCTGTTACATGTGCAAACAATTTAATTGTGCTTTGAATTTTGAAATATTAGACCTTAATACATGACCGCATGATTTATTTTTGCAAGAAGGTGCTTAGTATGCCTATATTTTTTTTCTGCTCCAAACTATCAATCCCTTAGCTCCACACATGATTTTTAAATAAATAATGCATGTTAGAGCAGATGACTGCTCCAGGGTATTATATAATTTAAAAAAAAAAAATGTACAACTGTCATCTAAACAATTTGTGTACATATAAAGTGGAAAAGCAAATACATGTGCCTTTTCTGTTATGTAGTTTAAGTGCACCTTTCGGCACTCAAGTTGGAAAAATGAGATCCCTAAAAATGCACAGCATGATACCAGATTTTTTCTGTTGTTCCCACTTCAAAGAAGGAATACTGTGGATATCAGGGAGAGATCTGACAAAGCTGAACTAAGAAATCATGTTAACAATAGACCATTTTAGTAGAAATATCTAGATTGGATTAGTTTCTATAGTGCATATTGCCATGATAAACACTTTTTAAAGACTGAACTCATGAATATGGAAAGAAACCAAACCAGCAACAAAGGTAATAGAATTAAAAAAACCAGTGTAAACAGAATAAGCAGACAATCCCTTCTCCTTCCTCTCCTGCTCTTCAAGCAAAAACAAAACAAGCAAACAAACAAAAAACTCTTACAAAACAATGCGTCTCACCTTCATGCTTGTAAGATTGGAGATCAGCCCAAATATCAAGGAATGTTAGTGGTAAAATGCAGAAGCTTTAACCAGTGTTTCACTGCTGTGTGTGGAGAATTACTTTTGGTATCTCACCTGTACACACTGTACAGATTTGTATGCATTTTGTACAGTGCTGAGTAAGGCATGGTCATAGTCTCATCTGGAAACATCAGGAGATGTCATAAAACTGACATCTTGGCCAAAACTGGAGAAGGGATGGGATGGGATGGGATGGGATGGGATGGGATGGGATGGGATGGGATGGGTTGGGATGGGAAGGCAAGGCAAGGCAAGGCAAGGCAAAGGGTCATTGGCTACTTTTGGTGCAGAAATTCAAGAACTGTACCAGGGATACACTGTACTTTTCAAAACATGAAAAATTAAAACATTCTCTGATTCATGGCTTTAGAAGTACTGTGATCTGATAGCAAATGCTGGTACAAGTACAATCTTGCTCAATACTGTTGACCAGGTCCCTGGATAGGTGTTGGAAATAAACAGTCTACCTTGTTCTGGTTAATTGTCTGTCTGGAGAGAAGAGGGGGGCAGATGAATCATGCAATACATTTATGTTGCATTAATCCATCTACCTCCATCAATCTGTCCATTGAAAAAGTAGATGGACATTTATGAAATCTGGGGGCCTTGACCGCAACAGGGGAGCTAGAAACTGGAAATTTCTTGCTGTTTGAATGGACCTGATCTGTTTGCCTCTGAAGAAACACTTCATAGCACACACTGAGACATCAATTTCCTGAAGTTAATACATACCTGCACGTAGGGTTTCTGCCAAGATTATTTCATTCCCAAAGCCACATCTGGCTTACTGTAGAAAGCAATCTCTTTGCTTGTCCATACACCACCTGCTGTTTCAACCTCTTACCTCTCAAATCTTCATTCCATTCTCTAGAGGGAAAGAATAATCTTAATCTACATAATAAAACCCATTTAAGTCATGTTTATTATATAGAATCGAAGATATCAACAAAGTGTACAGAACATAAGTAAACAATTCCATATTGGTATTATTTCGGAAATATACAGAGAGGTGACACTCCAAGTGAAGACGATTACTACATTTCTTGTATGATAATATTGCAGGTGGTCAGTTTGAATTTTACATTTATTAAATTGTTTGTTCCCTAAGATGGTATATCAGGTTTGAGAAGGCATAAGCTACATTGCTTTGTAAGTAGGTGTTTGACAGTTGGGAAAACAGGTGAGTTATGGATTTCCAAACATAAATTTAAAGTTCAGAGAACTTCAAGGACACAAAACCTAGGTCAGAACACATTAGTTTTAGTTAAAACAAACAAACAAATGAAAATCAAAAAATAAAGTATACAAATAGCTCCCATTATCTCAGGTAATGCAGGTAGCTTAGAACAATCAAAAAGCATAGATATTATGAAATGCATGTGGACCATGAAGAGTAGGAGGAGTGTTCAGACAGTCCCAAACCTCAAATAATTACCCAGATAGGACTTACTCTGCTTTAAGTCTCTGTGACAGTTAATTTAGAAAATGAATTATTTGTCCAGGTGCAACAGTGTGAACTGCAGCTATGCTCTAAATTATATCAAACGTTAAGCAGTAAGTTTTTCAAGGATGCTTGAAGGTCATTGAGGTGGAGAACAAAACAGAGCCAAAATAACACATGAAGTGTTATTTCCTCATGGAGGCCAAGTATCACGTAAATAGAACTTTTTACATAGGAAAAAGAGATTATGGGACAAAAGGCAAAGTACTTGGATATTATGTGATTAAAAACTCCCCACAGTTGCTTGTGTAACCATACGTCTGTCCTCTAGTGAATTCATCAAGGGACAAAGTATGTATGTCATTAACAGTTATCTTAAAGAACACGCTTCGGTGCATTGATAACCATACATCAGGTGTTTTCTATGAGTGAAAGCTTGCTCTACAACAGTCATTTTAATTAATGTATTTATTTATTGGGAAAGTTTTAAAGAGGTCTCTTTTCTCAGGTGATAGGATGTGAGGAAGAGGTATCAAGTTGTGGCAGGTTGTGCTTGGGTTGGGTATTAGGAAGAATTTCTTCATGTGGTCAAGCACTGGAATGGGTTGCCCAGGGAAGTGGTGGAGTCTCCATCCCTGCAGGTATTTAAGAGATGTGTGGATGTGGCACTAAGGGATGTGGTTTGGTGGTGGAGCTTGGTAGGCCAGGTAGATGGTCGGGCTTGATGATCTTGAAGGCCTTTTCCAACCTAGATCATTTTATAAGTCTCAGAGGTGGTTGCAATCTATCAGCAGCTGAAGTTTCCATCGATCTAAAGGGCCCAAACTGGTAGTCATCAAATTTGCTCTAGCCGTGATTTAAATGTCTCCTTCTCAGCTAGGGATAGTTATCTATATACAATCTTAATTCAGAAGACCACTTTATGTCATTAATACTTGGCAATTGCAAGTTCTTCTTGAGACTGTTGGTACAGAAAAACTGTTTGAGGAAAAACAGAAAAGGATTTGGATTTATTTTACTTGTTTGCGTGTTTCCATGCTTTTTTGATTTTGTTTTGTTTTGTTTTGTTTTTGTTTTGTCAGCTTTGTGGAGTTGTTTCACTTGATGTAAACTGTGCTGAGATGCTTTTGCTACAGAGAAAGGTAGTGATGAAGCATCTGGTTCATATGAAGCATTTTAGTGGTGGGTATTACAAGGCAAACTTGACACCCAAACTGCTCAAGACCTTATATGCATTTCCCATACTACCTGCCTTATAACACCAGTCAGTTTAGTCTACTGCCCAAGTCTTGTGGTCCATTGATAGAGGGAAAACCAAGCTCACACTTGCCCAGTTCCTGGGCATTACATTTAACTGTTTTAGAGCTGCTGCTTCCAGTCATGCCACTGCTTCCCACACAGATGGTTACTGCAGGGAAGCAGCTTCTCATCGGCCAAGACCCACTTGAGATCTATATCCTTGCTTAGAAGTCTTCCCACTGCCATCAAGTTACTCTCTTGTTTCAAGCATAAGGCTATAAGTCTAATTGCTCAGTCTTTCAACTGGTGCCTTGTAAGTTTGAATTCTGTCTTTCACTACGAATGATTGCATGTATTTTTAAGGAGTTCCATAAAATAGTTTTATGTCAGCATATAATTGGTATCTTTCTGTAGATAAGATTCAGTACTATTTTGCTAAGACCTCCCATCTGAGAGGAAGGTGGAATATTTCTGTGTAAGGAGACTAATTAGAAGAAGCCAGGCCTGATGCCTATCTTGCACTGCTGTGAGGATGTGGAGATGAATTAGAGAACATCCATTCACCATCATGCATATTTCTAGAACAAACAGCTTTGTTGCCTGTGGTCTTTACAAAAGCCCTCTGCCAAAATAAAGTGTGATCTGTGGGAGACTGTTTGTCAGGACAGCAGTCACTAAAAGGCAGGGGTATGTCTCAGTGTCTGTCATTTTCCAAAATTCTCGCTCTCTCGTCTGTCTTCCTGGAGTTTCTTTACAGTTAATGCTATCTCAGTTTCGCCCTGCTTCTAATTTCATTGACTGCCTTTCAAAAGTACCAAGATGCTAAGACTTGGAGCACCCTGAACTTGATATTGAACAAACATAATTACAGGCATTCCTTGCCACAAAGTCTCTAATTTTAGCCACAGTTTAGTAAAGAGAGCTTAGCATACTAAAATATTAAATGAGAATTAGGTGTCAGCTCTAATGTCAATCCTTAGTACTTAGGTTGTGCTATCTGATCCAATTCACTTGTGTAAGTATAATAATTTCCTTTTAAGCTATGTGCTGAGCCAACAAGGCCAGCTTTTGCCCATCCAGAAAGGTCTGCCGTACATAATAGATTTTTATCCTGATTTTTGACTCTCTTTCAGGAGCATTTAATGTGGTCAGACTGCACTAGTCATGCAACACAGGGACAATATTGCAGCCAGCAAATCTGGCCGTCATTGCCTTAATTTATTAAGGCTAAATGTAAATGTGAGACATTCTTGGGTCAACAAGTACTGAGAAAGAGACAGCACTTAAAATACAAAAGCAGAACATTGTGGCATTGTGAACCTATTGCTCTCCAGAATTAAAGCAATCTTAAGTTAATTATTGAATCAGAAGAACTTTGTCTAAGAATATAGAACTATTATTTATTTTAAAAGTGCCAAAGAATGTAGAAATCTGTTATACAAGCACTCCTGATTTTATACACCTTACAATGTAAAAATAATCAGCTCTTCCAAGTGTCTTTCATTTTTCTTCAATTAAGGGTTTAAGTTTAAAGTAAGCAGTCTTGATAAAATAATGGTATGTTTAGCAATCTTAGTAGTACGACTCTTATTATTACTGTAATTTCTTTGAACAAATGTGAATGTTACAAAAGTATGTGTTCAGCGTAAGTGATGGTGCCATGATGATATTTCTTTTATACCCTGAAGGTCAGTTAATAGGATCACTACACTGCAAACAAACCAAGCCCTGCTATTTCTCACTGAGGGACAGGTTCAACTTCAAACATGTTATCCTTCATTCAGACTCTAAAAGACATATATACATACATACAGGTTTGGATAAGGAAAACATCCAAATAAAGTATTGTGCAAAGGTACAGCTTTTAGTCAGGCTAGTTATTCTAGCTTCTCAGTTTCACACTGGTAAAGATTATAAATATACTGCTAAGAAAGAAAAAATTGTCTTTCTTAACCCACTGGGTTACTGCTGAATTAATTTGGCTGGGAGAAAAGGGAGGAAGGGGCATAAAGATGATTTTTTTTAACATGACTGTTTATAGATTATTCCAGAACCAGGCGTGTTGTGAATTTAAAGCATCATAACCAGTTTGGAATCACCCCACATATGGGCACACCCATTTCAGAGCAAGTGAGGGTTAGCTTATTTCACTTGCAAAGTTTATCGTATTCATAATAAGGGTTTCCCAGAAGCAGAGCTTTTTCACAAACTGTATTTCAGTCAGTTCCACCACATAGACAGAAATTTGCTTTACATGACTACACAAAAATTTAATTATGTACAATAGATTTTGCTAAAACAGGAAAGTATATTCTAACTCCAACTTCCACAAGCACAGACACAGTATTAGTATGGCTTGGAGCATGTATGCCTTGTGTCAGAATACTGCACCTGCCATAATAGGCAATCCCTGTATCCATTTTTTAAGCCTTAAAACCACAACTAATCTTCAAAGGTGAAATACAAAGAAAAGAAAAACTGTTTTTACGCTTCATCACTTCTTTATGTTCCGAAATGACAATATCACTGGTAGAGGAAAAAGTCTGTTTTATTTTTTAAATAATATTTTTATCGTTTGTGAAGTACCAGTGCCACATATCCCTTTTGTCGATGCAGTGTTGTAACAAGATCTTTGGAGATTTGTAGGAAGCAGCAGTCCCCATTTTCATTTTAAATGGTCAAATATTTTATATACATGATAAAAAAAAAGAGCAATTAAGAGGAGGAAAAACTGCATTTCAGATTAGACCCTATGGCAGCATTACTTTTAGGATTACCCATGCTGCTGCTGAAATCTTAGGTAAAAAATATGCCTCCCTTCCTATTCAAGTGGTCTGAGTTATGTCCATAATAGCATCTGTGAGAAGATGCACTGGGAATAGGCAAAGCTGCAGCTCAGATTACAGCCTTACCAAGATCTTGCCAGAATCCATCATCAGGCAGAGGAGATAGTTACCTTGGACTTCCAGTGCAAGAAACAAATAGAATAATGATGGATTATTTTTAGAGAACTGTGGAAATACTAACCACAACCTCTGTATAAAAATTATTGTCAAAATAGGCTCTTGCCTAACTCAATAGCTATTTTTAATCTATGAGCAAGATCTCTAACTGGAAGCAACAAAAACAACAAAAAACAGTATTTGGGAAATCTGTATATTAGACAGGGCTTACTTTGAAAATGAAATTTTACTATATTTATCAGAAATAAATATGGGCTTCTATATTCTTTCTATTCTCAGTTCACTGTTAAGATAGTCCTGTGATCACTGCCTAAGAATATATATATATTTAAAAAAGAAAAGATCCATTTCAAAACCTTGAATGCTGCCAGCAGGTTTCACTATGATCGGTCTTTGAAGCCATAACCAGCTGGACACCAAGTCCGGACTTTGTGAGGGCAATAATGTGGTGCATTTTTGCTTGGGAATAATGGCCAGCTGTACCCATCCCAGAGCGACTCGCCAAGGACTGCAGACCTGTGGCCCAAACCCATCCTTTGCCACCCCTTTTGTGTGGTTTAGTGCCAGCACTAAGCAGAACACGAGCACCAAGAGAAAGAAGAGGTCCTTGAGCTCTGCTCCGACACCAGCCAGGTACCGAATGGTAGATGCCAACACATCACTGGTGTTTGCTTAGAATGTGTCCAAAGTTGCCTTATTTTTAGATGCCATTGTGAGTTTTATAATTTTAAAGCAGCTCTTGGTTTGTCATTCAGGTTTAAGCCTCCACAGTATCAAGAAACACTTTCCTTGTTTTGTGACATTGACATTTCCATATATTGTTGCTTGTCTTATGCATGTGTTAACAACTGCTGCTTGGATGGGGTGACTAGACAATAACAGGGGAACATTCTTTAGTTTAAAACTCCTACTCAAGATATATATTCCTGAGATTTCTACTCCTGTCAGTTATAACTAAGCCATTAAGTTAATCATGTTGAATTCAGAAAAAGGTGCTACCCGAAACCTGTCAAGGTAATTATTCTTCTTTATCCTCTGAGGTAGGAGTGCTTTGTGTCAAATAAACATTTTTTAAGTGTTCCACCATAACTTTCTCCTCGTCTTCCAGATCTGCACCTTCTTTCATCTCCCACCTGAAAGAGAAATAACTTTTAATTAACTTTATTATGTGTTTTAAACCAGTTTTCAGAAAAGAAAGCTCCTACCAAATTTGTTACCAATTCATTGCTGTTGTGTTCCCCCCTCACCACCCTCACTGCATCAGCCAACACCACTGAAACATACAAAACAGTAAATTGCTGTTGTTGTGGCTGTCTGCTTCATTCCCTGTTTAAGGTATGTGTATAACATCTGGCTATACGGGCCCTTAGCACAGTTACATGTGCAAGCATCCCAGATGAATGCTATAAAACCAGGTGACTGGTTTCCTCTTTCTCCTTTTGCTAATGCACTGACGAGTCTCTTTAAACCTTGGCAAAAGAAGTGCAACCTTTAATTTGAATTTATGGCCCTCAGAGTCATTCTGAAACACCACTTTACCAGTTGAATAGACTTATTTTAATTAATATGATTTGTTGCGTATTTTTAGGTGGAGGAGTTGTTTGCTTAGAAGGAAGACAACTGAAAATGCTAAATGGAATGCATTCAAAACAGTTATTGCTGGAGGAATAATGCACAGAAATGTAGCAGTCTTTGCTAATGGAAGCTTAACAATAAATCAGCAGATTCCTTTTAAAGATAGTGACTTCATAGTTGTCAGCACATTTCATTGAATCTTAAACGTTAGTGTTGGTAAAAATCTTCAATGTCATCCAGTTTGGACATTCTTTAGTGTTCACTTTATGAAAAGTTATTACTAATACATTACATTACCATTTTATCAAAAAGTAGTCTATTTTTAAAGCATTTAAGCAGGTCCAATGAGGATAAGAATGTCTTCTATGCATTTGCTTAACAGTATCCATGAATTAAAGATCTATGAAATGAGCTTGGCACACACCTGGTCTCTCATGGAATTTTGAAATTGTTCCACTCCTACACTTAAAGTCTGGGGAGAGTGTTGGTTTGTAAAAGACTACTGGACAGCAAGCAAGGGGGCCACAGCATTTCTTTGCTGTTCTGAATCGGATGAATATTCAGGTGTCTGTGTTCAAACACAGAAAGAGTCAACATGTACTCTTTTAAAATTGGTCCAAAATGGAACATGTTTTTACTAGCATATATAAAATGTGTGACAACTGTTTTGGCAATAGCAATTGGTACAAATCCAGTTAGCCAGTTCAAGCAATGTGAATGCGAATGACATTACCATCATGAATTACTTTCAAAATACAAGCTTCATCAATTGAACAGCCAACCTGTACGTCTCTGTTATTTCAAGTTATTAGTAACATAGCCCTTAGAGAAAATTTCCAAATACATAGCTGTTGTACATTTTATTTTTCTCTGGCCATATCTTGGAAGATAACATTAAATCAGGATTCCAAAAGGGTACTGAAATTATTTGAGCCTATCCATCATATCACCATTTTGCTTATACATAGCTACAGTCCATATAACTATAATAATATCAGTCAGAGTGTCCAGATGTGTAGTAAAACAAACTTTCATTATATTCTTCATATTTAAAAGAAAATGTGTTTAGAATAAGATGCCAACACCTTTGTAAACATTAGGGTAGAAATGGAAGTTTTCAGGCAATTACCACTAGTGTACTCAGAATTAAACATTTGAAATATTTTTGCAAATACACTGAAACACCAAATACTTCAGATGACATATTGTATGCACCTGAAGAGAATTGTTAAAACCTTTCCTCTGCATGCTGTTCCTCTCCATATTCCATAAAGCTGAACAAGGGAAGGAAAGCTAACAGAATATTTTTCAGACAGATGCAGCAAAACACTTCAGCACAGATAAATAACAGGAATCACTGAAGCTGGTCCCCTAGACCTTAGATCATGAGGTGAAAAAGGATACCTAGCCTTGGGAGGGCTTCTGTTTCCCCTCATAAATGAGGCAAGAGAGGAAGTCTTAGCTCGTGCATCCTTAAGCTAACAGAGGGCAAGGGGAGAATTCAGTACCCTAGGAAGGTTCAGCTATTCCAGCTCAGCTTTTCTTCGCAGGGTATCAGTGTGCTATCCTTGCTCATAATTAGCATCAATACATCCATTTAGATAAACAGGCATACAGGAATATGTTCCGTGATGTGTTTGTCTCTCCACTATACTGAGTTATAAAAGCCAAAGAATCATTAAATTTGTTTGCAAAGATGCAGAGGAAAATATTTTTTCAGGGATCTTTTAAAAACCATGCATGACATTTTAGCAGGGCTAGATTTAAGACATCATGATACAATTACATATTGTAAAATATATTTGCATATATTTTGTAAATTGTACTTATAATCCCATGGAGTCACTTTTAAAAAAAATGTAGTGACTACATACTATGCTTAGGTGCCTGTTACAGACCAAAGGGAAATATATGCAGTTGATAGCAAAGAAGAAACATCCTAAATCAGAAATAAAACATACACCGTCATATCTTTACAGGGATAGCCAGAAGTGGCACAGATTTTACCTGCTGAAGATTGCCACTTTTGAAGAAGTTTCATTAAGAAGTTTCCTTTTCATTGATAAGTCTCCTTTTCATTGAGAAGTTTACTTTAATGCATACTCTTTGATTAGTTACTAAGTGTTTATTACAGCTCATTATTTATAGCAAATGTGTAAAGATTTGAGTGAAAATTATGCAGAAAATAACAGGGAAGAGAGAATATTAACAAAGTTGGTATGAAATGTAAGAATGCTATGAAATTCAGATGTATTTTGAACTTGAAAAATCACCTTACTGGTACTATTTGAGATACTAACCATGCCCTTTTTAAAGCTTATACAAAACAATGTATAAAAAGTGAACAGTTTGCAAAAAGGGTCACCCTAATATAAACATTCTATAGTGGTATCTTGTGTATTCATAATAGTGCTTATGTAGTATTTTGACATCTCTTGCATTTCTTAATAATTGCAGCTCTTAATAAGGACTTGATAAACCTTACAACATACTGCACTTACTGGAAGGAAAAAAAAAAAAGAAAGCACAGCCACTGGAACTAAAATATATGCTTGCCATACTGGAACCATTGTTATCTCCTATGGTAAAGCCGGTATCTCAGGTCATCTTGTAGGGAAGCTGGTGAATGATGAAACATTAACTGTACAGCTGTACATTAGATAGCTGAAAATATGCATTTCCTACCGAATAATAATAGCCATATATAATAACTGCTATGTATCAAAAAATAGCAATACATTTGACGGTGAGCTAAGAAGAGGAAATAATTCACATCCAATCTAAAGTAGACACAGACAGTGCCATTCAGACAGCATAATGTGGGTAAATATTCAGGCCTAGAGTACCACAAGCTCTTAAGTTTCTCTATATTTTGTTGAATTACCACTGGAAATCTTTACAGTTACACTATTTTCAAGAATAATTTTGATAAAAACAGTCAGTAAAAGCAGAAAAGGTCTCTTTTTGCCAAGTATTGTGCAAGAAAATAAGTCAAGGGTGGGAAAAGAATAAAAAGATATGCTTAAACTTAAATTCCATTCCTTCTTATGTTTATGTGATTTAAGAGTTGTTTCATGTAATGTTCATGAAAATATTTTCCACATATTCATCTTCATTTTCTTCAGTAAGCTGTTCTGCTGTAATTTTCAAACTTCCGTCTGAATGAATTTATTTATAAATAACACTATAAACTGAACGAGGCAAAAGAAAGCCATAATTTGTGCATAAACAACTAATCAATACAATTTTGTGAAACTGAAATGAAATTCATCCCATTGTTTCATAGGTGCAGATTTTCTGCAGGGGACTTCTCCCTCATATGGGCTGCCAGCTGTGGCACATTCTGTCATCGTGCAATGCGCTTGCAGCTGTGCAGCCCTCCCAGCTCTGTTAGCCCCGGTGTCCCTCTTTGTTTAAAGAACATTTTTCATGAGCAAGTACTTCCCTTTTAAACTTGAGTGGAAGTGAAATGATTAATTGTACTTTCTCCAAAAGAAGTCCTCATATTTGTCCCTATGTTTGCTCCTTGTAGAATATAATTATGAAAAATTTTATTAGCTGCTTGATGAAGACAAGACGACCTTTTTTTTTTTTTTTTGCTGGCCATCGACAGAGAAAGAGGCAAGCAACAAAGCAAGCATGAAGCAGAGGTGGGTGTTTTGGTGTTTCATTTTTGCCTTTTGCAACCTCCACACTAGTTGTAAAACACCAGCACACATCTTGTTCTCAGACCTATGCTGGAGCTTCATGATTTTTGGTGAGATTTCAGTCACCTTTGGATGAAACAACCATTATCTCTGTGCTAGGTTACACCCATACGTTTGCACCTGAGATGGAAAATGTGTGGAGTCTGGTAGTTTTGGATAGTTCTTGATATTTTGAATGACAAATTTATGCATTTAAATTTAAATTTATATGCAATTTTTTGTTTTAACTAAAAAAAAAAAAAAGGAAAAAAAAACCACCCTTTTACCTTTAAATACATTGGAATAATGTCAATAAAGTCAGCCCCATTCCCTATGATGAGCTGCAAAGGGTAGAGAAATGCCACTCTTGAAGAAAGAAATATTATCTCTTGCTTATGGAGCATTTTAATGAATTATATTTTTGCTTGCCTTAGTTTGTGAAAGACAGTTGTGGAGTACGGTCCTGCAGGCAGTGAAACAATTGTTTTATCAATGTCTATCATGTTTATATTGCATTGTGAGATGAGGAATCTCAGCAGCTGGTATCTTGCTTGCCACTTTTAAGTATTAGACAAATATACATCTCTGTAGCTTTCACTTCCTATTTCAGCTGAAAATACACCTTTTATAGCATGAAAAATCATAGCCCATGAAATGCATTTTATGTCTATATTAGAAAGATGTCTAAATCCACTGTTTGTCCTTAATCTCAAGTCCTGAGAAATCTTCCAGCTTCTATGTCAGACAACGTTTTATTTTTCTATCGGTACTTTAATCAGATTGCATTTGGTGAAAATATTTTTAAGACTGTAATAACATTTAAACTCCTTAAATTTTAACAGTTCAAAGGGCGTCTGCTTTGCTTCAGTCATTTGTGTAGTAATTGAATACTTCTACTACACATGTACTTCCCTGAAGGACAATAAAAATACAGGGAGGAGGACAGCCATCATCATACACAGCTACTATACTACTGAACAAGACCCAGAGCAACAATGCTGTGAATGTTAAGATTTTAGTAGTGATATTCACACTGAAATCACACCAACTGAGACAAGGTCTCTGTGTCTACCTAATGCAAACAAGTTCCTGTCTTTCTTAATCTGAAATAAACAATATACAACTGTAGAGGAAACTTACACTGCTTTCATAAAAATGTATGTGAAAATAATTGTCCTTCACCATATTCATAATTAAATCAAACCTGAAAATTTCAGTACAAACCATTCTATGATTCTCTGATTCTCTATTTCTATGAAATAGAAACTTCACAAGTGTTGGAATGAAATAATGAAAGATCATTTTTCAAGGCAAGAACACAGCTGCGAAGAATGTTGTCTAGGACAGGGGAAGGCACACAGCAAAAATTTTGTGAGAAGCTTTCCTGCTGGAATTGGAAAGAAGAGGCAGTGTTTAGCCAACCTTCCTGTTAATGTTGGTTGCTGTCTCTTATCTTTGAAAGATGGTGAATCAAGCCTCACAGACACCAAGCCATGAGTTGCAGAGAGAGGGAACATATTGCAACAGGATGCAGCTTTCTCTTATGTCTTTTTTTAATTTAACCTTTTTCTTTCAAATTCATAGCACAGTAGAAAGCATAGTATGTATAACACCTAAAATAAGAAACGGAGAAGAGAAATCATACATTTCTAATAGTGTTCTTCGACACTGCTTCAGTCCACAAATACTCCACTTGGACTAAGGCACCTGAATTCCCATAACACTTGTTTTGTCCTGGACCTTGGCCAGCTGGCTTTCCATAACTTCGCTCTTAGTCATGGAATATGTGTCTTCTGAAAGAGGGACTTGCTACTGCATTTAAGTGCATTTGGGAGTGAATTAGATTCTGTAATAGCATGAAGAAGAAAAGACTTATAGAAATATACATAGGTCAGCAGGATTGTAGAACTATAATGCTTTTGAGTGATGAAGTGAATGTGAGCACATTCCCTGTGTTGGCAGGGTTAAGGAGGGTGCTTGCCACTCTCATTTGTTGTTTAATAATAAATTATACTTGTCCTAATTTGTGAAAAAATTGGCTGAAAGCTTTTTAAAGACAGGGCAGATTTTAGATGACCTGTTCATTGTCAAATATTTTAATTAAGAGCTATATAAATTTAAATCCAACATGGGCACATTTGGTTTCAACATTTTATAAGTACACGATGTAGGTTTTTATTCAAAATTATATCTGAATTTGGAATGTATTTTTGATTTTCCTAAATTTTCAAATATTTTTAACCTAAACTGATATTTTCATCTTTCCCAGTAACCAAATTTTTCGCCGTTGCTTTTTACTAAGTTAAAAACAAAATGAAACAAACTTCTTGGAGTCCTAAGCAAAGTTTATTCACAAAGGATAAATTCCTATAATGACATTCACAGAAATAATGGTGGTATGATCACATATGCTTATCGCCTACAGGTTGTATCGTCTCCCCATTCTTTTATTTCTACTTTAGACCATCCCAAGAAACTCTAGTGCATGTATTGAGTTGCTTATATGAGTCTCTGAATTAAATAAGAACATTTGTATCCTTGATTGTGCAAATCCACACAAAATATCAAATACATGTGCACGTACATATACTCACGTGAGAATGATGCGTAAGCATAGCAGACTAATGATGCAGACATTCAAGATTTCCATTTTATGGAAGAATGGGATCAATAACACTATGGATAAGCTAAGTGCTAGAATGTAAATATTTAAAGGATTTTGCATTCTGTACAATCTTTGTAACTTGGTAATTATTTTTCAAGGAAATAAAGAAGTGCAAATTCACCAAAGGAAGTATGTTATGATCACAGTGCTGGCAACATTTCCATTAAGTAAATATAAGGTTTACCTGCGTATAATTACATGGTAGAGCTTGGGAACCAAAGCGCACGTAGAGCTTAGTGACCTGGTTTAGTGGTGGACTTGGCAGTGCTAGGTTAAAGGCTGGACTAGATGATGTTAGAGGTCTTTTTCAACCTATATGATTCTATGGTTCTGTGATCTACTAAAAATATTCTGCTCTTCAAATCATGCAGTTTGTTCCCTCTCTTCACCCCTCCTCCTTTTATTTCAATTTACAGAGGCTTTCCATAATGAATACTGAAAACCCAATGTAAATACTTTAGAGGATTAAGCTTTCAAGTGCAGTTACTGTGGCATATGTATGTTCCATAAATACAAATACATAATATATCTGATGAGAAATTATATTTGATAATTTGACAGGTTTGTGGCATAGGAATAAAAAAAATAAAAATCATATTTTGACAACAAAAAACTTCCTCCCGTTGTTAAGAAGGCTACTTCTTATGCTACTATGATAGCATAAAAAGATGAATATTTTGAAAACATGGATTATTGTGGGGGTAATATAATCCCCTACTTTTCTTAAGATATTGAATTAAGTAATATTAATTTCCTCCCTTTTAAAAGAATTCCACTCAGTTCACGACTTGCAGAAAAAATGTGCAATATAAGCAGAACACTTAGGGGAGCCAGAAAGCTGACTTGTACTGGTACCAAAAGGTTTTATTCAAATTTAAGCAAATGTTATGTCCTTTCACACTTGTAGCAAAGAAAAATCACTCCTGCCCAGTCCCTGGCCAGAACCCCCCAGTCTCCCATGAGGACCAGGCCTGCCCCATCCCAGTACCTGGCGCTCATCTAGAGCAGGGTCACCTGGAGCAGGTTGCTCAGGGCCATGTCCCACAGGGGTTGGAGCATCTCCAAGGACAGAGACTCCACAACTTCTCTGGGCAATGTGGTCTAGACTTTGACTACCTTTTGAGTGAACAAAAGTGTTTTTCTTATGTTTGCACAGAATTTCCTGTAAGTGCCTGTTGCCTTCGGTCCTCCGACTGGCACCACTGAGAAGAGACCCTCACCTCAGCTCCCCCCATCAGGGGAGATCTATCCACTCACACACATGAGCGAGACCCCCCTGAGCCTTCTCTTCTCCAGGCTGAGTAGTCCTACCTCTCTCAACTTCTCTTCGTTTCATCGTATTTCCCCATACCGTGTGGAACAACCCCAGATGGCACACAAACACCACATCTCCTTCACACCTATAGGAATCCTAGCAGGCAGCCTTACCAAAGGAAACATTAGCCCCGTCATTAGTGCTGTCCCATATGGCACAGTTGTCCCCCCTCAAGCATGCTGCAGCTGCATCTAGCGCTGACTAGTATGCCTTCATGTAACTAAAGATGGTATCATATGATATTTCTACATGGCATGAGAAAGCGTTGTAGATAAATGCCAGAGACAGGACTGAATGAGCTGGAAAGAGCATAGTTATGTTCGCGTGGTACTGGCCCAAGCTCAGAAGGCCATACCTGCAGCTAAGAGGGCAGACTTTGAATCGTTCAGAGGGCCTTAATTTTCACATTTTTACATATTCTAAATCTTCAGCTTGCAGTTTGAGTTATGTTTGGATATAGTACATTTATATGCTATCTTAAAAGTAAAGAGTGCCGTCTGGAAAATGCTGACAAAAATCCAATAAAGAATATCACAAGATGGTACACAAGCAAAGGCATGTTGCAGGAATATAATCCCAATACCCATATACAAGTAAAATAGTTATCTTTCACTAGTAGTAAAAAGACACCTATACATGTTTCAATATACACTAGAATGCACTTTTTTTAGTCCTGGTAGGTGATTTTCTGGAAGGACTATCTGTTTTTGTGTAGTTCTCTCCATCTTTTTAGGCTGGACCCCTTGGGAACATGTAGTCAGTGAGGAGAGTGTCTCCGGCGTGGTGGCACAGCAGATGGGGTTCCTTGGGTGTCCCGTCCTTCTGCCCAGCTCACAGCTTAGGTATGGGACAATTCCCTCGACCAGACAACAGCACTGTTCTGCACGGATCTTGGTCAAATGCTCTTACTAGTGAAGGAAAGCTCCCTTCTGCTCCCAAGGACTTGGATCAGCCCATAAGAATAGCATCACTTCTCAGAAGTGACTTGTACCCTGAGGAAAGGAAGCAAGTTTCCTTCGCATTATTTTATCCATGCAAACCTGTCCTTGCATAGAAAAATCGAAGTGATTATAGCTTTTGTAATAGCCTTTTGTAATAGCTGAAATACTGAAGTAAACATGCTCAAATCAGATATCTCTAGTGTACATGAGTACTTCATTTCCCTGTCTGAAACTGGCAGGGCAAATATGGTCCTCCAATAAAGAACAGCATGTGACTAGTGCCTGTGTTTCTTTTCCTATAGAAAATAGATGTCTAATATAATAAAATCTACAATTTCTTTTCCAGGTCTGTAGTACTTTTTTTGAAAGGCAACCGTATGGAAACTGTGCACTAAAGGACATAATCATTAAAGGCTAATACTGAGTCAGAACGAACTCTTTAATGTTAGAGATTGAGATATGCCAAAAATAAAACAAAATAGGAGATGGAAAGGCCAGAATAAATTGGCTGGTTTCCATTGTTAGATACAGAAAAAAAATAATATGAATTCAACAAGCCCGGAAGCCTAGCAGCTGCTTCTTATTTTATTTTCAAAACTTAGTAACTGGTTTTACAACCTTTTCTCATGCTCCCTGAGGACTACCAGGGCTAGACTGAAAAAGCAACAACCAGTACATGCAGAGATACCATCTCAAAGAAGAATAACATAGTCCACAGATATAAATCTACATAACATAACAAATCAATTACAGACTAGAAAACAGGTGAATAAACAAATACAGACAAGGAGATAAAGTTAGATAAACAGGATCTCTGTCCACAGTATGCTTCATTCTTAGCAGTTTGGCTCCTCTTTCATTGGAGTATTGCAGCCCTTTACAGAAAGGTTCATACTAAATAAAGAGAGAACGAAATAAAGCCAGACAGAATTTTTTTTCATGTTTGGAACTGAAAATCTTTCTATTTTCCTCAGTTCACTCCATGTATCATACAAGATAATATTGCTTTTACCAGTGTAACTAATATTTACATCCAGAAATGGGAAAATCTTATCTGGAAAACACTGCCACAAATGCTAAGAGAAAGGTGAGGGAAAAGAGGACTGAAAATTATGGAAACCTTGCAGACCAACATCTTGAAACCCAAGCAAGGGAGAAAACTAGAAGAAATTCCCTAATAGTATTTCTGAAAAAGGCAAACTGTGTTCTCTCTTTGTTCTCTGCTTAGCTCAGGTCCACTACTTAAGCTGCTGCTAACTGGGAAAAGATAAACAAACAAAAACAAATACCACGTGGTTTTGCTCCATTACAGACTGGTGACTCTGCAGAACAGCATGCCAACCTCTCAAACATGAAACTGACCTTAAGGAAAGTATCTATAGAAAGTTACTTCATAAAGCTATGTATTAAATATATTTTAAACTCTCATGTAGATTAATTGATTTACCCAATATGCATGCACCTGGAAATATTTTAATTGTAAATAGCATTTACTATATTTCAATACACATCTTTAGAATACTAGCTAAATAGGGGGTTGATTAAACAGTAATGCTACATGCTGAAATGTCTTAATAGACCTCATATTTATGGTAGCTTTCTTCTACTCCTCCATTCTTTGGAAAGTCAAATGCTACAGTGCAAATATTGTTTTAAAGATTATGAGGCTCTAGTTTTCAAATTCATCCAGTACAATAATTTAAATTATAATGTTGGTTTTATTAATGCAAGCAGTGATTGAAGGATTTTGCTGTACTTAGCAGAAATAGTAAAGGAGTTGGTCTATTACATTATTTTTCATTACTCTGTTAGAGTTGGAGTACCCAAAACCTTGTGATACAAAGACAAAAAACAAGAAACAAGAAACAAAAAAACACAACTACACATGAATATAGTATGATGAAACTTAGCTGATCTGAACACAATGTATCTAATATTGATTTCATACTCGATTTTGTACTTGCTCTAATGAACATTTAATTAATTTCCTATCAGGCTAGTGAGAAGAATATTTGGCAAGTGACTCGCCAAACTTTCTCCTGGCTGTCATTGTTTTCTAAGGTACATAAGCTAAGGGAGATATTGTTTAACAGATAAAGCAGAAAGGCAGTTTTACATCTGATTGACTAACTAAAAAGAAGGGGAAGTCACAAAGCAAGGAGGAGATGGATGAAGAAAAGGATATGCAGGAAAGCAATACCACCATGCAAAGTCTTGCTTTAGACATGCAGATTTTAATTGAATTGAACAGCTATGTTTACAATTTTTGCCGACCTAGAAAACAGAGATTTGGTAGATATTTTTTACACGTGGGCCATCATTTAAAGGGAAAACACATTTAACATCTAGAAATCAAGAAAATATCTCTCCTGCATTCCGAGAGTGTAGTGGTTTGGCCATTGCAACTCGTGGCAAAGGCAAACAGAGCTCACACCCCCACCCTGCTCCCTTGGTCAGGGATGTGGGGAGAACGAGGCAGAGATGTGCAGCACTCTGTCGGGCTGCAACACTGTGATTCTATGAGGATTTTATTAATTCCTTAGCACAAGAGAAAGGAACTGCCACCATGGGACAGTCTGTATCTTTCTGATTCAAATCACATGCAGGAGACATGAGAGAATGACAGAGGAGGGGTCTCCCATGTGCTGGTGAAATCCTTAACTGCCAGGCTCCTGGCTTTGTGTGTCTGCAGGATGAACTCCAAAAGGTTTGTATTTCGTCTTGATGCGGGATGGGAACAGGTTTGAAATCTCTGACATAAATACCATTTCCTCTCCTTTATTGACTAAGTATACTGAAATCAAGCCAATAAAATCTATATATGATCCAAATAATGCGCTTCCATATAGGAAGGTCTGGAAGATCTCCAAAAGACAGATACAGGTGGAGCCTACAGTATCTGGCAAAATGCCTATAAATTAATGCCATTTTCAGCATTTGAAGCAGGATTTTGTAGCCTATTAACTTCTCTGCAGCTGCTTACACATTTCACAGAACATGATGCTAAGCAATAGCGTTTGATCTACCCTGATTAGGATGGATTTGAGGAAGTGAAGAGTTAAAAAAATATAATAATTTATTACCATATTTGAGCTCCTGGTAATGCAGTTTTTATTTCTAAAAATCAGAAATCAGCACTAAGTTCAGTGCTTTCAGAAAAAGAACAATTCCTGCATAAAGAGCTGCCAAAGAAATAAAGAAATGATGGATATTACAATAAATGAGACCATGAAGCCAAAGTCAGTGCAATGTTTCTCTCCTTTTTGAAATTCTAATTTTCTCCATATTTCTGCTCAAGGCAAACAGCATTCTCACTACATATTTGTGGAGCATCATGTGAACTTTATTCTAGGATAAAATATTGAAAGAATAAGTTGTTGAAAATACATTGAAATAGTTTTAATTATTCAGTATTTTTAATAAGAATGATAGATCTGGAAATTACAAGGAGCCTTATGATCATAAAACGTAGTGTCTGCTGCAGCTGGCACTTGGAATTTCTATTTCATCCCAAGCAGCAATTTCTATGTTTCTGAAGAATCTGGAGCAGCCATAGACATGGCTGAAACCATGCTTTGAAGGTAGAAGTGGGCACCATGTAAACGTATGCTTTATCTGTCTACTTACAACATTAAAATCATGACTAAGACATTTTAAATCACGACTAAGTCACTTCAGAGGCAGAGATGAAGTGCTCGTAGCCTACGTTAAATTTTTATGAGCATAAGAACCTTTTGATGGGTCAATCACAAAACTACATTGTTGGCTCATTGTTATCTTACACTCATTCTCATCTCAGTTGAATAAATGCCAATACACTCTTTTACCTTATTGCTAACCTTTTAACATCCCTATACCACTTCTCAGCTGCAGGTAAACTAGAGCATGTTTAAAACCCAACTGCAGTACTGCAAAACACAGACAAATATACTCTTTTGTCAAAAAGACTGACCTCTCCCTTAAAAAAAAAAAAAAAAAAGATGAATACAAAGAACAAATGGTTTTTGGATAGAATTCATTCTCCACCTTGAATTTTATTTTCTCCATAAGGCTGCACACCCTAAAATCCACATAGAAAATTTATTAGAAGACCAGGAGAGACAGGCATCATGGAAGGATCAACTTTTGTGAAGGAGGAGTTTTTATTAACTCCTGGCTAATGCTGCAACACAGAAACCCACACGCAGATCCACATACAGCCCAATTTGCTGGATGTGGGCGACTATTTCAAGTGAGTATCGTTACACGTTTACCCTTCTTTTAGTTTTTTCTGAGCTAAATTCTAAATCTTTGTGCTAAGCAGGCATGGCTACCTCACGATCTACAAGACAAAGGAGACCAAATCAGGGAATAATCAGGGAGTGAGAATTGTTGATGCACGTTACATTATATTCAAGTATTTTCTCCCTGCAGTACTCGCTCAGTAAGTAAATACAAAGATCTGTATCCCAGGAGGGCCACAGGGAAATGCAGCCCTCCTGGAGCATTCTAGCAGAACAGATTTGACTGATTTGCAAACAGGTATTGCAGTCCTGAGAAACAATATGTAAAATTCCTGTTCTCTGCTTTCTTTATATTAGCTTAGAGTGCTTCTCTGCACTCTAATATTAGCTTATCTATTCTGTACTAAAGATTCAACTTACTGTGAGCTCAGTGTTCTTAATTAAAAACATATTCATACACATATCAAATAAAAAAAAAAAAGGAAAAAAAAAAACACAAACAAACAAAAAGAATGTAACAACAGCATATTAGACATGCTGGAGCTAATGTTTCTGAACAATGAATTGGAAGACTCAGCACCTGACAGTTAGTGGTCTTCATGTAGGTTGTGTGATAAAGCACAAAATGAATTAAAAATTTCCCCCATCTTTTCCATCTTTTTTTTTTTTTCTTTTTTCCTTCTAACTGTTAGTTCTATAACCTCCTAATTTTCCTAAATTTGCTGAGCCTCTCTCTTTCTTTATGTTGTGGTAGTGAAGCAGATTGCTGATAGCACAATACCTAGTGTAACATGTCTTCTGCAGTAATTTTGCAGGTAATTTCCTCAAACACAAAAGAGACAACACATATAGGACAAAGCTAGTCTGTAATTTATTTCTGGATAACAAATTATCAACTTAGTCACTTCTTTAACAAAATGAAAATAATTTTCATCTCTTAGATTGATTTTTAACTGTGCTATTACAATATTATCCAATACTACTAGTATCATGCATATTTAATTTTATTTCAGAGATAAAACATTTTGTGGTAGGAAGAGGAGGATAAACTGACACAAAATGAAACAATTCTTCATGTTAAAAATAACCAGCATGAAAACACAGTTGCAAGGTAGGTAAATTATAAAGTATGCATTTATCCAATCATTTTAAATACCATAATTACACTGACTGCTCATCAAAAGACTTTTAAGACTCATTAAAATTATAAAACATTTCTAATTAAATCCATATTTAAATGAAGTTTCTATAACGAATCTACGTGGTACTTTAAATCAAACAAAAAGTTCTGGTGAAAAAATCCAATTAATTGAAGTTTTTGTAAGAATTCAAACTTAATGATGGGGCCCCAGCAGTTGCCTGTCAGTTAAAACTGAAGTTTGCTGTGCTGTGTCCATCTCTAGCCCAAACTTGTCCAAAACCAATCAAACCTCATGAAATTTCACATGCCAAATATTATTATAGTACACATTTCTTTTTCTTTTTTTTTCCTTTTTTTTTTTTTTTCTGGAAAGTGTAACTTTCCAATTTAACAACTAATGCAAGTGGCTCTTATGGTTAACATTACCTTATACATTAGTAAAGTGACTCTATTAGAAGGCGAAGGGCAACTGCGTTCTTATTAGTCAAAAACAGTCTGAAGCACAAGCATCCGCTCACATGTACGCCTCTATGATTTCAGCTGCCCACGATGGAGCCTGTTGGCCAGCCAAGGACAGGGCACTGGGATGGACCATCAGTACTCGGGCAGAGACTTCCCCAGGTCCCCTTCTTTCAGGTCACATCTTTGAGGATTTACATCAGATTCCCACTTTTGATTGTGAACGGCTTTACTGCTTCTTAGTTTTATCAACAGCATTATTTTAACAGCATTTTATCAACAGCATTGCTCTTCCTCAACCTTACTGATAGTATCACCCCTTTTGATCCTGTCAGTGGCATCTCACCAGTGTGAGACTAATTGTCTGCTAAAGCACTTTATTGTCCTATGTTGAGGACCAGACAGGTGGATTTTTGCAAGACCTCAGCCTTCAGCCAGGACCAGTAGGTTAAAACTGTTCCAGTCCACATGCAATCCTTCCCTCCCAGGGAATGAACTATTCACCGCTATTCACTGTCCACCGATCCCAACGATTGCAGGGAAAAAAAGAAAGATGGCATTGAAACCTAAGATGAGACTTTTTCAAAGTTATTTTGATGTTCAATACTGACTAGTTTTAAAGGTTGTTAAACATGCAAATAGTATTGGTGACTTCAAAAACTCAAGTTTAAATATTCTGCTAGTACACTTTGATTACATACTAGTAGTTGGTTGAACATATCTCTACAGTCTATTGGTCTAGATATTCAGGTATGTTTTGTTGATACTGATATTTACTAAGGAAAAATTAGAGTTAAAATTATAGTTTTAAATCCACAAAGGCTATGTTTTTATAAGTGTCTATGTTCAAAGAAAAATGGCAGGTCAATAACTACAAAAGAAAAAAGTTATTTTTCAACATAAACAAGAGTAACTAAATAAGACAATAGGAAATAAAAATGGCCATATGTAAAAAGAAATATATACAGAGAGAGAGAGAGAGAGAGAGAGAGGGAGGGAGAGAGCCACAGAGTATTTATGTGAATGGAAAGTTGATGGAAGGGCCAGCTTCACCTTCTGGAGCAGTTTTTTTTTTTGTTTTGTATTGTTTTGTTTTGTTTTGTTTTGATGTTCAAGGCAGCTAAAAAAAAGGGGCCTCTGAGGAAATGAAACACAGCCAAACATTAGAATAGGAGAGTACATCTTACCAAAAAGAAGTGAGAAAATGATCTGATGGCTGGATGAAGCTGTCAGTCCTTAAAACCATTGGTCTACCCAGTCAGTACAATAAAGGAGCATTTCTGCCTCACAAATACACAGCCTGCCAGCACTCTGACAAATAAAATGCCCAAGTGTAACCAAAAGTATGGATATTACCTGTAAATGTTTAAGTACAAAGAATATCTCCTCATTACAAATATTACCTATAACACCCTATAATTCATCCTGTTCCAAACTTAGATATTCTGAGGGAGCATATTTTATGCTTTTGTGTCTATTAGTTTTCCTTTTTATCCTTATTAAGACGCTGAACTGAATGTCAATTAGCCATTCTTAACAACTCTAAAGCCTTAACATGACTTACTAAACAAGCACACCTGATATACTAATTGGGCTATTATTTCCATCTGACTTTCAAAAACTGTTAAGTGTGAATTACTATTCAACTAATAATTCAGGATTATGAAAAAAGGTAATATTAAAATATATTAAAATATCCTTTATATGACCGTACTTGACCTATTTTCTGTATAAAATCAAGTCCTCTGAGAATGAATGTTTCTAAGTTTTTTAATCTGATTATATTCATCAAATGCAAAGTGACAAAGATGAAAACTATGGCTCAAATGGATATAATAGTATTAATTTCACAGTATATAAGAAGATTGAAAATGTTTTATATTTCAGATTGTATATTTCAGAATAAATCTGTATCACTGTCCTGCGGAGACGAAAATTCTCCACCTTAATCTTAATCTTAAATCACAGGACATCTAAATTTTACAAGTAGTCTCCTGCATAACTAAATTGTAGATTATGATAAATTAGCCACCCTTATGGATTTATATTTACTTATAATGTCTTTTTGCATACAAACCTGCATACCTTAGGTAGAGCTGGTTACATTAAGTATCCTTGGGAAGGAACAATGATTTGCTTATCTATTGTTAATACACAAGTGAAAAATACACCTTCAAAAGAGTATTATCTTACTGCCTGGAATTCCCTGAATGTAAAATTGTCTACTACAAAATAATGTAAGAAACATGGAATTGTGACCAAGGTGTGAAGGGGCCTGTAGTCCACCCCCCCAACTCAGAACGGGCGGAACGAGGTCAGGTTGGTCAGGACAGCATCCAGTCAAGTCTTGAACACTTGCTCGGTCAGGGAATCTGCAATATCTTTGGGCAACATGCTCCACTGTTTGACCACCCTCAATAATATGTACACCTATCCCCACCTATTTACAAACTTTGTTGAACTACATAGAATGATTAGTTATCAAACTTTCTTAAATTGCAGATCCAGTTCTAGCAAACGAGTCAATAGGCAGCTATGGGATATTCTTCTGAGTTGAAGAGAGGTCATTTCTCTATATATTTCACAGAGATTCAAGATGTGGCCTTCCCTAAGGGTGTGGAAATCCATTGTGGAAGCTGTGAGGAGTACAAATGCTCCCTGCTACAATTTGATGAAACAGAGGAAACCTCAGGTGTAAATAAGGACAAGCTTCCGTGCTGCTTCTCCCTGTAGAAACATCACCTGCAGAAGAAGCAAGGATGTCCTTTTGTAAGAAGAACTTCTTCGAGAGATTGAAGTTCAAAAATAGTAGCCCAGTGGGCGAGCTCAAGAGGCATAGGAAGAAAACATAGATTAGATAGCAAAAGAAGAGTAACACACTAACACAAAAGAAAGAAAAAGATTTGTAGGTGGATAAGGGAAATGCTGCACTGATCTATGAATACATGAAGAAAAAAAAAAAAAACTACGTATTTTAGTAGCTCAAATTAAGGGGATCCAATGGAGGTACTGAAAGCTTTTTCCTTCTAAGAACATGAACAACAGTTCTTCAGCTTTCTGTATAGAAATTTCTACTGGCACAAAAATGCATTTGCCTGAATATTGTACATTTATTCTCAAGATATCCACACGAGGAAATTTATCTCTATTTAAAAGATGGGCAAACCAACGTGATTCCTGTGAGCCAAAGTTCACAGACTTCTAAAATGTACACATTGGTTTTCATTAAAGCTAAGGAAAGAAATAATAATTAAGCTCCATTTTTCTTTTGGTTTTCATTTTCTTACTTATCCTGTTAGCTACAATTTGTTTCCTTAGAAATAAAGAATAAAGAGACAGCACAATCACAGTATCAGGGAGTGGTTTGGGTTGGAAAGGACCTACCATGAGCAGGGACACCTCCCACGAGCCCAGGCTGCCCCCAGCCCCATCCAGCCTGGTCTTGGGCACTGCCAGGGATGGGGCAGCCCCGGCTCCTCTGGGCAGTCAGAAAGATTGGTCTGGGCAGTTTTACTCTGCTACAGTAACAGTGACTAAAATGCTATTTCCTCTACCTTCTCTGTTCTTCATGGAGCCAGATGAAGCTTCTGAGCTTCTCCAGCATTTGGCAGTACTTCAGCTGTGGGAATGATGGTATGAAGAGATTCATTTTCATAACCTTCCTGCTTGATTTCAAAAATAGTGTTTGTTTGTTTGTTTTTTAATAAGGAATCTCAGCATGTGAATATTGTGAGAGGTTAAAAGTTCTCTCCAGCCTTTCTCACTCTGGAGTGCCCATATTCTAGCAGCAAGAGCTCTGTCCACCCAAAGTGGAAAGAAGGACACAGTCTAGTAGATCTCCTTAAACAGTCATGTTCAATGCATTCTGTCATTTAAGACAAAACAAGCAAATATAAACAGTAACTGCTATCTTGAATTGTTTTGCATGATTTCGTTATTTCACTGTTTGCAAACTACACGATTGTTGTTTTCATAAAGGATATCTACTTTGTCATTTTTTCCCTTTCTGTCTGTCCACGCTTGAAATTGCCACCCTTGATGGTCTTCATTTTCCTTCTCCTTTTCTTTTTTACGGGTCTTTTTTTCTGAATGCTCAAGAGGCAAACAGGCAACAAGTCAGATGTGTCTCTACACGCACCTTCATATGTGTGTCTTTATGAAGCAGAATGATACAGTTTTGTACAAAAAGAACTACAGATCTAAAGAAAGGAAAATGAGCTGCAGTTTTAACAATCAACACTTGTAATAGACTACATAAATTCTACTGTACACAGAAATAACAAGACCTTCTTGAACCCTCCCAGTGATTAATTAGAAAGTCTGTCTTACAGATTTTTCTCTCAGGTGTAGTAACCTTGTAGACCTTACCATTAAGAACTAATAAATAAATGCTTGGTTAAGCACAAACTGGTTGATAGGCAGTGAAAAGGAGTGATGATCCTGTTGTTTATGCAAGACAGTTATCCTGTCATGTTACCTTAGAGGAAAAAAAATAATACCAAATAAAAAAATAAAAATTTCAAATACCTAGTATAATGAATTATTAAGAAAAATTCATTATTATTTTTCCAATATTAATGCAACATGTAGGAAGTATACAGCTCAAGTTGCAATCATACACTCTATTCATACTACTACATTAGCTGCACAAATCTAAAACAAAATCAGAGTAAATCTGAAAAAAAAATACATTAAATAATATAAAAGAAAATGTATTTTATGATGTGGTATGTCTGTATATCGAAAGATAATGTTATAGTTTTAAACTTTAAACATCGTATTTTCAGTGTGCTTCTGAGCACAGTGTGATACAATTAATGGAGAACAGGAGATATCCATATAGAGAAAATGTGACACCATAAAAGATGCAGTAAAAAAATTAGCTCTTCTCACAGATTACCAGGCATATTAGATGCTACATATTTACTTCTGTATTGTACATGTTACAATAATAAGCCAGCATCACACTTTAATTTTTTTAATGTCTCCTCATGCAACGTACAAACAGAAACTTCCAGATTACTGAAAAGACGTAATAATTCTAGTTCTGCCCCCTTTGTTTTGAGTTTTCTTAAATAAGTAATAGTTTAAGATGTTTAAAAGAGAAATAAATACAAATAATAGATATTTAGATAGGGAAATACACATTTGCTGATTAAATTCTGAGATCACTTAAACCATATTACAAGATATGAGTCTTAGGCTTACTCCAAGTTAATAAAAAAATACTGTCTTATTAGATGAAATAGAACATTTTTTTTTTTTATGTGTGACACAGGAAAACCTTAATTCTGCCACTTATATATGCAATCCACACTTATATAAGCACGTATTATCTTCCGTGTGTTTAGCACAGCTTTAACCTTGAATTTTCAGTGCCTATGTCTGCATACAGGGACACCTGCTTTGATGGACATCAGCAAGTGAGTGACATAGAGCAGGACAATATTTGTGGTAACAGCTCCTCCTCATTTTCTGGCTTCTGAAGCGTTTTAGAGGTATTGTCCTTTTGCCCCTCATGCACAAAATGCAGGTTCTTTGCTTCTCCAGGTTAACAGTGAGGGGGATGTGGGAGGCAAATGAAGGAGTTGCTGTGGGAAATTTTGGTCCAGCACATGCCAGGCAGGAGAGATGTCTACTTTGCAGGTTTTCTGAGGATAAAAGGAAATTTGCCCCTCTGGTTGTTTCTCCCCACTTTCTGCCCTCCAGGGTAATGGACAATATGAGAAGAAAATGCAATCCCCCACAACATCTGAAGTGGTTCTTAGCTGGTCAGGTCAGGATGCTTCCATTCAGAGGATTCAAGGATCACTACATAAGAGGATATCTGACTTTAAGTACAGACAGCAGAATCTCTTAGGAAACAAAAATCACATTAAAAAAAAAAAAAAAAAAGCAAAATGTATGCAAAACCCTTAGAATCAGGTCTCAATATTTCTTTATTATTTTTTTTATAGAAATAAAATATAAATAGAGTTGATAATATAAATAGGGCAGGCTTTTCGTATCCTGCAAAATAAAATATCTGTCTGTATTTTGAAACAGCATGAGATGTCAGAAGCTAAGCACATCAGTGGGCCTTGGAAAAAAGTAAATTTAAATAAGATATGAACTGTTTTATGCACTGGTAGGAAGCACATAAATTAATTTGACCTGTCAGCTGAAAGTTGAAGGGGGTGTGCCTAAGCTTAAATAAATCCTCATGCGGCTTTTACTAATTAACTCCTGTAAAAATCTACCCTCCTGAAAGCACCCTTAATATTTCACTTAACCCATTAAAAGTTCGCCATTCTTCTCCAAGCTCTTTTCCATACCTGGAATTGCATGACAGAAATTATATACTTAAATCTCTGATGTTGCTGCATTTTAATCCTCCTTGTGTTTCTTAATTTTGAAATCCGTGTTTTGACAGCTCAACCCCCTTGATTAATGTCTCAAAGGAAGCCCTATATGGTTTTCCTGTAAGTGATCTAATTTTGTGCGGGAATGCCTGGGCTGGTACGTTGAACCAATTCACCACCCAGGTGGCTACATTTGGACTAAATGAGCTGTGAAGACCTTCATCTAGGCCCATCGCAGTCTTTCTTCATGTAGTCCCACAGTATGCAGCCACTCCTCCAAACATGATTTGCCACAAACCATCAACAGAAAATAAATTATTGCCATTCTCACTTGTCAATGGGCTTGTCTTCAGCTGGCCTAATGATTGGAAGCGTAAAGGGAACATTTCCAGCCTTTGTGGAGCATGATTATGACTGAGCACACTACTTCCCTATGCATCCTGGCCAGTAAAAACAAGCAGGGAAAGCAAATTATTTCGATGTTTTGCATCAATGATTAGACCATTAGCCATGAATGCTAGAGAGGCCTGTATTTGACAGTCAAGACTTGTTCAGTTCTAACATTTATTTGTTCATTTTAATACCAGGAGTAAGGTTGCAGCATTCACGTGTCATAATGTTAAAGTACAAAAATATGAGTGAGAAAAACAACCCTGGCTAGATCACAAATCTTTAATCTGAAGAGATAAACTACATGGAATAGTAAAAAGAGTTTATTTAAATTTGTTTTCACAGCTGTAATGTTCTCAGACACACAAGTATCAAAGGAAGGGACATGACTGCAAAAATGTCGAAGTGGCAGCTTACTTAGAATTTTTCCTCTGAATACAATAAGAAGTTGTAGCTGACCTCCTCGAATGAACAGTGTAACAACACATGAGCTTTTAAAAGTCCCTTCATTTTTCTTAGGCCATAGAAATGGAATGAAATGGTTCAAACAGAAGATATTAATTTGGCTTGTGAAATTCAGACACTGTAGGTCAGAAGACTACTGTTTTAAACATACGGGCAAAAGCACAGCTTTTTTTTTTTCACAGAGAAAAGGATGTTCTCTGTGACGGATACCTCTAGATCACAGTAGAAAGACCCCCAGATTATCTGTTCTAATCTGCAGTACATAAATAACAAGACATTATTTTACATTTGCAAAATGTTATTTTACATAGCAAGATGTTATTTTACATTTGAAACAGTTTCTGTAAAAGACTGACCACTATAGTACTAAGAAAAGAGGGAGAAATGTCTCCTGTTCTTCTTAGTAGAAAAGGCACTTAATTTCATTCAATAAAAGTGCATTAGACAAAATGAGAGATGTTCTTCAAACAGTTAGATGTGTATTTGCAACAAGTCACCTAAACTGTAATGGGTGGATATTGAACTCTTCAGTTCAAATATCAAGTTGTGCTAATTGAGCATGTGGAATTCTAAGGGGGAAATGGTTACACAAATGACATGCTTACCCAGTTGCTACCTGAGATATTTCACAGATTTTTTTTTCCTTCTAAAAATCGCAATTCGGGTGACAGTTATATCTTTGCAATACAATTACAATATATTTACCATTTTAACTAAAACTGCGGTGTCAGCCTACAACCCATCAGCAGACCCTTATGGATCATACCTCCATCAAACTGCCATCCTCACACTGCTGTAGCACTTTCCCACCTTGTATGCTATGGAAATAGAGTAATGAATGGATGCTAGATGTGTGAAAGGACCTGATGTCTGATAAGATATTTGCACCTGGCCCTACAGACACCTACATGTTAAATGTATAATAGATTAGGGACATGGCTCAGGTCCATAACAAACCTCATAAGCTGCCTGAGCAGAAAAAGTGAGCTCCAGAAAAAATTATCACTCCTTGGAGTGAGCTGAACATGTGCAGGCTAAAGATCCAGCAACAAGAATACAAGTACAAAGAAACAAAAATCAATTATTTATTTAAATTTCAATATACTCAGCTGCTGCTTGGGACCATAACCACTTTAAATACAATAAATAAATAAATAAATAAATAAATAAATAAATAAATAAAAACCTGAAACACAGGAGGTAATTATTTTGCATATATGTAGGATATATGTACAGATACATAGTCTGTTGCAGAATTGTTGGAAAAAAATTAAGAACTAGAGGTCAGGGATGCCAAGAATTCCAACCTAAGCCATTCTATGATTCTGTGATTCTCCAGCCCAAGTAACTTGGTCTGCATACTGCACAAACTCTGTCTATGAGGCAAGACTAGAACAATTCAGTAAGTCATTCTACTGCTAGGATCCTTTTGCTCTCTGTATCAGCCTGCCCATGCACACATTTCAACTCTGGTATTGCAGAAGTTGTTCACACAGCAACTCTATTCACTGTACAGCCATGATCCAGCAACAACATGGTCCTTGCTGTTCACAGAATGAAGGTGTCGTTATATTCAAGAAAATGTACTGGATCACATAACTGAGGCTCTCCCCTGTTGTAGGCAGAAATTGCTGGTGTACATTGGTAACACCTTTGGAATAATCTATATGGACGTATACATCCGAAGATAATAAATGTTTGTTAAGGGGTGTATCAGGGATATACCATATATCTAATTATATATTTGGGTGAGCATTTAACTTAGATGGTAATCAGATAAAGCTGAAGTAGACACTTATAGCTTAATATAGCAGAATTTTGTAAAAATTATCCAATATCAATAGTTATTCTATTTCTTGACATAACAAAACACAGTGTTAGATATTACTTTTCCCATTATAATTTCTCAATACCCTGCTATTGTCATCAGAAGCATAATAGAAAAAAAGACTACTGCGCATATATTATTTTCTTTTGATTAAACAGGTGCACTGGAATTTCAGTCATTTAAGATCATAATTAAATATCCCATTTTTCATTGCCTTTTTTTTTTGTAAACACATTTTGGTAATTAGATTCTAAAAGGAGGTTTTTTTTTCATTCTTTTTTTAAAGTTACATTTCTAGAGAAGTAGAACAGACACATTTATTCACTCTGCAAAGGTGGAAGACCTTATACGCGTGATCTGATTATACTGTTCATTAAAAGTCTGAATCTTCCACATCATCCTTAGTTTTACTTTATATCTTCATGATAGCTTTGATTTGCTTAAAGTCAGTCATGATTTTTAGGCATCTAGATCAAGTAAGAATTAAAGCTATTAAATCTTGAGATGAAATGGCAATATATTAATACCTACATTATAAAAAATGCTTATTTATGACAAGCTGAGTAAAAAACTGGTGAAGCATGGCTAAATACTAATCAGGTAAGATGTTGCTAAAGTAGAATAGAATATATATAAACCAATAAAATCTGAAAAAAAAAAACAAAAACAAACAAAAAAACACAACCCAACAAAAACTCAACAGCCTGTACATTCAGAAAGTACTATTGAATTTAGAAATTTTTAGTGATCTTCTATAAGATGCTCAACACCACTTTCTCAAGATCAAGCCACATTTTTTAACACCAAAAAACCATGATCAATCTCCATCAAGACATACTTTTGGCCTTTGAGTTGTAGAGGGAGGCCATCAGCTTAGCTTCTCTAATGGCAAATGTTACTATTTCTGTGTGTTTTACTACACTTGTTGCAATTTTCATTCACCTGTCTGTGGATACAAGCAAGTACTAATATTTTCTAAATCATGCTATTTACGGCAAGAAAGAAAAGGGGTGATTAAACTGATGATTATGAAGAAAATAAATGATGGAAACTTGCATCAAAATATCAGTATAATCTGTAGAAGTAGCATGTTAATTATAATAAGGATAAATATTTAAGAAAAATTTTGTTTCTGTTCCTGGACTTCAGCAACACATAACTGGCAAATATCATAGCCAGTGTACATAAGAAATATCTTACAATGAATATACAGCAGTAAAATTCATCAGAGAGGATACACTGGTGCTGGCATGGTGGTCTAGAGAAATTTGCTTACGTAGAAACAGATTGGTTAATCTTTCATTGTGTTAAAAAGGTCATCCTTCTTTGTAAGATTTTAAGAAATAAAAGAGTTTATTTACAGGCATGCAATAATCACACTGAAGAACAGTATGCAATCTATGTGACTATCCAGTCTGTGTATGTTTTCTTAAGTATGATTTTAAATGAATCTATTAAATTAGTCATCTGTAGGTAATGAAATTTAATGCTGCATGGATGTTGAATACATTACACTTGAAATTGAAGACAACTATGTTGTTGTTGCAAGTGTGTCTATATATGTAATACAAACTATTTTAAATAATGGTGCTGTGTAACACTTAATTGTAAAACTGTCTTGGTTTTAAGAAGAAAGATCAATCAAGAGTACCTATAGCATTCCCAGTTCTGAGCAAGAGCTCAGATATAAAGACAAGAGTTAATCACAATTCTTTTAAAGGATAAAAATTTCTTTAAAGGGTAAAACTACCTTCTTTAATTATTACACTGAGGATTTTGTAATTCAACAATATAGCCCTACTAATAATTCTGTCTAGAAGAAATTTGCATGTTTTAAATTGGAGACATTTTAAAATACCATAGTTAAATCCTGATTCTAAGAAAAAGTTCTTTTTTAGATTTATTTCAGCTTCTATCAGGTGGCATTATTTTTCCAATAGTCACTAACTCCATACATCTCATTTGAAGCAGCTATGTCCAACCTATAATTATTTTCTTCTAATTAGAGTAATTCATGGTTAATTATTCAAAGTGATTCTTTTTCAAAATCAAACGCATTTCTTGCCATGGCACTTCTAAAATGTAAGATGCAAATAAAATATTCCCAAATGCAAATTTTTGCAATAAAAGAATGTCTACTTCACTTTCTTAAAATAGCATTACAATCATTCTATAGCAATAAGGACTTTCTTAATATCAAAGACATGGACAAAATTATTTGTTGATGTACAGCAGCACATTTCCATGCATATGGTGTCCTGCATAGGATCAGTGTATTTAATTCCTGCTAGTGACCAGGCTAGAATGTTTCTCTGTGCAAAAGAAGGCTCTGACAGCAGCAAGGAACATCCTGAGAGCTTAGAAACAGTGCAAGAACCAGGAGTCCCCTCTGTGTAAGGTCTGATCAAATCTTACTCAACTGTAGCTTTGCTTATTCATGGTAGGCATAAACATAATGACGTAATACAGCCACACCTTACATGAAGCTGTGTGTCACTCTGTTTGCATTTTGAAGTGCGACGGGTAAATCAGAACAGTTATTTCATCTCTCCATTGTGATTCTCTGACCGACCACCTCTAAGAATGAACTGGTGAACAGACCAAAATTCCTTCAGTTGGCTGGTCCAGTTGATGACTGCAGCCAGTTCTCAGCTGATGTGCAATACTCCTGTTTTTCGTGACTGAGTTCATCAGATAAATGCTGACTAAAAATAGTCAAAAATTTCAGGAGCTGTCCTGCAGATTTTAGTAATTAAATGATTGGCTGAAATTTTTTACCCTACTACAGTGCGCAGTCATCTCTAAATTTGCAAGGGTCTCACCACCCATTTGCCATCCAGACAATTTCACTAGAGAGGTTTGTTGCATACCAGGGACCTGCATCTGTGATATCATGAAGGAGCAACCAAGCCTGGCAAAGCCAGAGGACTACCACTTATTCCTACTCTTTCCCGTAGGGCCAAATGAGGCTTCAAGAAGGAGACTACAAAATATCAAAAAGGACTTTATGTCCCATGGAAAGATGCTGAAGGGATCAGGAGCACAGGAAGTGTTCTCCTCTATACTCCCATTTGGAGACTGAGGCCCAAGAAGAAGAAGACAAACAGGTCAGGTGAACTGGCTGTGTGGCTGGAGGGATTTGGGTTCTGCAATCTCGGACACACTTTCGAGAGACTGGGCATATTGACATCTGACAGGCTGCACCTGACCAGGTGGGGCAAGAGTGTTCTGGGCAGCAAGCTGGCTGACCTTATTAGCAAGGCTTTAAACTAGATTCAGCAGGGTTCTGTCACTCTACATCTGAGTGACAGAAAAGAATCTGGAAACACCAATATTTCAAGAAGAAATGGGGAAATACCATTGAACTGTCCCAAAGGAATTGGGGAAACGCCCTCTAAACAGGTGATGCAGCCCATAGCCCTGCTGAAGTGCCTCTACACTAGTGCACACAGCATGGGAAACAAGCAGGAGGAGTTGGAAACCATGGTGCAGTTAGAAAACTATGACCTGATTGCTATCACGGAAGCATGGTGGGACAAATCACACAGCAGTAACATTGGAACAGAGGGCTACAAGCTCTTCAGAAGAGAAAGGCAAGGAGAGATGGGAGGGGGTGTTGCCCCCTGTTAGGGAAGGGATTGATTGCGACAATGTGGACAATGAATTGGCTTGAAGGCCGCACCCAGCGAGTGGTGGTCAATGGCTCCATGTCCAGGTGGAGGCTGGTGACATGTGGTGTCCCCCAGGGGTCTGTCCTGGGACCAGTGCTGTTTAATATCTTTATAAATGACATAGACTGTGGGATCAAGCGTACCCTCAGCAAGTTTGCAGATGACACCAAGCTGAGTGGTGCAGTTGATACAACAGAAGGAAGAGATGCCATCCAAAGGGACCTGGACAGGCTGGAGAAGTGGGCCCACATGAAGCTAATGAGGCTCAACAAGTCCAAGTGCAAGGTGCTGCACCTGGTTCAGGGCAGTCCTGTACAGGAGTCCAGACTGGGAGAGGAACTCATGGAAAGCAGCCCTGCAGAGAAGGACTTGGGGGTTCTGGTGGACAAAAAGCTCAACATGAGCCAGCAGTGTGTGCTTGCAGCCCAGGTCAACTGTGTCCTGGGCTGCATCAACAGAGGAGTGGCCAGCAGGTGGAAGAAGGTGATTGTGCTCTTCTGCTCTGCCCTTGTGAGGCCCCACTTGTAGTTCTGCATCCAGGTCTGGGGCACTCAGCACAAGAAGGATGTGGGGCTGTTAGAGCGGGTCCAGGGGAGGGCAATGAATTTGATCGAGGGGCTGGAGCACCTCTCCCATGCAGAAAGGCTGAGAGAGCTGGGGATGTTCAGCCTGGAGAAGAGAAGGCTCTGGGGAGACCTCTTTATGGCATTTCAGTACTCAAAGTGGACTTATAAAAAAGATGGAGGACGACTCTTTACTCAGGTAAAAAATGATAGGACAAAGGGGAATGGTTTTAAACTAAAAGAGGGCAGACTTAGATTATATGCCAGGAGGTAATTCTTCCTTCAGTGGGTTGTGAGACACTGGTACAGGTTGTCCAGAGAAGCTGTGGCTGCCCCATCCCCGGCAGCGCCCAAGGCCAGGCTGGATGGGGCTGGGGGCAGCCTGGGCTGCTGGCAGGTGTCCCTGCCCATGGCAGGGGGTGGCGCTGGGTGGGCTTTAAGGGCCCTTCCAGCCCAAACCAATGTATGGTTCTATGATTCTATGACTCACTCGTATCAAGAGGTGAAATTAAGCATAACTAACTTTGCTTTGACAACCAATTGCATGCTACATTCCTGCATGTTATTTCTGGATTTTACATGGCAAAACAGTATAATTTGCATGACCAAGGCTAAATCTGTTGAAAACTGTTTAAAAAAAAAAAAAAAAAAAAGTATGTATAAAGCAGAAGTTATAAACTACAAAACTACATCGTGTTGCATTTAGTAAAATAACTTTCTAAGTGATTTTTTGACAGATTGAATATTTTATCACATCAGTTCCATAATCCAGAAGTAGCATGCTTTGAGGCACTTCTGATATTGTATTTCTGCTTGTTTTACATTTCATTTAACCTATGTCTCTCAAAGGAGATCAAATTAGTCATGAAGATCCAAATTTTAGTAATATATGGAACAGCATTACTGTATGGATGAACTTCGAGAACTCTACGGCTTCAATGGAAATCAAGCTCATTTCTTTTTTCTTTTTTTTAACCATTTTTTTCTCTATAAAAATGATGTCATAGAAAAAACACTGCTAGTAACTTGTCAGTACAGTTCCATGACAACAAAATTCAAGGAGCCACAGCTTGGTTTTCTGAAAGTGTTAAGTGGAGTTTATAGTTATAGTATCATTGACCAAGCCTAAATGTGACCACATAAAATTCCACACCCATAAGCACATACAACAAAACAAAGTACTGCATTAACAAAAGATACGTAAGAAAAACAGCCTATATTATTATCTAGTCAGAAAGCTCCTGAAAGTTCAGTTTATTTATGGCTGCACAATAAAGCACAGTGATAAGGCAGTCCTACACATTTTCAAGATAGATAATATATTATAAAAAACAGTCAGTCTCTTGTTACAAATTTCAAGTAATCCTGTGCCTGGTTTTATTCTGTGTTGCTCTATGTACCTAGGTTATCTAGTGTATAAAAATATTACTTAGACATTTAAGAACATGTTACAAAACAGAATTTGCCATATCTTTCTGTTGGAGCAAACAGAACTTTTTATTCTTTTTCATTGCAGAAACACATGTCATTTCAATTTGAGAGACCAGCCACACTGCAACAAAACTGTTTTAAACTTCACCTTTATGCTACAAAGGCCTAAGAAGTAATTTCTTCATTCATGCAAGAACCTAGCACCCCCCCCCCCCAATAACAACAACAACAATAATAATAATAGGAAAAGATACAAAAAGCTACCTTCAGTAATTACCATGGTAGTAACAGTATAACATTTTCCTCATAATTCTGAATCACAGATAAAAGCTAGTGGTTGCAATCCCCACATTCTTAGAAATATGCTCCCATAATTATACACACAAAAAAGGTACCTATGCCTGCCTTCGAATCTCACCCTAAGTTGTCAGAAAAATCTAATATATCTTTAGTACCTTAGTAGAGTAGTTCTTTATGGTACCCAAGTAAGAGGACTTGTTTCACAATTTCATAAACTTCCTTTATTTAATTATCTGCTACTTCTTTCTGTGAGTTGCAGAGCTTCGTATCTTTCCTCCAGCCCCCCAAATGCTTGTTCTAGCTTTTTACAGTGAAAGATTCTTGGTAACTATACATAACTTTCCCACAAGATGCCATATATATGCAGCATATTTTAAACTAAGTTGTTTTGCTTCTTTTGTTAGAGATAACTACTGAAGAACAGGCAAAAAATCACTTTGTGAAGTTTGTTCACTTTAGCTTTATGGCTCATTCTTATCTACACAGCATCTGCAACTCTTCCGTTACTATACCATAGACACCACTGCCTCCTAGTGAGCCTCTTTGTAACATCTGTGTCTCCCACATCTGTGCCCCCACAAAATGCCTGACAGAACCCCTTCAGAAGCTCTGGAATTCACCAAACTGTTTTCTGTGTTCTTTATCAGAATCACTTACTGTGATCAGAAAATGAACAAGAGCGCCTCTGTCACCGATGAATCAAAGAAAAGAAGCAATGCCATATGTCCCCAAGGACAAAGCTCCAAGACGAGATCTTCCTGAACTATTGCTGTCAGCTTATATTGGATCCTTCCTGGAAAGCAAGCTCTGCAGCCCACCGTCCAGCCACAGTCAGTACTGCTGGACACTAGGCAATGATCTTGACCAGCTGATAAACAAACCCCAGAAATACCAAAGCTGGTGGCTCTATGCTATTCATCTCGGTACCAGGCTGAGGTGGCACTTCTGTATAATATTGCCTCCTGTGCCATAAACTCCTACTTTCACACCCGAAATTCTTACTCCTGATTGTTCTACTTGATCTTTCTCCAGCACTGAAATCTTCTCATCCTGTAGCCTGTATGTCCAGGAGCTTTTTGCCTCTGAAAAATATTTCAACCTTATCTTTCTGTTTGCTATACCCTTTGGTTTCTCCAGCTTCCCTGCTCTTGAGTCCCGTTTTGCTTATGCCCTTGAATCAATAGGAATCTTTGGCTTCTTCAGTAGCCGCAAGATAAGAAAGCTTTCTCTTAAAATCAGATTAATCTCCCAATGCTGAAAGAAGAAAATTCCTCAAAAATCCCTAAGGAATATACCAGAGCTAAGTAAGAGAAACAGAGGAAATGTACCCATTTGTTCTTTTCTACCCCCTTGCAAAAGCTGCCGGCAACTAAAAAAAATCACCAAGCTGATAAAGACACCACACAATTTCCAGAAGAAAACCACAAACACAAAAACCAACCAAAAAACAACCAACCAAACTATAATCAAAGAAAGAGAAGCTTATGGAGGAGGTCTTACATCTTTTAATGGGGAAAATATTTAACATCATGTGCCGTATTGTAATGTCTATCAGTAATGTGGATTTGACTTTTAACACTGATAAAGTCCTGTGAGTTTTCTGTGATTCATTTGGTATTTAGGCTTTGGTTTTCAGTTTGGCTGTTTTGTTTGTTTGTTTATTTGTTTGCTTTGTTTTTCTGTTTTTACAAGGAGATCACTAACCCAGGAGTTTCATGAAGAAGTCTGTAATAGCACTGACATGAGCTGCACCCACGAAACAGCACAGAAGCACAGATCTGGGGAGGAACAGACCCTCCGAAGTGGTGGTCTCCTTAGTGAAAGAAATGTCAGTAGAATCATATGTTCAGACCTGCAACAAATCATTGCATGTGATTAGCAGTATCCCTAGTAAATAGACCTCACAAGGTTACTTTCTGCTCTGCTGCTACCTGTTAAAAGAACTGCTGTACAGGTTCAACAGCCAGCAGTGGTCAGGGAGGCAAACCAGACAACTTCTTAAACAGCCCTTCTTTGCTATCAGGCAATCATTAATTCTCACGCTGTCTTTCATAGCCACAGGTAGAAATGCTATTGCTAATTTTCAGCTACCTGAAAATGTCTCTCGAGAGATGTTTTTTCAGGCTTGAGTAGTCATTCAATACCTTGTGGAGAGGCAGATGAATACTGAAACTGAGAGCGAGGTATTGTCCAATGGTAAATGAGTTTGGCAGGGGAGTAGAAAATTCACGGGCAAAGGGTTTGGTTATGACCCAAGAACAAGCAAAGATACTGGAACAGACCGGGTAAAGGTTTGGCCCTTTCAGAGTATAACAAGTCAAACTCTCTACTCAGATGCTATTAACTACAAGGAAGACCAGTGTTTCAAAGAGAGTTGGAGTTTAAAACTGAATCTTTTAAAACACGAGGGATTAAAATACTGGAGTTTTATACAAGTAGATACAAATATAAAAAAATATATGTTTTATAAACATAAATATACTCAACATTTTCTAGGACCTCCTTTTAAAGATTATTTTGCTGAACATAAAATTACTTTCCTGCTCAAACCACCACCACTTTGTATTTGCCACAACAATCTTTGATAGCATATCCAAATTTTTCACATGATATAATTAACATCTTTACTTGATTTATATTTAAATCTACCAAATCATAGCTATCAGCTGTTAGCAACCAAGGGAGGTAAATTTCCAGCTAGTAAAGATGACAAGGAAACATCACACTGAGTTTCTGACACCACAGCTCCTGTGAAAAAATTTCACACACTTTAAGAAATCTGTCTTCATTTGCCCCGTATTCCATTGGCAATGCTAATTCCACTAGTTCTGAATTATTATTCTTGCATAGCTGAACAACCCCAGAAGCTGTGGCCCATCAAGTAAATTCACTCCACCTTGTCCCTTCCTCTCAATTAGCGATAAAGGAAAAGGAGACAGAGAACCAAACCCATCTGACTGTGCATTGTCTGAGGAATATCCATGGCTACTGCATCCATCAATGAGTTCTTCATGTTGGCTAGCAGTTATATGGGAAAGGCATGAGCAAACTAAAAGAATGAGAAGAAAAAAAAAAAAAAGAAAAGAAAAGAAAGTTTGATACCTCTTCCCTGAACGGCTGTAGATTTTGCTAAGTATCTTGCAATACATGACAGGAAAAATCACAGTCTAATTTTAAGGAAAGGAACATTACAGTACAAGTTATCTGCTCATAACATTAAATGGTAAATAATCCAAGTGTTCACCTGATGGATGCAATTATCAGTTTAGTTAGCATAACAAAGTGGAACAGAAACAATTCTCTTTGATATAGTTAAAATGCTCCATTTGAAGTGAAACAAATACATGAATGATAACATGAAATCAGTTCCATATGGGTGGATGAATGGTGGTCTCTCATGTATTTGAGTCCATTAATGATCCTAAGACTTTACGGACTTCTGAAATACCAGTAGGAATCAATGAAAACTGAAAATAAAAAATAAAATAATATAAAATAAAATAAAATAAAATAAAATAAAATAAAATAATAAAATAAAATAAAATAAATAAAATAAAATAAAATAAAATAAAATAAAATAAAATAAAATAAAATAAAATAAAAAGTAAAATAAAATAAAATAAATAAAGTAAAATAAAATAAAATAAATATCAGAATACCATATTCTCACTGGCTGCTGTCTTAAATTTATGGACAAATTCCTTATGCAGTATTTGAAATCTGCACTGCAGATTACTGCACTATATTTTCTTTTGTTGCAAAGGTAGATGATATATAACCAGTGTGGTTGAAAGCAAAATTCTGGAGTCAATGTCTAGATGCCCTTTAGTTTTCATAGCAAGAGGTAATGCTATATTGCGGTCATTAGAAACAGAGAGGTTGTGCAGCCTCCATCTGTACTGGTTTTCAAGACCAGAAAGTCGTGACTAACCTCTTCATACCTCGTAGTTGCCAAGAAGAAGGTCCCTTCCAACCTGAATTGCCCTATCAGCCCATCGTCACTTGAAGTGCATTACCTATTATTGGTGGATGACACTCTCTACATACCGTTTGTCACTTGATATTATTTATTTTTCCATAAGCCTGTTATTTAACTCGTTCTTGCCTTGGTAAGTAATGTGCCAAACAGAAGGCACATCTTTCTGTGTTAGCAACGTTCATTCTCGAGCACTTACAATGATCTGTACATTTCTTTTATGCTGATTTGCCCACACAAGCCAGATCCTGATTCCAAGTGGTGGGTGTGGAAGAGGAGAGAATCACCACCATTTATCAAAGGTTAAGACTACACTCTGAGATAATTCGGCTCCTTTTAAAAGAAAGTTATTGCACAACTAGAAATTGTTAATAATTGTACTCTCTAAGTTGAACTTTTAGGCTACCGATAAATTGTTAAAGAAAGCTGTATTCAGTAGAGTGCAGTAACTGAAAATATTTTGCTTTTTCATGTCACGAACCATGTTCAACTATTGCTTACTGAAAATAATTTTAGATAATAGCTAATTCTAGATATTCTATGTATTTTGCTCTATTCTTGTGCTAGGAACCTTTTTAACTTTTCTGTTAAAATGTCTAGCCAGGCAATTTATCCCCTTAGCTTTTCTCATAGAAATAACGTGTGCCACTGAGGTGCCTTGTGGTCTCCACTGTATTTTCAATTTCATATTTTAACAATATTAAATCATCAAAAAGCTGTATTCTTAGACTATTAAAAAAGCTTGTCATTCTAGAGTGTTTCAGCGATACTAGAAGAAGGTTCTCAGGTTTGTAAAGGTGTGCTATTCTAGCTGACATTTTGACCATTATGACCAAAATGAGCATTAATGTATAAAATACAGTTCCAAATGCTGCAAAGTTTAGAAATCTACTGCAATTTCTGTTTCTGACTGAGTCACTTTGTATAAATTAATTTTGTAATATTTGGCATTTTTGTTTGGAGAAAGACAACAAAGGAGGCAGAAAAAACCTCTATTTTTACAAAAGAAATACAATAATATAAAGTGCTACATATTCTATGACTTTTTATTCAATAGAATCAGTGTACCTATTTTTTTTAAAGAATAATATAATAGCTTAAATTGTCCTTTATATTTACAACTAATTAATTACTTTACTTTGCTAGAAATAAAGGTCATTAAAATTATCTTGAAGCTTGACTTAGATTTCAGAACTAACCTCCAAGTTGTAAAACCTTTAACTATGTTCCATTTAATGCATTTAATAGATGTAAAAGCTCACAAGTGATGATATAAAGGATAATTTACGCTTGCAATGCATTTTTGTCCAATTAATAGATTGCCTGTGTGTTGCATATTTTGCATGACAAAAGAGCAGAATATTAAACTGCCATTCATAATGAAAATGCACTTTGCAAATTAAAAGTGCCGAAACAGAAATTTTTCACCCTGTTTAGGAAATAAACAGTCCTTAACCAATTAAACTGCATTGTAATAATTCCATGATTTATTGCAAGTTGTTTAACTTTCAAAACTTGGCTAACCCATATTAAGGTCACAATCCATCATGTCTTGCTTGGAAAGCCAACAAATAATGGCTGTTGTATTAGCTGCTTTTGATGATAGTATGAAAGAAGTATTAGCACTTGTCAACAAAACTGCTTACAACATAACATTAGCATGCATGGGCTGCTGTACCTATTTATTATTCTGGCAGCTTCACACATATTGTTACAAGCTTATAAAACATTTTGTCGGGTGGAAACCGAATGTACACTGTTTGGTTTTCTGATAGACTGGCAGCATAAATGTCTGGGCTGACTTAGTTTAGTTTAAGTGTAAATAGAGACACAAATTCTTCAACCTGTTCTCTTATTGATATTGAAAAGTGCTGAATTATTCAGCATCCAACTCTTCTGTTTGTGTCTATCACAGTTATCAATTACCCATCAGTCTTCTTGTCAAAACAGAATGGATTAATCTGGCTGAAAACAAGACAAATAAGTGGATACTATAACAGGGGTGTGAGGTTGCCAAACTGTCAAAGGGAAATCCAGGCAGTGACATTTGCCATCAAAAGTCAGATATCTGGCTTAAGTGAGCAAATGATTTCCCTTTACGAGCCAAGAATGCACTTAGCTTACCGTAAGTAAATTAATCTGCCTACTTTGCCTACTAATGCACTATCAACAGCAATAGTCACTGCAATTTTGTACTTACTGCTCATATGCCTTTATGGTCCAATGCCTTGTCTCTGGATTGTTTAATATAAATATACCATAATAATGTTTTATTTTATAAATTAAAATAGAATAACTTGAATTCATAGCTTCTACATGTGGTTACTTGTGTTAGTTTCATCTGTTATACAGATCAGTTGGTAAGATACCATGTAATTTGAACAGCTGGTTTGTGGAATACACCCAACTTCTGTTAAATCCAGCCTTTAGTTTTCCTCTCTAGATTAAAACTTTAATATCTTGCTTGGCAAACTCTTCAGGTCCATCTATTGCTCTGATATATGCATGCGATTTTGTCTGAACTTTAAAAAAAAAAAAAAAAAGTCAGTAATACACCACCCAGTTTGGGACCAATATTTGGCACCAGTTGAGTCATGTCTTGGATTCCTATCAGGGGTTTCTGGTTTGTTTGGCCTTTTTTTTTTTTTCCCCTGTGGTAATACTAACAGAAATGACTCTTCTATTCTATTCTAGGTAATCATCACTCATGCCTGGAGCCTTGCAATCATGGCAGCAGACATGAAGAGCTTAGTGTAAGCCAAATTTGTCTATTTTTTAGTGCAGTAAAAGCTTCTATATTTGCTATAGCTTACACTTATTTTGTAAACTCATCTGCTAGCCATATATCTTTAAGTGTCAAGTTCTGAATGTTAAAATGCAGGTAGAAAGCTGCAAACATTTCCTAGTATCTAAAAATTATATCAAGAAAGAAGGTTATTCATGAAATCCTGGACAAAACTTGCAATGTCTGTTAAACATCTTGACATCACAAAAAATTATACCCACACATTTCTATATCAACTAATATAATTACATGAAAGTAAAAGTATGGCCAGGAGTATTATAAGATTACTAAAACAGTTTATGTTCTTGCTCTTATTAGGTCTGCAATTGGTTAAAAAAATAAAATAATAATTAAAAAAAAAGAAAATAAATAAATAAAAAAAATAAAAAAATTTAAAAAGCAGAAGGGTATTTTAGCAAAGGTATTTTGCAGTCATTGTTCCAATATATTTGACCAAGGGCTGATCTCCAGAATATTCACTAAAAATACAGTAAAGCCAATTATACATAGAATTTCAGTAATGTGGATAAATTTACCTGGTATGTTAATCTTCAGTCTTTTTATTTCTATTATGTATGAGCAGTACACAGCTGGCTCTGTTAACCACTTGATATTAAGCATCAGGATTTATTGACAGACATTTAACAGTCAAGAAAAGATTGCACTGGATCTGCTAGTTATAAAAGTTATTCAGACTGTATAATTCAGCATTGCTAGACATCTGCTCAGTTCTTTGACTTTTAATAACTCTAAGACTGTACTGTCAGAATTGATAAAGAATATATATATTCTAATATTTCTTGATCTTCTTTCAGAGATATGCTCATTGTAATCTGTGAATTTTTTTGTGAAATTACTGTCAGGTCCATGTCTGATTTAGCTCTCTTGATCAGTTCTAAGTGAAACAGTGTAGAGAGATCTCAGAAATTTTTCAGAAAAACCTTACCGGTTCCAACCAGGAAACATAATATAAACCTCCCTGTGACTTAACTCCTGACAAAATCATTCTGTTCTCTAGCAAATTAAGGAATAATTTTTCCTGTGATTGGTGAGAACAACTATTATTATAATAAAAGATACAAAATAATTTAAACAGAAGAAATTGGTTGCTTCATGTCAAAGGTTTTAAAAACTAGTGTCAGAAATCAATCATTACAATAGAAAGAAAATTGCAGCAGAAACACTGCTTCTCCACTTTGGTTATGTCAAAGAATAATTCTCATTCTAGTAAGAGTTTCTCTGGCTTGATTGAATAGCCAGTGTATTTGTTTGCTTGCTTAAACAGTTATTAATTATGACTAGTTTGAGGTTGTTCAGCCTGGAGAAGGCCCTGGGTAGACCTCACAGCGGCCTGCCAGTGCCTAAAGGGGGCTGCAGGAAAGCTGGCGAGGGACTCTGTGTCAGGGGGTGTAGGGATAGGGCAAGGGGGAATGGCTTTAAAGTAAAAGAGGGGAGATTTAGATTAGATGTGAGGAAGAAATTCTTCCCTCAGAGGGCGGTGAGGCCCAGGCCCAGGCTGCCCCGAGGAGCTGGGGCTGCCCCATCCCTGGCAGTGCCCAAGGCCAGGCTGGATGGGGCTGGGGGCAGCCTGGGCTGCTGGGAGGTGTCCCTGCCCATGGCAGGGGGTGGCACTGGGTGGGCTTTAAGGTCCCCTCCAACCCAAACCATTCTGCGATTCTATGACTACTAGACCTATCTGAATGCTTGAAATGTACCTATTTTTTTCATTTAATGTCCACTGGACTTCCAGTTACCTTCTGTCACATGAGAAAATAAGGAGAATAATAATCCTTAGCATTATCAACCTATTGAAACACCAGGCAAGATTTAGCTTTCTTTTAAGGCGAAAAGTGAAATTGCATTACTCCATGTTACTCATAACTTCCTAAGATGGATTCCTACGGCAAACATCCTTCAGATTTAATCTTGCTTTTTTTTTTTCTTTTTCTTTTTCTTTCTTTTCTTTTTTTCTTTTCCCACCCCCAAAGAAAGGCATATACCTGACTTTGTTAAAAGGGTTATTATTATTGTTATTGTTTTTAAACCTAATCATAGTGAAAACTGCTTGTCATGGAATGTTATCTAGATGTGCATTTGAAGGAAGGAAATGGTTACATCTTCTTTGCTTTTATTCTTCAGTTCAGAAAAATGTGCTGAACTAAAGTTAAGGAAGAAGTATAAATCACTACTGAGCTATTGGTAAGAGGCAGGCAGGGCAAAATTGAGGGGTCCATACAGTGGCAGAAACTCCCAGATGACAATGCTGCTGTCATCTCCTTTACGGCAGCCAATAAGCCTGCTTTAGCATTTGGGCTTGGGATGAGGAGACCAAAGGTGTAGAGTGCTATTATCTGCTCAAGTCTCAAGACATTTATGAAACTATGCAAGAGGTAAACTCTTACCAAAGAAGCTGATGGCAGATAAACATGTAATAAAGCACATTTAGCTTGATGTTTTCTTATACAGGCTGAGAAAATATACAGCACAGTTGATAGTAGCCACAGAATTACAATGAACTACCTAAAATCTAGCAGGCATATATATTATAAAGGAGCATTTGAGATCACCAAACTTTCCATGCAGATACTGCAAATTTACATTTTAACATTTCGAGTATGTTTATATGAAAATAAAGAAGGGTTATCCAATATAAGGTTTCAATGGAATTTTCTGAGGCTGAAAGATGAAATACTATAGAAAACTGAGATTTTCCCAAACCTACCTGCAGAGCAAAAGGGCTGGGATGCTGTTAAAGAACACTTTCAAAATTCTTAGACAGGAACTATTATTACCTTTTTTTTTTTTTTTTTCCAAAAACTAAGCAAAATTAAATAGTGGCAAATTATATCTTTCCATAGCTTTAATTTTTAGTTAAGTTTTAGACTCTCCAAGGAATTAAATTAATTATGAATAAAGGAGTGGTGTTAATGTTAAAAAAAAAAAAATCTAAAATGCTTCCAGTTCCCAAACTGAAAGAAAGTTCTTGTTACTAATCTGTTTGTTTCAGTATGGTAGAATGGTCTTGTTTAAAGTATTATGCCAAGCAGAGTTAGTATCAACAAGCTTGTGTTTGAAAATATTTGTGGAATCACAAGGCCAGAAGACATTAATTTTTTTAAAATTTCATTTTAAAAGTATCTTATAGTGATGTGAGGTGTTACTTTTAAGTTAAATATATGCATTTCTGGGGGGGAGAGGGGGGGGAGGGGGTGTGGAAATCTAGGTAACTAATTAAGATATATCAAGAAAATCAAGATAACTAATAGATTCAGGAAAAAAACTATCATGAGTTGGTAAATCTGAGTAGTGCTTTATGATAAACCAGTCACTGCACTCCTGCCAAAACTTTAGACAGACAAGTTCCTTTCTGAGATATTCATAGAGAGCACACATGGAAGGACATTCCCTCAATGGTCAGGGTTTACATCCATTTTCATCCTAATCTTTCACTCTTCAAAGCTGGTATCGAAAGCAATTCCCAAGAAAAGTCTAAAGAACCCCTTCTCAGACGTTCCACATGATATAAAAGATAAAAAGAAAATTTTGGCTATGAAATTAACATTCGTTACTGTAGTAACAATGAGAGAAACAAAACAAAATTTACTTTTTAAAAATCTGGCCAAACAACTAGATTTATGGCAAGTCAAAATATGTGTTGGGGAAATGTCAGGAAGCAAAATTTGTCTTTCAGTAAAGAAGAAATTCTACTCAAAAATAAGGAAGACAAACATTCTATGCTTCACATTGGAACTTTTGAGTTCTTTTCATTAAGAGCCAACATGCCTATTAATACTGCAGGTTGCACTGAGTCAGAGTCACAAGTCTCTGGAACCCTATTTTAGTCAAACTCAAGGGGAAGGTCTGCATTCTTATACTCATGCTTTTATCACAGAATCACAGAATCGAAGGGGTTGGAAGGGACCTCGAAAGATCATTGGGTCCAACCCCCCTGCCAAAGCAGGTTCCTTAGAGCAGGCTGCCCAGGTAGGCATCCAGACAGGCCTTGAATATCTCCAGAGAAGGAGACTCCACAACCTCCCTGGGCAGCCTGTCCCAGCGCTTTGTCACCCTCACCGTGAAGAAGTTCTTTCGCATGTTGGTGCGGAGCTTCCTGTGCTCCATCTTGTGGCCATTGCCCCTTGTCCTGTCCCCACAAACCACTGAAAAGAGGTTGGCCAAATCCCTCTGTCTCCCACACCTCAGGTATTTATACACATTGATGAGATCCCCTCTCAGTCTTCTTTTCTCCAGGCTGAACAGCCCCAGGTCCCTCAGCCTTTCCTCATAGGGCAGATGCTCCAGGCCCCGTACCATCTTTGTGGCCCTCCGCTGGACTCTCTCCAGGAGATTCCTGTCTTTTTTGTACCGGGGAGCCCAGAACTGGACACAGTACTCCAGGTGAGGCCTGACCAGGGCAGAGTAAAGGGGGAGGATCACCTCCCTTGACCTGCTGGCCATGCTCCTTTTTATGCACGCCAGGATCCCATGGGCCCTCTTGGCCACGAGGGCACACTGCTGGCTCATGGCCAACCTGTCGTCCACCAGGACCCCCAGGTCCTTCTCCTCAGAGCTCCTCCCCAGCCTGTACTGATAACGTCCGGTTGTTCCTTCCCAGGAGCAGGACTCTAGACTTGCTCTTGTTAAACCTCATTTGGTTTCTTCCTGCCCATCTCTCCAGATGGTCCAGGTCTCGCTGAATGGCAGCACAGCCTTCTGGCATGTTGGCCACTCCTCCCAGCTTTGTATCATCGGCATGCTTGCTGAGGGTGGACACTATTCCCTCATCAAGGTCATCAATGAAGATGTTGAACACGACCGGACCCAGCACCAACCCCTGGGGAACGCCGCTAGTCACAGGTCTCCAGCCGGACTCTGCACCGCCGATCACCACCCTCTGAGCTCGGCCAGTCAGCCAGCTCTCAACCCACCTTAATGTCCACTCCTCTATCCCACACTTTCTCAGCTTTGCTATCAGGATGTCATGGGAGACAGTATCAAAAGCCTTGCTAAAGTCAAGGTAGATGACTTCCACTGCTCTCCCCCCACCTACCCAGCCATCATAGAAGGCGAAGGTGATGCCATCATAGAAGGCAACAAAAAGTTTTATGTTTTATTTTGACTTTAAATATTTTATTTTGAGCTGTTTTCTTGGCCACGAGGGGAAACAAATACCAGCCTTTCTAATTAGCACCAACTTTTTGAGAATGAAGTGTCTCAGATAACAGCATCTTTATGAGTAACTTGCTTTCAGAACACACCTACGGGTATTCAGTAGTACAAGATCTGTCTACTTTGATAACACTGTTACACTTATAATCATGGATACATTCCAAATTTCTCTCAAAATGTCACAAAGAGCTACTTAGAAAAATATCATTGAAATGAACAGCAAGTTAAAAATTACATTCGTTGATCAAAATGAAAAACACTGATAACATTAACCATCATTACTGAGTAGAGCTGACATGGAACTTCATAGTTTCATTTTGAAAATTATCTTCATGGAAAAGGGTGCTTAACTCGCTTAAGACCTTCAGAGTAAAATTATTTTTTCACTGAAACTTCTGACTTCTAAAGTGAAGAACACAACAAAAATAAAACCTGTTTCTTTCCATTATTTTGACTAAATCCAAATGTTTTATCTTAGGTCAGTTTAGCCATAATGTAATCTTATTTGAGCTGCTTCTACACCTTAGATGGACTGTGGTTTGAAATACCTCATCTCTCTTCTCTATGGAGTAGATTTTTATGCTGAATGTGAACCTTTGTCGTTGGTAAGCATGAGACTGAAATACAATTTTGAAAATATGAAGAAAAAGAAATTTTTAAATTTAAGGCAAAATGCAAAGATCAGCTCAAGCAGCGATGCTAGATACTGAACCATGCTTGAATTATTTCTAGATTAAATTCTTCAAAATCTACTTTTTTGGAAAAATGTAGGTATTATTTCTCAGTGTTGGTGCTAATTAGAAAGGCTGGTATTTGTTTCCCCTCGTGGCCAGGAAAACAGCTCAAAATAAAATATTTAAATTCAAAATAATTATAGATCATCACAGGTCTGAAAGACCAAGTTTTGTAGTACTTTTAAGTATAAAAATACAAATATATTTCATTTCTCAGAACCACCAGTTATGACAAATCTACTCATTGGAAACTCTGATTCTGACTGGATCATTCTACTCATTTTCATTAAAAAACTATCCAAAATCCCATACCTAAAAAGCCTGACAATTCAGTGAAATTAAAAAACAGTGCAAGTAAACATTACATAGCTCTGTGGCTCCTTTTAATCCATATTGAGTATTCTAGGTTTTATATATTATGGTACTCGTAACTAGAGAAAGGATCAGAATACACCACTGACTTCTACCAGCATTGTATTTTTTCACCATTGCCACCACATAGTCATTCTTAGTAAGCAGGCACTTAAAAATTATATTAAAATTTTCAAATATATGCAAACAGAGCTTTTTGACCAATACCTCATATGACATTAAAAATAGTTATATTGAATTTAGAAATATTACATTCACGACTGCTTCTATATTAAAGTTTACTTTTAAAATATGATACAGATAACAGATTATTTGGTATACCTATCTAACATTGATCATTTTTTTTCTTATTATTTTAAACTTCTCCTTATCAAGGAGAGGCTAGCAAACAAGAGCAAACCCCCACTTTTCTTCATCCAAAAGTTAGGGTAGTTTTATGCTGAAGACAAGAGTTATGACGATACACATAATCTTAGAACTAGGTTTCCAACTAATAGCATAAGTATCAAAAAAAACCACAGCTATATTGTACTGGACCTTAGCAAGATATAAAAAAAAAAATTTACTGGTGAAACTCCACACGGTACAGCAACCCTAATCTGTGTGCTGCTGTGGCAAAGCAACTATTAGTGACAATTAAAGCTAATTTAAAATAGCTTAGAATATGGATGGTATAAAAAATACTATTTTGAGATTAGAAAGATAAATTACCTAAATTATATGTATGAAATATACACAATAATTTGCAGAAATTAAAGGAATTATGATTTACAGTTTTGGAGAGGTGCAGAAAAGGGATAGTAAGGGGTATGGAGAGGACACTGAGCTAGTCAACCAGGGAAGACTGACAGTGTGAAAAGCCTACTCTCTGCATGAACATACTTTAGAAAGTACAAGAAAGTATTTTGCAAAGACTTTTCTTTGGAACTGTTTGAAAAGGAAAATCTAGAAGGCAGGTACATAAAACCAAGTGCATCATCATCTCCTTCCGCACAATACTTCTTCCAATCATTACTACTTAGAAGACAGCACAAGGCTACTTATCTGTCTGTTTTGTGCCTTGCTTATCACTACCAATAAAATGCGTGGTTCTGAAGTAAAAAGCTTTCTATTCTTGCCAGATTTATCTTGCTTACTAAAATAGATGTATAGCAATTACCTTTACACTAGTTATGTGTTGTAGGAAAACACATTTTATATCAGCTATGAGTTTACCATCTTTCTATTTCCCTTACGTCCTCTTGTAACAGCAAACACTCCAAGTTCATCCTCTGTACAAAAAGCTCCAAGTACATCCTCTGTACATTAGCACATAGGTGTCCTCATCACACCTATTTCAAGTCTGTACTGTTTTCAGGTACATTGTAAACTTCCTAACCATGCACCACTCTGTCTGAGCTCTCCCCAGTCTGCCACATCCATCGTGAGAAGGGTATCCAGCATGGAAAATAACACTCAAAATGAGAACAAGCTTCAGTAATAATATTACTGCTTTATTTTCTAGCCTATTCTTTTTACATACCCTAATTTATTTTTGACACCAACCTCACTTTTAACTTTTATTTAAGAAGTCTTAATTCTCCTTCTAAATTAATATTGCTAATATAGAAAGAACTGAGGAATGTACATGAATGCTTCACATTTTTCTCCCCTTTTCTTTGTACTCCATCTGACACTGTCCTTAACACTTATTTCACATGGTCATGATTCTCTTCTAGACTTAACTAACTTGAAAAAGAAACAAAAAGAACAAAAGATTAGATCATCATTTTAAAAAAAAAAGCCAACCTCATCAACGTCAAGGAAGTTTAAAACTTGGCATCCATGAGCTCCACTGCAATTTTATTTGAAACTGTCAGCAAAACCATTTCATAACCAAAGGATTCCCTATGTCTGGAGACACATTGCATAAAAAATGGCTACTAAAACCTCATTTAGGTGTAAACTGAAATACTGCATTACTGTTGTGACCACTGCAATGCTACATAACTCACATATTGGCGCAAGAGGACTAATCCTGCTTGTTTGATAGCATCACTGGAACCAGCCATTAGTTTAAGTCTCAGTAAAGAATCATTAGAATAGCTGACCAAATTTCAAGGTACAACTTAATCAACAACTCATTTTTGTTATCTCCTTCACAGGTCCCTTTCTCAGGAAGTTATATGCTGTATTTAATATGACATTAAAGATTGAAACCTCTTTCTATTGAAATTAAAAACAAGACCTGCAACAGTATTCCTAAAGACAGGACACATCAGTATGCATTTTTTTACAGGCAACAGGATCTACTGCCAAGGCTACTTAATCAGCTGGGCACTAGCAGTAGGTATCTTTAAAAACGAATGAAAAAGTATTTAGCAGGATATTTCTTGCCACTATTTCACAAAATACAATTCAAGTTATAATCTTCTTTACTGTACTAGAATGAACAACAATGCAGAGACTGATTCATCAGCTATTTCTTTTTGGGAATTATAAAACGTAATTGTTAAAAAAATGCAAGTTTTATTTGAGAACATACAGCTCTCTTCATAAGTAACAATTTGCCAAAAGTGTATTCTAACACATTATGCATGTAAGCTTTAACTAATGAAATAACACAAAATTGCAATAAAAATATGAAGACAGAAAAGGCAAGAGACCTTCTTCCTCATTGCTACTACAAAGAAAATTGTGTTTAATTGTGAATTAACTTATAGCTCATTGCAACACAAAAAATCATTCTCAATTAAAAAAATATATATTTCAGTTGAAGAAAATAAACATTTTCCTTTCATTTTTTTTCAGACTGTCATATTCTGACTGTTCCAATACTTAACTTAAAGTCACTGTATGCCTTTGACTTTCCAGGTCCATTTAATACCTAGAATTAACAAAATAAACATAAACACTAGCTGTCTGAATAAATTTGAGATATCAGATATGATAGTCTGTGTGAACTAAACGGGAATGTATTTGCAATTTAAAATATAATTCATCATAATGAAAATGTAAAGTAGTAGTTCTGCTTTATTCAGTATGGCAGGTTAGGGATCCCTGTGAAGCAACACTGAAGCAAAGAGTAGATTAATAATTTAATTTGGTTCAGAACTGTGCAAGTGAGGCACTGTGAGCTTTTATTCTGTAACCAGCTGCTGACCCTAATATGGATCAACCAATTAGACATCTCTATTTAACTGTTGGGTGACCCATCTAAAACTCACTAGGAATTTTCATTATAAACAAAACTCAGTGGCCTAAAAGAATCCCAGTTATCCCCCTGGTGGAGACAGTTGGTTTGATAGAAGCACACAAAGGAGCTCAGCAAATGAAAAAATTGCAAGATCATTTTAGGCTGCGTTCTGTGAAAGAGCATCTTAATATAATGAGCCTTTTTTTGATATCCCTTGGCGAAGCATCAGCCCTCTCAGATAACCCCACACAAAGCAAATACCATTCGTCTGAAGTTACATTTGCTCCTTGTTATCACAACTTATGCCACTTAATTCATTATTCAACGAATTCACTTTCTTGTTTATTAGATGCAAGGTAGCCGCTCATCCCTAAAGGCCATGTATGCAAAAGACTGCTTGTAATCCTGTCACTTCAAACCTCTCTAGGCTTTTACATTGCTTCAGGAATTAGGAAGAAAGAAGCAAACAATTTAGATTTATTCATGCTGATACCAAATCTGTATATGATAAAAGAAATAAGAGAAATGTTACATAGCTAACTTAAAATCTATTGATACAGATCAACAGAATACGTTATTGCCTGCATTTGTAAAAGCTAGGACATTCATTTCTGTAGGAAAAAAAAACAAAAACAAAAAAACTAGACTGCATCTTATGTCTTTAAAAGGTCTGATTAAAAAATAAACAAGTATTTGTTTCTCACATTCGTTCCTTCTACTGAAAAGGTATCTCAGTGTCTTTCCTCAAGTGCATTTGATAAATTCAGTCTAACATCCCTACCAGAATTACCTGCTCAAGTGAATTCAGCTTGTAGTGAACATATTAAAATCAGCAATCAAATGCTATAGATATCAAATTCCAAAATGTTTTTAAAAGCCTTTGTTATACAATGGACCTTGAGATATATTGCAGCAGATTTTGGTAACTTATTGAATACACGTTCTTTAATGTTTTTGAATTCAGATTTTGCTAATGATACATTAAATAGATTTAAGAGTGCAAAATAAGAGCTTCAACTCTTTTCACACTACAGTAACAGTCATCGAGATGTTTCAATTTTACTCTGTAACCTTATGCTGTTAGAATCATTAAAATGCAAATGAATTACTGAATTAAACAGACTTTCAGTACACTCTTAGCACAATTAATATTGTATAAAATTATCTGCATAATTATACACACTAACATTTATATAAGGCACTGTAAAAAGCCACAAATCAGAAACTGGACATAAATCTGGTAAACACTGTAGAACAGACTTCTACATATAAACATGTAATTGATATTTTACTGTTAGTTTTCTATGTGACTGCAAATAGATTTCTACATTTCACATTTTAGATATTAAAATGTTAAAAAAAAAAAACAAAACACAAATATTTTTCTTAGTACATCAATCTCATGAGACACAGTAATGCACTGGTCACAAAAGTTCATAGCAATTATTTTCTTGTTATTAATTTTAATTTTAAAATTATAGTTAGCAACATAGCATGACATAAACATTGAAGGTAGCAACAACAACAAAACATCATTGCAGGTATACATCACAAAAAAAAAAAAGAAAAACAAAACAAAACAAAAAAAAACAACCAACCACACACACAAAAATCCAACCAAAAAAAAAAAAAACAACAAACAGCACCAGCAACAACTGAGTAACAAAAAACCAGTTCATTCATGGCTGAATTTTATAAAATAAAAACTGCTTTTTTAAAAAACTATTTCATAAGTGTTCTGTGCTATGGATTATTACTTTAAAAATATACGTATGTTTCTTAGTAATGCTGCTCTTATTACAGAATACATGCACTATGATCATGGGAATTCAGCAACTGATTCACCAGGATGATTAACCTTTTACTCGAGCGATATGGAAGTACAAGATGTATGCCTTATATTCAACTTAAAGATAGGCAAGTATAGAAATCTTTATAAAATATAATGCAAAAAATCAGTTGTTTTCTGTATGTCATGTAATACTGTCACTAGCTAGACTGTGTAGGAATTTGTATTCATGCTCACCTGACATTCTGAAACAATTCTGAAAAATTAGAAGTGAATAATAATGAAGGAAACTTTTCTGTTAATATACAGAGTCCTAACTTTATCCTTTATTGTGCAATGTTTGCATTTTTTCACGTGGGAGATTTTAAAAGTCACCCAGTGATTTTTATAGTGCAACCGTATGTTAGATAAAGATATTTAAGCTGTCAGTATAAACTGCTTCTGTTTTCATTTTGCATTTAATTTCAATGCCAGACTCAAGGCATAAATTTTTCATCACCTGCAATGCTATGAATAAAAGATTAAAAAAAGAACTGAGAAGAAATTCTAACACATGCGGTGCATGCAGCACATTGTGCAGACACACTGTGCATAACTAGATGTTTAATTTCCATCACTTTTTCCTACGTCAGGAACATTATTATTTGGGTTCATACATCATGCAGCTAATTTCCAACATTTCAGCTCTGCAGAATTCAAATTTATCTAGCTCTGGACAATAATCCATTCAACACCCTTGAAGTCTGGAGTTGATACACATATTGGTAAATTCACATAGTATTTTCTTAACATTAAATAGAATATGTCTCTTGCCATCTAGTGTTGGCAAGTTAAGTACTATTAAAATATTTCAACAGAACATATTCTTGCCTTACTTCTTGAACTAGCAAATGAATTAATCTTTTCCTAAGTTCAAAGAAGAATTACTAGAAATTTCCAAGCTAATTTCAATTTCTCATTAAGGATCACTTCATATTTTAAGCCGAAGGATGTGATCAATCCCATGAGGTGAAGTTATGGGCTCACTCTGACAGAATTTTTTATTTAGCACTTAAGAGTGTTTTTAGTAGCACTATGCATCTTCAGTTTTACTTTATTAACACTCAGAGGGCCTGGGATGAAATTCTGTTTATCTCTCTGCAACAGCCTCTGCTGCATAAAGAAATGTGCCATGGAATACACCTTTCTTAGTATTAATAGTAGTCTTAATCAAAATGACACCTAATGGATGGTAGCTGAATTGTTTTTTATAGTACTCAGAACTGGTGGGGGGAAACAAAGCAAAGTTGCTTGCTTGACTTGGAGCAAAGCGCGTGAAAGTCATCACAAGTGAAAATCCAGGGCTGTATGTAAGTTGTTGTCAAAAGCCATTGCTAATGCTTCTACCAAGAGTTCAAGCAGATTAAAAAAAAAAAGAAAAAGAAAAAGGTAGAAATAATATGAATATTGAACTACTGTCACATACATTGAAAAGTTATACTTTTATAATGGGCTGAGGCATACTAGCAGAGCTGCATGTTGTGCACTTATGACACTCTCTTGCACTCATTTTGTACTTTTTCTAAACAAACAAAATTAATTTTTGCATTCCAAGCTGGCAATGCACAAAAGTAAAATTGCGCATTTATTTTCAATGGGGCAGCAGCAGTGGCAGTGATGTAGTTACTGGCAATTCGTTTCTCAGTTTCTGGCATCAGCTCTGCAAGGTGCTAAGTACTTCAACCTTCATCCAACACAAATGTTTGCTTCCTTAACTCTACTTCTCAGTGGATGAGAGGCCATCACTTTGGGGGATCTGAGCTCTCTTCTAGTCAAATTTACCAAATGATAGTCAAGGTCTGCAACACCCTTAACACATCAGTCAGCTGGCAACAGCTGAGTGTGAAAATGCGGTCTCTTTGGACAGTTCTGTACATTTTGCCTAAATGCCTTTTTAAACTTGATTTGTGAACTTATAGAAGATATTTATATATTTTTATATATCTTTATTTGTGATCTTATAGAAGATATGCAATTAAGTTGCAAACTCATTTTTTAACTTTCTGGATGTGTATGAATAACCTGGGTATGGTAACTATGACCTTGCATGAACACAAATACAAAAAATCAGAAGTGTTGTACTTCAAACGCACAAGGGAGTGTAGGATTCAAGAAATTAAAGTAACAGTGGAAACATGTATAAGAAAACATAAGAATCTGTCCTGTAGAAAAAATCTAAAATTGTCTGTAGTTCTTTACACCAGTGTTTTAAATCAATAGTGCTGTGAAAATTAATTGGTAGTTAGAAGGCAACACGCTTTTTTCCAAGTCTCATGCTGAGAGAAACAACTTCAACATATGCTTCTGGATTGAAGATTATTTCCAAAATTCACAGACACTACTGGAATTCGGAAATGGGAGGGGGAGAGAAGAAGGTATTATAAAATGTTTATGAAGAGACGTGAGTGGTTGAAGGAAACAGGCTAGCAGACTCAAGGCTACTTTCTATTTCAAATAATTTATTCCTTTACACATACTTTTTTTTCTTTTTTTTTTCTTTTTTTTTCCCAAAAACAAGAATGTGTGGCATGACTTTTATAGCAGTATCTGTGTATGACATCACTTAGGGTAGTACTGCACCTGATATGACCACCCTCAAACTGACTGAGTAGCCGTTTGAATATATGCAGATAGTATGCTTCTTCCCTCGATTCAGGTGTCAAGACCACTTTGAGAATGTGAGACCCACCCACTTCAAAACAAAAGGTAAAGAGCTACTGTTGATTTTCCACCACATGCTATATTGCAGTTTGAGTTCTCTTGCAAAGGACATTAAGAACATGAGACCTTAGCACATGTTCCCATGTTGAATGTTATCATGCATCTTTCCCAATTTTTTCATGTTGCGAACACACGTGTACTAATGACAAGCATTTTGATGCTTTTATAAGACAGTATGATGTAAAAGTTTGCCTCTTGTTTGCCCAGGAACGTTATTTTAATCTTGCTTAACTTTCGGTTACAAATTTGCTAAATATGAAGTTGGGGAAGTTTGCAATTTTAGCCACTTCTGAGTACTTTGTAAAGGTTCATTTTGGGTTAAGATATGACAGATTCATCTGTTTATAACCAGAATGATGTTGAATATTTGTGTGAAAATGATTGCAGATTATCATTTAATTACAGGAGAAGCACTTAGTTCTAGGATTGCACAACATAATAAATGTACAAAACAGTGCTTTACTGCACTCGTACAGGTTTTACATCAGCTGGGTTCCCATTTTAAAATGGCTGTCAGAGACCTACTTTTAAGTTCCTAGGCTAAGCGGGATGAATTCAGGAGCCAGCCTGTTACCTGGTTATGAAGCAGAGACACAGAACTTCATGGCAGGGGTGGAGCTCTGTTGTTTTGAAATGAATATTTACCGTGCACTCATTTGGTTTACGTTCCTTTTCAGTTTTTACTTAGCCTTAGCACAAGTTCAGACAACTTCCAGGCCTTGAGTCCAGTAGTATGTTTCAGCAAAACAACAACTCCATTTATGAAGCTCCACCTTATGTCACCTCTAAGTTTTACTCAGAAGTGCTATATAAAGATAGATCACAACACATATTAATATATAATTACTGGTAATTTAAATTAATAATGTAAAAGTGCCACATAAGGTGCTAAGAAGTTGATAAAAATCATTTTTCAGTATTCTGAATCTGCTTGCCTACCTACAACTCAAAGATTTTCTTTCTTTCATAATACACTATAATATGGTTACAAGTGCATTGAAATTCATCTTGTTAGAATGGTAGTAATATATCCCACCAGGACTACTGTTCCTAGTAGCAATTTAAAATAATTATTGTGAGACTTGATGCTAGACATCAGGTTTGCAATAGAATTACAATGAGGGAAGTGTATTAGAGACAAAACATTGCTGGAAGAAAACTTCATAATGGCGCAATTTGGAACTAAGCCTCAATTTTACAGTAATAGATTCTCTTTATGATGGCACAAAGGAGTAAATGCACTTAGCAAATTTAAATCTATTATTAATCACACTTTGTGGATTGCAGAGCAGAAAGGAGAAAAGAAATTAGCTTTTTAAGTGTGTTTCTTACATAAAACAAGTTCTACTATGAAGAACATTTTACAAAAATCTCCTTGTTATAGCTCAGAAATACAGCAAGTCTTCATAACTGCAGAGAGTTAGAGAGGTTCTAAAATCTTTCTAAAATAGTTTTGGATATCTTCATTTCAGATTAGAAGTTACTCAAGACTGTGTACTCCAAATCACCAAAACACTTTCACTTCTAGAAACAAAATATCCAAGAAGAAAAGCAAAATAAATTTGATATTCATGCTTGCTTACTCTAATCACTCTTCTAAAATGGAGGGATGCATTTGTAATATCCTTGCTTTCGTTGCGTTAGTTATAGCAAAGCAAGGTTTCCACAGTGGACTAGATAGATGGGTTCACACTTTCACATACCTTTGAATGTTTTCAAAAAAGTATTTCAGAGAAAGTAACAGAAAGTCACCCGATAAGGATTTTTCGAAGTTGTCATACAGCAGTGGAAAATGGTAACATTTCTTATGCCATCACTGTGAAAAACCCTAGTTTCTTTAAACCACATTGCATTTTTATTTCTAACTTAAAAATAACACATATTCAGTGCATCTTTTGTCTTATGAATAACATTTTTGACAAAAACTGTTATATCAATGTGTTAGACTCCCAGATTAAGGTTGGTGGGTTTTTTACTATCACAAGTTTGGCAGTTCAGTTGAAAATAAAACTCCTAATCCCAGCAGAAAGTAAGATGATACCAATATCTACCAAAACACCAGCATGTGAAAGCAAATAGTCCTTGTAAATGTTTGTAATAACAAACAATGGATTTAGAGCTAATTGGACATTTAATTTTAATGTTATTAAATAAATATTTAGGAAAAAACCTTTGTTAATAAACTTACATTATCTTTGATAGGAAGGTTAAGTTTATATTCACATACATTTTACATTGACCATTTAAACTGTTTCTAAAATTAGGGTTGGGCAGAGTACCTTGTGACCTTTAACTATTTCAGTTCCCTGCATGCCCCAGTCCCAGCCAGACAATAAACACATGCCCACATGTCAGCCTGCAAAGAACAGCAAGTTTCCAAAGCTATTTTTAAATGAACTAGCTTGGATACCAGACGCACTCTACTCTCAGCAGCACAAGCTTCATGCAGGCTAATTTACTCTGCTTCAGGAAGGGAAATTAGCCTGTAGGGAGCTCCAGACTGCTTAAGCTTCTAGTACCTAAGGTACCTCATTTATAATACCTCTACACTATTTTTGCTATCTTGCAGTCTGTAGCATAGACATGCCTGGAGAAAGATTCTCAGCTGGTCCTTGAGACTAAACTCAAGAAATGGTTCTGTGTCAATGCTTTAACATGAATGAACACACACTACCCCATATATCCCCCATCATTTTTTGGGGGGTGACAGAGGATCATCATACAGCCTGCAGAATTACATGTGATAACATTATGAACCAATAGTTCAATTAATCAAAATGGTTTTCTGAAAAGGAGAGGTGAAGACAAGCAAGCCTTTTCTTGTTTCCATCCCCATCTCCAGGACCAGATATCACTTAAAACAAATAAGGGACAAATGAAAATATTTGATTTTTACCCATCCCCTAGAAGAGGTGGTATAACATTATTTGTTTTTATAATTATTTGTCAAGTCTTGAGATAGTTCATCCTACCAAAATGAAGAAAAATTGTTTCCACTTTTCTTAAAGGAAAATTTTAAAGTAACAGGAAAAAATCACACATCTGAAGACTTAAAAATCATCACCCAAACTAAAGAGAAAAAAAAACAACAACAACAACAAACAACATAAGTTAACATTATCTCTAGATAAATTCATGACTTTGTGGGACCTGACTCAAACTGTGAATACTTGTCATTGTTGTTATGGATTTTGAGAGCCCAACTTCACTTAAACCAAGCTATACAGCCAAATTTTTTTGTGTATGTTAGAAATTCCAAAAGTTATCTCTTTACTACCTCTTCCTTCTTAAGACTACATGTCAATGTCAAATGATCATTTTCTTAAAAACAAACAAAAAAACACATTCACTTCCTTAAATATGTGGCATTTAGCATTCCTAAAAGAATAAAAAAATTCTTATCACCTTGCAAATGGTCAGAAATACTTACACTAATTTCTCGTGATGTTGAGATAACTTATATCTGACACACCTTGTTCAAAAAGCCTCCTAGTAATGTGTGAGTCAATTAAAACAGTTACATATTTCTACTCTCAGGGATTCCTGTAAGAATACCACTATAAACCTATTGATTGTCTTTGCCCTTACTCAGTCGTCAGTACAGTTTACAGCACTTGCAATGATAATGCAGCTGTGTAATTATAAAGCTGTGCCTTATGGCTACTAGATGGAATATAGTCTGCAGTCCTGCAACAATCTTTACATCATTAAAAGTCTGTCCCCAAAGCACCCTTAAAAAATGCAGAGTTGACCACAGCTGGCACATGATGGTTCAAAGTCAGCCTGTAGTCAAGGATTACACCCATGCTGTGTGTCACACTGACTCCATGAAGCATCTCTTCATCAAAGGCATCAAAGAATGGCATTTCTCACAGACTCTCATTCTCTTCTTCTCTGAAATATTCAGCCTAATGATCAGAGGTCACCAAACTAAAATACTTATTAGACAGAAAACAAAAGCCTGTCAATTTCCCAGGATAATTTATGAATTACATAATGTTGTGGTAAAGAACAAGAAAAAAAAATAGAAAAAAGGAAAAAAAAAAAGAAAGAAAACAACCAGAAAACAAAATATATTGCAGCAACAGTTCTCAAGACGGATGAAAACAATCTGATAGTACATGACTTTGTACATGACTTTAAAGCCCAACAGCACAATCTGAATAATAGAGGAAAAATGTTCCCATAGCGTTCACCTGACAAAATCCGTTGACACGACTACATCCTTAGAAGCCCATCTTAGAGAAATTCAAGACTACCAGTGCAATTGCGTATTTCAGGAGGCTGCTCTGAAATTCCATATTTTTGTCTTTTGAGAATTTATTGTCTCGAAAACAAACTAATCAGAACTATTTCTGTTTATACAGTAGCTACTATAGAATGGCCGTAGTTGCTCTGACTACATCCTCTAGACTATGCACATGGCCACCCACAATATGTAAAAGGAAAAAGTATAAGTTAAATCTGGTTTAATAATTTATATAGGCTTAGCATATGTTGGTTCCACTTGAAATCTCCAACAATGTTTCAATGACGGCACAGATTTCTTTTCCGTAATTAAATAATCTTGGGGCAAGTCCAAATTATGTGAAACAGAGAACCCCACAGAGCAATTTCTGCAGCAAATGTCAGAGGTATTAGACTCTATATCACTTAGACAAAGGGATATAATACATGCAAATTATTAATTTCTAATTGGACTAAGAGCAGGACATTTTCTGTCTCCTATTATCACAGTTTCCAATTTTCAGTGTAAGAGTGCATCTGTAGACTTCCTGCAGCAACATGAACCAGGGTAAAGGCAGGACAAGAGGCTCTGTCATGCTGAGTAATGCTCCCATACATATGAAAGCTGTAAACACCAAAAACAGACGGTAAAATAAATTTGGCTTACAGATGAAACAGTATAAAGCTTGTTTAAACACCCATTATATTTGTAAGCTTACAATGAGGAAAGATTAGTTTTGCTCCTAAATGAACGTGACTGAAGAATGAAACCATGGCGAATTACTGGCTACCTGCTCAGTATTAGCAGATGACTTCAATCCTGAAGTTAAAAAAGATGTAAATATAAGTTCAGGGAAAACTTTGCAGACTGTGACAGAGTAACAGTTGTAAATACAACTCACTTTGCCCTCTTGTACACATGAATAAAAAGTCATACAAAGACTTCAAATGGCTGTTTATAACTTTAGAAACAAAATCTGTCAGTGGCTACTATGAAGCTCAAGGTCAGACGATAACGGAGGCTAATAGAACAGTAAAATTTTAAAATAGATATCACATGAATAAAACAGCTGTAAGTGAAATACAAAGTATAAAATATGCTACACAGGACTACTGTGCTTAAGGATTTAAATGAACCACTGTCTGTATATCCAGAAAGAAGGTTCCCCTAAAATTAGATTGTCCTTCAGTGTCTTTCTCAAAGCCACATGATAGTGGCTCTGGCTGAATACAGGGTCTTTGTCATGGTGGATCATTAGCCTTCCCCTCTGGCAATTACACTCAAAATCTGAAATATTCCTGTTATGTATTTTTGCATCTATTAAGCTATATAACTTTTTTGTAACATCACCCATAAATACATCCACTATATTCTTCCTACTCTCATCTTTCTGTCTGTGATCTGCTTATTCTTCTCCAGAGTCTCTCCTACCTATGCTGCCACAACTATCTTCTCACATGCCTTTTCTACTACTGAATGCTCTTCTCTGGTATCTTCAGCCTCTATCTGCAAAGTCTTGTCTCTTCACATCTTTCACCTTCTTGTTCTTAAAGTTGCACAACTAATTTAAATGTTTATTACCCTCAATATCCTTCCTTTGCTCCTCCTCTCATTCCTCACACTCAGTTTAGACCACTGCCTGTAAAAACATCCCCCTTGCCTATCTTCCTTTCTTTTGAGCCTCCTCTTCAATTGCCTGAATTTAGGCTTAAAATCTTACTGTCCCCTACAAGAAATCTTTCCCTGTTTCTCAAACCCACCATTCTGTCAACTTGGTGACTACCCAGCTTTGTTATTCCAGGACATTCTAAATATTTCCTGTTATATTTCTTTTTTTCTTTTTTTTTTTTTTCTTTTCCATCCAGATCTTATCTAGTCCTGACATATGCCATTTTTACCCTCACCAAATTATTCTTTTCCATGTCCATAACTAACAGAAAGAACAAATTTTAGTACACATCTCACTGTAACAAGACTCTCTCATGCAGTGATGTGCCCACTAATCATGATGCCAGTTTCTTCAACAGACACAAACCAACCTTTTTTTTAGTCCAAAGTCACCTTCTAAATTACTGGGCTTCTGGTTCTCCTAAACTTGAGGTAACATCTTTTTACTTCTTCATTCTTTCTCTCAGGTACTCCACAAAATAGGACTTTCCTCACTCCAGCTACCTTTCTAGTTTTTAGCTCATATTGTATCAAAATGTGTATCAACAGAATTTTAATAGCATCAGTAGGACATTAAGTCCTTGGCTAACCCCTTTCTTACCATGTGGATAGGAAAGCCACATTTAAGCCTGTCTAATGCTTTTTAAATGCTTTTTATTACCTAATTATATGTGGGACATTTTATGAATTTGGCTGCATATGCCAAAGCTGGGAACAGCCTTTCAGAATCATTGTTCATTCTAGTCTGCAAAGTGCCATGTTCCTGTTTGTTGCTGCAGAGCTGTAAGAAAGATATACAAGCAACAAACGAAGTCAAACTGATTACAGCTGAGGACAGGAAAGTGATATACAGAATTAAGCTCCAGAATACATCTACTCTTACAGATGGTGCAGTTACACAGCTTCAGAGGGATGCTGAGAATTCAGGTTAGCTGGGATACTGTCTCGGTCTATTTACAGAAACCAAACACACTTGATGTCAACTGTAGCTGTCTGAAGAAAGATAGATCCTCTAAAGATCAAAATTCAAGACATAAATGGGAAAACCATAGCACTGGAACGATGTTAGTGACTGCCCGACCAGAACTGGTGATACTGCCTGTGATATGCTGAGGGAGGGCAGACAGCAAGAATGCAACACTAATGTGAGACTCGGGTTACTCTCTCATGCTGTGGATTGGAAAAATATCACTTTGTGACCTGATGATATGACTAAATTTGTAGACATGCTCAGCAATTGATTGATGGGGCAGTCTGTTTAGTGGCCCATGAGAGAAGAAACAACCTTTGACTTGGTTTTGAGCAGAACAGACTTGATTTGAAATGTTATTGCCAAAAGTCTACTCTCCAAGAGTAGCTATAATGCAGTTAAATTCAACATTCTTAAGCAACCCCCCAAAATACTCTATAACTGTGCCTCAGTTCAAAAGTTGTGCTGAACTTCAGAAACGCTATAGTTTTGCTACATATGAAGAAGAAAAACCTTATATGCCAGAGAGAGACAGTCAAGACAACTAAATCCTTGCAGGCAGTGGAAAGCCAAGGGACGCCCTGGTGGATGCAGAAAACAAACGGTCAGGTCAGAGAACAGATACGGCAAAAAGAATTTAACATAAATCAGACAGAAGGAAAATGGAAGTTACTAAAAACAAGAAGGTTTCATTCTGAAAGTTCAAAAGAGATAATCTCATAAACTGTGGTAGTTTAGTTATAAAAACACAGTGAGACAGTCCAGAGGAGAGCGAGTAACAACTCACACAAGGCATTAAAAGCTTAGATAATATGCTTTCAAACACATCAGGAACAGCATGTCTGCTTAATTGTTCACAGAGTGAGAAGACCATCAGTATGCAAGTGTCACAGGTTTATTTTTTGTTGTTTGTTTCTGAATATACTACAGAAAACTTGAGAAGGTGCCTACAATTCAATCTTTCTTTATAAAGGTCTCAGCAGAATATGTATCTCATACTGAATGTCAGTAGAAAACAGTATGGGACAAACAGAAAAAAATAAAGTAGGGATTGCCAGGACCGAATGGCATTTGCCCTCTAGTTTTAAAGGAACTCAGGAAAGCTCCTGAACCACTAATTATAGTGTGCAATATACCACTTACAACCACTGTGACAACTAAGGACTGGAATGTGGCAAATGCGCCACCTATTTTTGAATATCTTCAAGCTGGTAAGCCTCAAGAATGTATAAGGCAAGTTAGTGGATACTAAACTAAAGAAGAAGATTTGTGTAGAGAGAAATAAATTGCTGTACCAGGAACGAGGTACAAATCAGACCACCCTTGTAAATGGAAGCCACGTATGACAAATGCATCACCAGTCAGGTTTGTAAAGAAAATCTGTTCAATACAGTTTGCTTGTGTTTTCAAAAGCTCCTGACAATGTCTTTCACCAAAACCTTTTAAAGAAACTGAGCAGTCTTGGTAGGAAAAAAAAAAAAATATCATGACATGGATAAATCTAGTTAAAACAGAGGAAACGGGTAAGGATAGATGGTCAGTTTGTATGGTGCAACCCAGAGAAACTCAAAAAGGATCCACAGTGTTTAAACATATTTATAAATGATGAGAAAATGCTGAGTGAGCTGTGAGATGACAAAGTTTGCTAATAATGCAACACAATGCCAAGTGGTAAAGTCAGAAACTGATAGTGCAAACATCAGGAAAGCCCGTATGAAACTGAACTAATGGACATTAAGATGGCTGATAAAATTGAACAAAGACAAATGCAAAATGATGTACAAGGTAACCTCAGTCCTAACTAGTTATAAAATGATGGGCCTTGAGTTGATTATTACATGCATAATATCTTGAGGCCTTAAATAGTTCTGGGAAAATAGAAGTTCAATGATGAGTAGAAACTAACTTATAAAAAAAAAATGCAGCCTTGGGATGTAATCATTTGGATTTAACAGGAAAAGAGCACTATGCTTTGCAATAGACAGGAATCCGTGGCTTGCTCAGCCATCTTGACTACCGTATGCATTTCTGTTTCCTCCACTGCTCCATCCCAACTTAAAAAAATAAAATAAATAAAGATATAGAATAACTGAACAAGGTACAAAAATAGGTGAGATTACTTCTATCTGGAAAACAGATGGCAGGGCAGGTTACAAGAGAAGACTACAAAACCTTACACAACATGGAATTAGAGATGAGGAATCCATTGTACACCATCCCTTCCAACACAGGAACTGGTAGATCAAAATGCAGAGAACATCAACAGGTCAAAAACAAGCAACAAGAGGGGGTTCTTCATGCAACATGCAGTTAAGTTATACAGTGCCATGGATGTATAAAGTTCATGTGGATTCAAGTGGAGAATGCACAGGTTCATGGAAGAGAAATCCTTCACTACCTGTTAGATAAAGATACTTCCCCTGTTTAAAAAAAACATGAGAACTGAGTGAATATCTCAGGCTTCGCAGGAAGCCTGGATATCCTGTGTTTCTCACCCAATTGCTCCTTTACAATATCCACTTTCTTGCTGTGAGTTGGGAAATTTGGCCAGATGAATTCTGTCCTGTCCCGGGTTGTCATTACTACGTTCTTATGAGTGTTGTCACATGATTTTTCAAGGCAACTAAGGTCTAGGTCAAATCGCAAAGGTGCTGGACCAGGTTTTACTGGTCCTGCCTTTAGACAGTACCTCAAAGAGGCTGAGAGATCTTACTGGCCTTGGAAAGGCATGTTACAGCTGAACGATTTTCATTGTAGTAGTGATGGACAATGTTTAAAAACTGCATTTTTTTAGAAAGTCTGTTCATTCAGTAAACTATAAATAAGAGACTTTGTGTCCTCAATTTTTACAATAGCATTCTGTCACTAAGTTTATTATGTAATACTCAGAATGGCATCTACTAATATCACCTTTATTTTAATGTGTGGAGAGGTATTCACACCATCTACTTTGGCTGCTTTAGGCATCTAATTTAGATTGAGTCAGAATACCTAAAATTAGTAGCTACCTACATATAAAGGAGCAGAAGTAAGTGTTTCCAGATGGACCCAAATTAAATGCATAAAGACAGAATCCATAAATATTCCCTGCAGTGTTACTTCTACTTTACCTAGTATTTGCTACCTATTAATATGGTCTGGGAGAAAAAAAAAAAAAAAAAGAAAAAAAAAAGTGAACACTTCCCACATATACACCTTCTTAATTATTAGGAAAAAAAAATCTTGCAATTGAGTACTGGCATTTTTTAATGCCTTCTGTTGATATTTCCATTGCAAGTCTATCTCAAGGCTAAACTGATTTTGACAGTGGCATTTTATGAAAGAAAAAAATATACTTTTGTACATCTTTCACTTACAATGTATTTCCTGATACTCTAAATAAATCTTCACGGTACCTAAAACATTGGTTTAAAAAATATATTTACGTTAACAAAAATACAATCAAAACCCCACCTTTAATATAGTCTTGTCTTTTTCAGTAACTTCCCAAATCTAATAATCTGCACTCTTTAGGCTATTTCGAGGCACATCAGTAGCATCATTTACATGACTTGTATCACATGAAATTATAGAAAGGATGCTCCACTTGGCATCTGCCACGATTTTAGCTTAAAACAAAGTGCAGCTTCTCCCACATAGCATCCTGATTAAACAAATTAACTATGGCGCTGACTGCAAATGTACACACTAGAGTGTAAAAAATGAACAGATACAATGGCCAAGTCTGTATTTAATTTTAATTAAATTTCATTCGGTAGCTCAATTAATCCACAACTCCAAATGTCAGCAGGACTTAGGCAAATGGAATGACATCTGCTGCACTGCACACTGACTATAAAACCTTCACTGCATGCTAGAGCTCTGGAAATGCACCAGAAAAAAATGAAATATTCTTAATAAATACATATCGACGTATAGAAGTCTAATTTCAACAGAACACAGGAGAGATACTTGAAAGAACTTGGACAAGGTTTCTTTATTTCACAGTTCTGCCTACTACCGTATATCTAGAATTGTATATGATCATATAATATCAATTTATTTGGAATGAAAATGTGTTATTTTAAAGTGATCCACTAAATGAGATCTCTTATAATACTGTTTGACTTTAAAAAAATAATATATCATATAATAAACATTCAACATTAGCTTTATTTATTGTAACTATTTATTTGCATAGAAATATTATCCAGAAGCTTCTGCTCAAGTTTGAGAGCTGTAGGAAGACACTATTTCTGTCACAGATAACTTGATGCATACTTCTAACAGCATTAAGGTATTTCAATGGTAATCTGACATCTAAATATGTTTACAATGCCAGCCACATGACAGGTGGATTAGAAGAGGAGTTGAGGAATTTGAGTAAGGGAAAAAGAAGACACTAATAGTGAAATTAAGTTCACAGACTTTCTGAGTCACATCATCGTATTGGTATCTGTGTTATTCTTTCATTTCATTTTATTGCTCTTTTTTATTCTGAATGAATAGCCTTCATATTAGCCATCAATTTTGATTGAGTTTTATTACTAATGACAGACAAAGCAGGTGTGAATGAGAGAACTAGAGACAAGGCCCCCGTATCTGATATTAGAGAGAGCTTTCTGTAGTCGTAGCTGTGAGGTAAACAAGCAATTTTTAATAAAACATTACTATCCAATTCAATGGAATTTAGTTAAAATACATAACCAGTGCAGAAATCTAAAATGAGTAGGAAAAGCCTGTAATTTATGCATAAAAATCAATTAAGACTTTTCCATTTTCCAAATAGTCTGTGGTTTCATTCAAAAAAGATAAAATAATGTTGAACTGCATGATAACGGCTGCTCTGTCATAAGATCTTACTTCTGCAAATACTTGAGTCAGTTGGATGCCATTCACAGGACAGAGGCTGTCATTTATTTTTCAATTTAATGATCTGCATATTTTTTTCCTCCCCCAATTGATAATCATTGAATATGCTAAAAGTGAAATAGAAGCTTCCATGTTTTCCTGAAAAAATATCATTATAAGTCCTTCCAGCAATATTAAACTGTGTTTTTTTGCAACTCTTGCATATTTTGGGTGGTTGTAAAATTATCAGCTGAACCAAGGAAAATATAGTGTCATGTACTGAAAACAGAACTTTACTCTTCAAACGTTTATTTTTAATTGGGTGGGTAGATTAAATGATTTTAATGAAGGTACTTAGATATAATAAGCAAAAAATTATAATAAAAAAATACACATTGTTTTCAGGACTGAATTCCTTTCAAAGGATGAAATTATTTCTGTTCCCTTTTTATCCCATACATTTTGAGCTTACTTCATAGAAAATGCAACTAAGACAAATATTTCAATTTTAATCTTTGCACTACTCAAATCTGAACACCACTGTACTGAACAATTTTACAATTCTGTAATCAACTAAAGCACTAAGTTCCTTAATTTTTTTATTTTTTTTTTTACTTTTAATATTGCTTTCACAAAGGACGCTGTCTCTGTCTCTGTCTCTCTGTTTCTCCTGTTCAAAAAACCATTTCTCTAACATATGAACCTACTTTAGAGGCAGCCATATCTCTTGATGTTAAACTTCTCAACAAATTTAGAATCTCCACCTAACAGAATAGCTCAAAATGGCCTAACATTTTCAAATGGCTCCACAGCTTTTTATGTATATATTAGCAATAAAAGATTGCATTTTTATGACTGCTTGCAAGGGTAATATCTCCAAATATTACAAAGCAATATTTTACAAATAGATTTTAATATATACTTAAACATAAACTTAATATATACTTAGAGCTCTAAATCTATGTAAAGCATTCTTTCCTTAAAGTTACACGAGCTCATAAAAATAATTATCAGTTCACAGTTTCTTCTGAGGTACTTAAAGACATGAATCCCAACACCAGTGAAGTCAACAGCAAAACAGCTACACATATCAATGATGTTAAGATTTGATCCCAGATCGAATAAGTTTAATTTTCAGCATCAGTGTAATTCTTCAGTTCCTAAATCTAGTCCTTCATCTACAGTGACTATATGACAGACAATAGGTTTTTAAGTATTGAACTAATCACAGTTGGTTTTTTTGTTGTTGTTGTTTGTTTTTTCCTTTTCCAGAGGGAATTACATAAGGAAATTTCACGTAACTACCACAAGGCACACTAACATGTGAGCCTGAGAAAAAAAGTACCAGCTCGGAGGTAGGGCATGGCAGAAGAGCCTGAGGAAGGATCACACTGACACTGATTTGGCAAGTGAAGATATGCACTTTGTTGCATGATTGTTTAGTCTGTAATTTTCTTTCCACTGTGGCTTTCCTGTCATGCTCTTATCCTTTTTATCCTTAGTATGTTTTGTTTTGGTTTTTTTTCTACATCCCCTTTTAAATTTTTCAGAATATTGTCTTCCCCTCTTTATCTTTTTAGTGCTTTCTTTTCATCTTTTGACTTCTTACTTGAAACAATATCTGCAAGCATCTCTTTTCCAAGTTCTAATTCAAAATTGATTTGGTCTTTTTAGTAGCTTTATGTTAGTGCTCTCAAAAGATTATTCCATTGTCTGGAATTCAAGGAAAATTTCACCTGTATGTTTAAAAGATCTGGGATTTTCCAGAGGTCTTGTTCATAAATCAAAATTAGGAAAGCTTATTGAAAATTAAAGAAAACAAGTGTAATAAAAATAATCATATTTACCTGAAAATAGCTAATGCCATAAAATAATATGAAATCATAGTAATGCAAATGAAACAATTAATGTGAATTTGTGGCTTTGAAACAGTCATCTGAAGTGAAATATACACACTGAACAGGTGAAAATGTAACATAGTCTTGTCCAGTTCCACAAAAATATGAAAAAGGGCCAGCTACAGGAACCTGAGATGCCTTAAGCACACATCTCCCACTGTCATCACAACGAAGGCCAGGTGCCCATTACTCTTGTTCCCAAGAATATCCAGAACTTCCCCTGCTTGGGCCCCTTTGTATCATTGCATGATGGCATCCACCTGAGATCCAACTTCCCTCTTCCATATTTATGTCAACATCCATAATCCTTCCGTGTCAAAACACTGACTTCTATAAAGATAGGATGTTCAGGAATACTGATTTTATGGAACCAAACGTGTTCTCCAAACTGAAAATTAACATTCATGCACAAAATAAGCATTACTGCAATAGCAGCAAAGACAGTCAACAAAATGCTTTCATTTTTACCTTGTGTCACTACACTGCACTACACATAAACATGCTCAGTTATTTAGCCTCCTCTACCACTGTCAGCAGGACCGATGATTACTAAAGAGTACCACATATACTCTTCAGATGTCTGCTTAGTTCTTCTCCTACCTAGGCACAAAAATCGCAAGCTATCAGACTGACAGAAAAACCTGGATGATATCCATCTACATTGCTCCAGCTATCAGCAGTCACGAAGGAAGAACCTATTAAAGGCTACAAGAACTGCAGTGTCTATTCAAGTTAATACTCCCAGAGCTTCTACTTCTGATATCCAAAAAGCTGCTCCACCACATCCCCTGCTGTTGGTGTCACTGTAAAATTTCAGGTAATGAGGTAAGGGGCACACTTGGGTTCTTTATATGCCAAGATGAGGAAAATTAATTTTAATGCTAAAAAGATGGGAGTACCGGTACAGACGGCCACTAAATGCTTCCAGCTGCTCTACGGTACTGGAATCTGGAAGGGGAATCCTGTTATAAACAAAGCAAGTACAGAACAGTCTCTTATATTCCATTAGTGCAAAAGGAGTATAGGCAAAAAAGCAGCTTTGCAAAAGGAATACAGGAAAAATAGAAGTATAAATGAAAAGAAGGTATTTCTCTATGATAGCTGCAACAAATATAATTGCTCAGGAAAAGAAAATGTGTAAAATAAAAATGTTTCTGGAAAGAACTGTGATAGAAGTTGATCATCCTCATGATTGGGTCAATCCCCAAAAGAATTTTCTGTTCTTACTGTTTATTTCTGCTTCCTAGTTTGTAGCCAAACAGAGCAGATTCGATTTGAGAACAAATGTTAACGTTTAATTATTCTTTTGTGTTTATTCATTGGCTGATGTGTGGACAACAGTGTCCACTTAAAGAAAATTGGACATTATAAACAAGAAAAAAATATTACTATATATGTATATATATTTTAATGACAGAAGGGAAAGATATAGATTATGGATCCAGGTGCTTTTTGTTCCTTTGAAAATATTTTTCCTTGATGTTTTGTATTCAGATTTTACTTTTTCTACAGAAAAAAAAAAAAAAGTTTATTTTCAATGCAGCACCTTTTATTACCAAACTTTGTAAAAATTATTTTTGTACTTTGTAAGCAGAGGTACAGCTTGCACTTATTTGTATATGTACCACATTGGTAGTTTTATTGATAGGGTGGACACTTTTGCTTCTAGGTCCTAGAATTCTCTTATGATTTTAAAATCATTACATCCCTTAAAAAAATAAAATTAGAAAGAATGTGGTATATACAAGCTTGAACACAAGCTTTAAAAATTCAAACAATGAAAATTCAAGGATCTTTTCACAACTTTGCTGCAATAAGCTTTTTTAATGCAGATAAATATTATAACTTCTCTAAGATTTGTTATGTTAAAAGCTACGTATCTGTAAAAATAAAACATACACATTTCTCAATTACTAATGCTAAAATTTTGAAGTTGATAAGAGTCACCCACATCTAGAACATAAAATATATATACTAAAAAGCTTTCACTTGCCTCTTGGCTAATTTCGTAATTATTAGCAATATTAATACAATTGAAATACCTAAAGTTTACAAATCTTTACGGAGTATGTAAAAAACAGATATAAAGCTCCAGCCATCAAAATAATATACAGAACATTTACAAGCACACTTCATTTGTACACTATTCTCCAGTAACAAAAATCAGTTTTCTGCATTTCTATTGTTTACATTTTTCCCCCAAATTTTAGGTAGAGAGAAGTGTTTTTTATTTACTCTAAATGTTATGTTCTAAATCAATGAGCTGTGTTTATTTCTAGACAGACAATAGCACTACTGCTAATCTGCCTGCCACTGACTGTCAAACTTCTACCACTCTTCAGTGTGAAACTCACAGGGAATATCACAAACTGATATGCAGACAGGTAAAATGAACACCTGATTTTCATCTTAGACTCACCATGTACCCACCGTTATGCATTTTCTCAAACATATTTTTATATTAAATGTATGTTTGGAAGAAAAAAAAAAGAAAGAAAGAAAGAAGACCTATTATAATATTATAATACACCATGTGAAATCTGAGTTAATACTTAATAGGTCAAAAATATATACTGCTCATTCTGACTGTGTAACTCATTAACTAGGGTTATTGTCTTATTGCTATAAGGCCGAAAAGGCCAAAAAACAGACGAGAAATATCAGTATTGTAATGTTTTACTATATTTTGAAGTTGATACTGTCTTCTCTTCATAGCAACTGAACCCAAATAAGCACTTGTCCAAATCACTCTGAAATGCACAATAGTTTTCACGAAGACGATAGCTTCAGTGTGACAAGCAACAGTTCATAGTCTGCCCCGCAACTCAGACAACTTTGTTTTGCAGTTTATCACTTTCGTGAACTCTTTATGGATTTTAAAGCCTAGTCGACGACAATGCCTAGTATTACTACTACTTAGTAATGCCTAGTATTACTACTACTATTACTTACTACTACTACTAATAATAATTCTAGAAACCTATTGCCTAAGTAAAATTGTCAACTCTGACTGCAGAATGACAATGAATTTGAGAACACACTGACCAGAGTCAGGTCTGGGTGGAGATGACAGGGGCATCAAAAGCACGCACACAAAATTTGCCAGGTAAGAGAGGAGAAAGGAGGGAACCTGGGTGGACACAGTATGTGTCACAGGACATGAGAAAAGCCCAAAGCAGAACATGCAAAAGGAAACGTCAACCAGAAATCATTTGTGTAAATAGAAAAAAGGTAGCAAGTTTTACCAGCAGAAATTTTGAATCAACATTTCATTATAAAATTTCAAAACAAATTTTCATAAATGTGAACAAATTATATTGCTACATTACCCTGAGTTTACTTGTGAACAAGTCTTCTTTCTACTTTAATCATTTTATTAATGTTATTTTCTTCCCTTTCTACTGGTAAACAGTAGTTTTGAAAGATTCCCAACTCTATAGAGACAAAAGTTTATTGCTATTTTAAATCAAAATTGCATTCTTCATTTGCCAAATCTCCATATATTGTGTACTCTGCTAATATTACACTTTTCTCCTCATCAGAAATCATCTTATTTTCTGGTTTGCAAGAGGAGTATCAGATTCAAATGAGTGATCACAGTGGAATCATGTAAGGAGATACAGTTCAAAAGCAACACATTTGGTGTTTGGTAACATAGGTCGTTTTTATGAGTTTTTCTCTTTATATATGCATGTGTATGCATGTGTATGTATACACTTTTATTTTAAAGTCAGTAAAAAGCTATTCAAGACTGCTATAGAATATCTTAACATAGTAGTAAAAACTGCGAAGCTGCACAGCAAAAGAGTCAAAAGGCTGAGCCACATGAAGGAAATTGAGGTACAAGTGCACACTACACTAGTATACACTAGTACACAAGGCTGAATGAGCTGATGAAAAAAAAAAAAAAGCTTTAATGTCTGATTGACACATACCGATATTTCTCAGATTTCATTTCTGCTGTTACCTTTGAACTTTCTGGTCTGTTTTCAAGCAAGCTCCTTCTCACTACATCTGCTTAATTTTATAGCCTGGCTCACCTGCACATGCTGGAATCAAGTTAACTGTTTGGACCGATGCTAGATCAATATGCAGCTTATCTCTATAAGACAATGTGAAGATGTTAAGTCTTCTTGTGCCATATCATTTTATTCACAAGAAATCACTTATTCATAATGAACATTGTGTAATGACCTGGACACAGTATCTACAGACCACAGGAGAAATCAGTTGTACAGAGCTCAGGACATTATGAGGAAAATGATGGGAACTTAATAAAACAATGCAAAACACAAGAATAAAGAAAATACGGTATGATCACACTGACGTTTTTGGATGATATAACACTGTTTAAGTAAAATACTTTAGCATGTTAAAGCTATAGTCTGTACTATAATAATAATAATAATAATAATAATAATAATAATAATAATAATAGTTTTATTAAGACCTCCAATCCAAATGGAGGAAAGCATTTTTCTGAGAAGAAGGAAAGGTATAAGAATTTACACAATAACCCATTTTTTTATGCACAGGTTCTGAGGGCAAAGAATTGATTCCAAAACCTCTGTGGTCCTGGTTCCATTGTCAAAGCTATGTGGGCAGACCTGTCCTGTCCCACATTGAACTTGTTGGGCAATGAAGGTGGTCTACATGCAGGCACTGGTCACTGTGAATCTGGCTAACAGATGAGAGTGCTCTCCAGTATAAAGGTTTATATCCTGGGTTATTATTACTACTTTTTTTCTGTTTCTTCTGACTATCTCCTTTTAACACGACAGAAGTGTTTAACATTTATTCTAACATTGAAATCATTGGCTACTTATGCACAGGAAGCAAAAGAAACTGTAAAATGGTTGTTCGAATCCTATATAGCTACATTGACCTAACAAGAAAATGTTTTGTATAGGACAAGTAGCTTGCATACAGAAGCTATCACTTGTTCTTATACATAGCAGGAACAATAAAATATTATTCCACCCCCACAGATGAATTGTCTGAACAACCTTTCTAATGACAGAACCAAGCAAAAGGGGATACAATTAAATTCAAATGAATAGATGTATGTAGTATGCTCCTTGAGTTGTGTTGGACATTCTATGTGGCATTCACGTTGTTTTACATCAAAAAGCAAGACCTCCTGGAAGTCATCTTTATGTCTCATTAGAATTACCACAAATTCATCCCAAGTAATCACTGTTTATGGACGTGTATGTATCACACGCTACCACTATACCAACTTCTCAAGGAGCAATAACTAAAAAGTAAGAAATTTACCTTTCTTAAAATTACGTATTTTTACAACACTGAAAGAAAGAAAGAAAGAAAAAATATATATATATATATACAGACAAATACAGACTTCCTGAGGGCTTGTTTAGAGATATAGGTATTTCTGACATTACAGACAAGGACATCATAAAATCAAATTCCCCTCAAAATTAACAAATAACCATATCAGCCTATGAAGATGAACCTTGTATTCAAGAACAAAAACACACTATAATCATAAACATGATGTCAGGAAAAATTGATTCTGTTGTAATTGTATGCTTCATGTGAAAAAGGACGTCTCAACTATAAATCTGTAGATTTTATTAAAATAAATAATAATAATAATTTTTAAAGTATTTTAAAACTTAGTTTATATTATTAATTGTACCATGAAATTAATACCATTAAACATCATATTTCACAAACGCATTTAAATGTCTGGGGCATAAAGGTTATTACCCATTTATACCTTATTAGATGCTTCCCTTTCTTCCATAACACTGTTCATCTGGCTTACACTTCATGCTCAGGTCATGCAGATTGGAGCTGACTCTCAATTACACAAAGTCTTTCTCCAAAGATGACAGTCCAAATACAGTAGAGATAAAATACATCAAGGTTTAAAATAGGTCCGTTCAGCCCCACTGCCGCTTCATCATGAAATGATATAATTCACTGAAGCTTCTGCCTAGCCTAACATATGTTCTATTCACAGCCTGCGTCACTCTTCATTTGTAATTATTTCCCTCTTTTTCCCCCCATCTTGTAATACTTTGCTTGGTTGAAGACAAATACTGAAAGGAAAAAAGAGTATTATCATATGATGACCTGTTCCAGGGTGTTAAGTCCCTGTCAAGGTTTGATTTTAACATGGGGTATTGATGACAGTACATCAATTCAGGCATCATGTCTGGAATTAGACTATATTAATTATCACTTGAGTGCAGTATGCATGAAAGTGCTGTTTCATTGACTAAAAGGATTTGACTGAATAAAAATCCATTTCTCATCTGGTTGCTTATGGATAAAGACATTTTTTCTCTTTGCTGTGGATTGTTCTTTATTAAATATGATATTTATAAGATTGAATAGACTGTCTCATTCAACAACAGATATGAATATTTTTAAACAAAGGATATTAAATCCATTGTTTTGTTGACAAGTGCTAAATGATGTATCAAAGTCTACAGTTCAGACACTGCATAGCAAAATACAAAGAGTATATATATGTATATATATATTTGATTAAAACAGTATTTTAAAACAAAAAGAAATATAAAAAAAATTTATAATGGCATATAGGTGAAAAAATCCCATAATTTAATTTCATTTCCACTTAAAAAGAAAGTTTTTGTTAATGTTGAGAACTATTACTGTTTTTTTCATTTAATAAAGAAGAAAAATGAATTTCAAAATCACTGAAAAAATTGTTAATGCAATATCATTACCCAGAAAATTCCTGCTTTATAGACTTTACCATGTAAATTATGAATTAGCTGCTGAGTAACTGAAAAGAGATAAAAATATGAATTTTCAAGTGTAAGTATCCTCAGAGACAGGTTAACCAGCATATGGTAATAAAATTACATTAAAAAACTTAGCTTTCTGATTTATTTTGACTGATTATTTTTTTAAGTTTGTCATTTTCAGTGATCATCCAGAAACATGAGTTTCCAGTCTTCACTTCAGGTGACTTCCTTAACTTTGGGTGACTTCCTTAACTTTAGGTGCTTTGCTATTTGTATTGCTGTACTGAAGTGTCACAAAACATCACCATGTTAAGGCCATTGCAAAGACTTTCCTCATGGCACCCAAACCTCCTTTAGTGCAACCAAGGTTCTTCCGTTCTTTGTTCCATCCAGCTGTGCTGGGATATGTTGTTGGGAGAAACTGAAACTAGAAGAGTGGGACTTACTGGAAAGCCTTCTACTTAACTGCTGTTGATACACAACACAAGCTGTTGATACATGAATTTGGATTATGAATTTATTTAGCTATGTTTAACTAGATATGAAAACTGTGTTTATCTATCTATATCTTTATTTAGAATTTTCCTTAGAAACTTCATACAGACGAGAACCACTATATGCTGTTAATTTCTAAAAGCCACATTATACAATTAGACCACTAAGGAAGTGGAAGAAACTATTTCATTGATTAATAGGTATCAATAGTTTTGGTAAACCCTTCAATTAATAGTATAATACACATATGGAAATTGAAAAAGATACATTCCCAACATTTTCCATTTTGTTTAATCACAGTACTCAAATACAACAGAGATCAGGTTTAGGCAGTTTTAAAGAATCACAGGGATTAAAAAATATAGCCAACCAGAGAGGGGAACAGGAAATATATACATATATGTATATATTATCCAATGTTTCAATAAGCAATGAGTTTCAATAATGATAAGTTTCAATAAAGGAATAAGGTAGAAGATGATAATGATCATTAAGAAGGCATCAGAAAAGGCATTAGCAAATCACAAAGATCTTCCTATCAGCTAGCAGATAATATATCACCATAGCAGGCGATGCAGAGACTTTTTGCTTGTAGACTTTAGGAAGGGTATTAAACTTCAACCAATGAACCCTGTGGGATCAACAGTCAGTGATTTTCTCGGTTTGGTAGGGATATTTACATTCTGATCCTTTATATTGTACTAGGCCTCTTTCCTTTCCAGGCCACAGTATCCAGAAACTCTCACTTACTCTTCCTGTCACAGGCCGTGATTGGTTCTTGCCTTCCCTCAACCCCTTACCAGTGTACCCACACGAGTCTCTCACTTCTCACTCTGAACTTCCTTTGCTGGAGAATTTCTCTCCGTATTTCCCTAAAGGACTTCAAAGTTGTGCCTGAATCCGAGCTGTGCTGAGCACGGCTGTATATGGTAACATCTGTAGTGTTATGTATGACAGTACCTAAGATTTCAGAAAATTACCTGAAGTAAAAATTAAATCTTTGTTTCTTCCAGAAGAAATCAAAAAAATAAAACATGCAAATTGATAGGGCAATGTTTTCTTAACTTTTGAATGCTTGAAATTCAAAAAACGTCAAGATTGCTTACCCTTATAGAGGAGCATGACGTGACATAGTGACAGGTAAGTATGATCACGCTGGCTTTGCCTTCTGTTTTGTGCTCCCAGGTGAAAAGCCCATTGCTGCTAGCTGATAGGCCTGTGGTAGCAGAGGTGAAACCAGCTAGCCTTCTCCCTTCTTCACTTCTTAACTGGTTTGTGTACATATCACATCCTTTGACTGCAATGCCTTACAATTCTTACAGCCTTTGCACATTAAAAGCCAACTGCTTGTTCCTTGCTTTTGAATGGCGTCTGCAGAAAAGTATGATGTGAATGAATGGCACCATTCATTCAAATCAAAAGGGAGCCAGAGAGTTTACTGTACAAAAATGAGAGTGATTGACAACAGAACGCTGCATAGGTTATGCAAAATCAGGGAGGCTACAACGTGGGAATGAATGAAAGGGAACTGTGTGCTGAATGGGTGACTCACCACACCTACACCCTGCAGCGAGGTGCTTGCAAATATCTTAGGAACAGTCTCAGTAAAACATCATTATGCCAATGGTTAAACTCCATCAAACCCTAGGAAACTACAGAGATTATTTTAACACTTTAAAACGTTATTAAGGGCATTATTTTAAAATACTTTTCCTGATTAAATACGAACTGCAATCTGCCACCTCAGAAAAACTGCCAATAGAGCTCCATGTTTATTTGGATGACTCAGTGATCAAATTAAATCACATTATCTTTGATCTTTTGGTTACGGTGATGTAATCAAGAAACTTTTGATCTGAGAGTAACATCTTTTAGCTTGCAGCTGTCTTCTATGAATATTTGCTACATATCCATCTTTATATGTATAATATAGTCATTGCTTCCTGTTGAGAAGTAACACGTTTTCATATCTTTCACAAAGTAAAAGGGGCATGACAAGGAAGAAAACAATATGCTTTGGGGTAAGAAACAAACATTTGCCAAGACAGGCTGAGAGAAAACATATTCTGACTGCCTCAAAATGTCTGAGCCTTGCACCACTACAGTCACAGAAACATCGGGAAAAAAACGATCAGCTAAAGAAAATCGGACAAGGATTAGACAAGACAGCTAACAATTCCTTTTCACATGACCTTGCATTTGAAATGAATCTGAACCCAAGATCTAAACATACAAGAAATCTGGTGTCACATTAAGATGATGCATTTGATCATGTTAATATTAAACATATTAATACTGTTACTAGTATCATTATCAAATATAAAACATAAAAACAAAGATCTGTGAACCAGATATATAAAATGGAAGACAAAATATGCCGCCACTGTCACATCTTCCACACAGACCATAAGCCAGTGCTATTAGCAAGGAAAAGTGGAGCTGAGCCACTGCACATTATTAAACTTTTTTTTTTTTCTGACTTGTTCTCATTGATTCCAAAGATATTGCTGCTTACCCTCCAACATTTGCTCTATAGATGCACATTTGAAATCAATGAATCTGTAACCATGTAGGAAAGTTTGCGGGAGGGTCAACACAGATTTTTTTTTTTTAAATCCCACTCAAGGAAAAAATGCAGGCAGGTATATGAGACTTTTGTGCACAAAAAAAATAAATAAATTATTTGGTTAAAGCTGAAAATATTGTTTCCTTGGTATGTATAATCAACCATATTCCACTGTTTCAAAATAGATTTATAGGTTTACAGTTTATATTAAGTATAATAGAGAATACTTGTACTAAAGAAGTTGCAACAAAACCTTTTCAGGGATATAGCCATGAACCTTTTGTTTTTTTGAATACAAAAAAAAACCAACAAACTTCAATATTTATGAAGATGAGAACAATCATATAAGAAAAACAAGAACAGAAATTGGGCTAGTTATTTAAGAAATTGCTGCATACCTTCACATGGCTAAGAGGGACTCACAAACTCTGATCTCACACTGAGGTAACTCAGTTAAAATTGCTGCAGTGAGACTGCACTGAGATGTCAAATATTTTTATGTAAACTATTGCCATAAAATTAAAAAAAAAAAAAAAGAAGAAGAAGGAGGAGCACTTCCAACATCTTATATACTATCCAAATACTTTCACATGCTGTCCTTTTTTACTAAAGCAAGCATCCTGTATATTCAAACAGTAAAGCATTGATCAAATACATATATATTTAGCCATGAGAGGTCGATATTACTCAGAACACCAGTGCCAAGTAGCTGCCTAGTTTTGCTGATGAACAGTACCTCTCAAGAATTTTATACATCTGCATTCTTACTGCCTTCTTGGTGTCTTATGACTTTCTGTAACAACTTCGGACTCAAATGAAGCAAACAATCAAACTCTGGATCAAATGCTTACTGAAGAGACCAACATTCAGAATGTTACAATCAAGCCAATCTTTTAAACCGTTCATTGTCATACTAAACAGTGGCCAAAGATCATCATCCTCCATGACAAGAAAATCAATTAACAATTTTGACTTGACCAAAATTCCCCAATTCCAACACATTCTTCTGCCTGACAGAGAAAAATAGCATTAAGCCCGTAAACTAAAGAGCAAGAATCTACTGAGTAAGTTATTCTTGTACACTGGCCTCAACCATCACTTTATTAACCACCTTGCACATAGCAGGCACTTACATTTTTGATTTACTGATATTCTGTATTGAAGAGAAAATGTGGTAAATTTGTGCACAAATAGCAGAACATAAAAGCTAGCGTGCAATCATTTTCTCAAAGGTTATGCTGAAGCTTCATTATAGGCCAAGATTTTTTTTTTATTCTGCCTCCATTGCATCTGGCAAGGTCTATCTCAAGGAGTTATTCAGAAAATATTTTCTATCAATCATGAGAAACTTCAACTTGTGCCAGAGCCAAACAACTACCATTACATGAAACTTCTATTCTGTTCTATGTAGAGTAATAGAAATGTATTGAGGAAGACTACTCAAAAAAAAAAATTTTTTTTTTTTTTACTATCTAACCTTTTCACAATTCATTATATTCACTCTTCAGGTAGTATTGTGCAACAAAAGGGCTTCAGTCCAAAATATGTGAATCTCAGTAGTGCCTTTCTGTTTTGCATCTGAGCAATAAATATCAATTGTCAGTACAGACTGGAACAGTGAACATAGTGCTTCAGGAAAAACCTTCACTTTTTCTTTCAAAAATAAAGGAATGTCAGAATGAAACTTCGGCAAAAATACTCTGAGATTACATTAATTCTTGTTAACTTTTGCTCACCATTAACTTTCTCTTTTTCAAATGAATTCCTTCAAAACTTATTGAAAAGTCAAAACAAGTGTATTTATTAAAAAATGTTAAAGACTTGTTGAAAGTTGTGCAGAATATGGAACTGAGAGCAGCACTGCTGTGTAATTTTCTCTGCCAGTAGATAGTGGTTGACATTCATTCTAATCTTTGGATGTCTCCACAGCATTAATGCTATTGCCATGATTTGTAATACTATTGACTGTAAATAATGGCTAACTCTTCGTGAGAGAATTCCCAGTTAACTTGCTCAAATGCAGTGAGTCATTCCTCAATGTGCCTCACTCTATTTCTAGACAGTATACTAAGTCCTACAACTTTCTTTTCATTTCTTCAAGCACCCACTAAATGATTGGGAAGAAATATCACACAAGGAAGAATCAGCAGTATATTGATGATACTACACTGTTATGTATCAATCACTACCTACAGCTATATCAATATCACCTACTAGTCAATGGGTAAAATCAGATCAGAAGTAGAGAGAGAGAGCTGTGTGATGGGGAACGAAAAGAAAGACAGATAAGCAGAAAGAAAGCATTTCTAATGGTTCCCAACAAAGGTACAGTTTCCTTTGCTTTAAGGGAGAAATACATAATATTGGTCAATTCAATTCATGGATTAGAAGTACTCTTGGATTTTTCCCTGACGCTAAGTTTCATCCATTACTAATGCCTTCAATTTCTTGTTGCTAGGAAACTTCTTCCAATCCTGGTGGATGATCATAAGATCATAGGAAAATTCAGGTTGGAAGGGACTTCAGGAGGTCTTTAGTCCAACCTCCTACTCAAAGGAGGGTCAGCCATGAGGTCAGAACACCGTTATCCAAAAATGGCTGAATGAGTGATGTCTTAGCCTCATTACATGTACTTCTTAGTGAGGCTATCTGTAATAATTGGACACAACATTTCCATTCTAAAAACTTGCTCATATAGTGCATTTTTTCCTTAACAAAATGTGCATTCTTAGCATTAGAATTCATAGCTAGGGTATTCTTACCTCTGAACATCTCCACTTTCCACAGTGGTTTCCCCTAGAGTTTAAATAATGTTCAAAGTCTGTTCAAATATTGAAAGGATGTCAGCTGCTCACCTAAAAGACTGACTAAAGCTAGACAGTAGTCTTCTGACCTAAAGAAACTCTCACAAAAGGGAAAAAAGCCTTCTTGGGGATAGTCTGAGACTACAAAATGCCTTCCCACAGTGGCTACAAATCATCAGAAATCCCATCACTCCAAGAATAATGTTCACTTCTGTGATACTGTATTTTTATGATCAATTTGTATACCTATATACACTTCTGTACATAAAAAACTACGTTTACTTGTACATATTTCTTGCTCTTGCTAGATGTACAGAGCCTAGTATGTTTTAAAACAAACAAACAAAAAAACAACAAAATGACAAGAACATTAAAAATATTTAGGTATTCCAATGCACACGTGTTGAATGAGAGAATGAGAGAAGAAAGAAACTTTCTAGCTTCACAAACTGATAGCGTACAAAAACTTTCTGCTTTGGGCTTCAAATCCATGATCCTCAGCTTATACATGCAGAACTTGAATCTCATTAAGTGTCAGATAAAGGCCTACCTTTACTAGGAAATAACATTTCCACAATTGAAATTTAGAAGAAAAAACAAACAAACAAACAAAAAAAAACCACAAAAAACAAACAAACAAAACAAAAAAAAACCCACAACTTGTCAAAAATAAGGAAGGTTTCCAAAGAGAAGCTTCAGATAATCAGGATACTTAGTAATCAGGTATCTGGAACAGAAGCCTTTACTTTACACTAGAGTCACTCACAGTAAGAAAAAACTGCTTCATAAAAGACCAAAAACATATAACTTTATATCCTAAAATGTACTGCCTTAACTTTTTCTTAATTTTACATATTTTTGGTTTGCAGTCAGTCCTGATGTTCTGGATAAAAAGTAAAATATTGTGAAAAATGAAAGAAACCCTCAAGTTCTGATAACACATGCTCTGTAAAATTTAGAGCCAGGTTAACCTAAATGTTACCTGTAATAGACTGCACAATTGGTTTATTTGCATATTGAATAAAATTAGCAGTATAAAATATTAAGCATTTTTGATTTATTTGATGCAATTAGTTGGTTTAAATGACAATAGGATTACATTCTTGCTTAATTTCTTCATATTTTCATGTGTCCACTCTCCTGCCAAATAACATATAGGTCACCACACAGACTGGGTAGTAATTAAATCCACTTCCTTCATTATTAACCATTCTTGCTACCTCTCCCTTACAAGCTTCTATGTTGAAAAAAAAATTATCCAAAGTATTTCAACACTTGCTACTTATTACTAGAGTTTTTCCCACGATAAATTCATTGACTAGCTCCATTCTGTTATAAGGGAATTAGCATTTTAACTTATAACAATTTATCACTGAGGAATTTATCTGCTATAAAGACTGGAAATAACCCCAATATTGGCTAAGGATTTTTCATCTTCATTATAAGGAAGAATTCAGACTAACTAAATGTGTGGACTTGATGTCATCCATGGATTTTATACATGCTATGAATCTTTAAGTGACTTGTACCATAAGAAACATGTATCGTCCCTTTAAGTTTTAATTTTTTGACACTACCATAAAAACTTAGACCCAATATTGAACTGAACTATGAGTTTTTGAGCAACCACATCTGGTGGGAGGTGTCCCTGCTCATGCCAGTGGGGTTGGAATTAGATGGTCTTTAAGGTTCCTTCCAACCATTATAGACATTCCACGATATTTTGATTCTATGATCATTTTTTGCTGTCATGTAAGTCCTGTTTACAAAGGCATGATAAGCATCTCAGAAGCTTTCTTAATATGAGAGATCATCTCATATATCATGGAATATTAAGATTCTGTATTTCATCTTTCCACTTTTTCTGGAAATCTAAACCAACTAAATTCCGACTTATTTTCCAATACTATGGGCATACTACTGGTCCTTTCACTTCTTTAATTTTTTACTAATTATATATATCTGTTGTCTCTTGGGAGAATACAGCTCGAATGTACGTCTTGAAAACAATGTAATTAGATGGTTTTGTTTCTTTGTTTGTTTGTTGCATAATTCATTTTGTTTTGAGTATGACTTGGTGATCTTAACGCATAAATGGTTTTAAAGAAATTACAGATTAACATTTTTTCTACTAGTTTATTTAAATTCATCCACTGAGATATCACATTTATACAAATCCCATGCAATCTCACTTTTATAATTCATTAAGTTTTTTGTTTGTTTGTTTGTTTGTTTTCCTGTAGGTTTAAGAAACAAAATCATTTTCAATGCACTAGCACTCTCCCGAAGAAACTGTGAATAATTTTACTGGGCCACTACTTCATTTTGGCAGGGAAATGGACTGGACTGCTTTAATTGGCAGCTGGAAAGCCTGACTTGCTCATATTGGCTTGCTGCCAGAATATAAAAGAAAGTCCTTGTTTGGGGAACTGCTGGGAAGGAGTGCATTCCTGTTTCTCAGTCAATGACAAATTCTCCTCCCACCTTCCACCTCTTCATTATCTGCTCAGCTGAAGCTACTGGAAAGGCATCTTTTACTAATTGATGATGATAATATTACATAACATTTACAGGCCTCTTTCAGAATTATGATTTCATTGTTCCATCCCAACAGAATAAATTCATAGTAAGATTTACCTTGTTACTAAAATCATGTTTACAGTGTTTTACAGTAGCATGTCAGCTACAAATCAGGACCAGTTTTGTCCTGCAAATGAAATTCGTATTTTACTGAAGAGTAACAGTGATTTATGGTGGGTTAGCAGAATGTAAAAGAAAAAAAAAAAAAAATAAATAAAAATAAAGGAGCAACATGTTCCTTATCTTGCTTGCAGGCAAACAGAGGTTATGGTATTAAAAGTCTTAAAATCATTTTATTGCATGCTTGTGGTTCCTGCTACAGCTACAGGTTTTGTCTACTTTTAGTTCCTGGCTAAATACGTCAAGGAGAGCTGGTTGCATGTTTTTCCTGAGTTTATTCTGTTTGTCATTGTCCTGTCCAGCAGTGATGGTCTTCCCACTGGATGCTGGTGGCTGTAGGGTCCCAGGTATGGAGGTGGGACTTGAAGCTCAGTAAGGGTTCAGATTTGCTACTATTACACCAATTATACTCTTTAGTGTTCAGCACTGCTATCCCTAAGTATCATCAACAACTAACTAGTAAAACACTATCTGAATATGGTAGAGAAAAGCACTTTGATAAGAAAATACAATTGAAACCATCAAATAATCACTTCACAAACCATGAAAAGTAGGACAGTATGCCAGAAATGTCTTTTTTGCAAGTGATATAAAATATAGTTTGAAAGACAAAGAAGAGGCATTGGACATCAGGTAGATCTTTACTGCTATAAGAATTACCCAACATACTAACACTTTAGATTCTGCATTCCTATGTATATTTTTAAGCAGAGTGGTTTGAAGTAATTGTTTCCTCTATTTCAAATAAAGAGTAAATCAATACTTTGGGTCTATTTGAACCTTTGGCCTCATTTTCTCAGTTTAGGCCTCCCAGTGAAGGTGAATAGTAAGATCCCGTCTAGGATTTACCCTGCATTAAGGAAGAGCACAAAACTGGGATATACAGGTCTTACGTGTCCCTTCACACAGACTATTGAAAAGTGGAAGCATCATGGAGAGCAGCATGAAAAGTCTGGATGACAGGTGTTGAGTGATTAAATATCTCCAGCTGGAAAGTCCACAGGATCCTGAGCTAACATGCTAGGAAAGACAAATGACTGCCTTTATTGTACATTAATTTATAAGACATGTTTTGTTTGCACTAGAAGTTCTTTGAAGGTATGTATTTTTTCAAATTTGGATTACAGAGTAGCGAATGCTGATGGGTGGCACTGGTAGAATCCTGGTTTTCCACTCTTCCTGAACAGCATGAGAAAAGATCTTTCAGGGGTTTGAGAGTAAGAAGGAACCAGGGAGTATTTTGTTCTTGGCTAGTTCTCCCAGGGACTCAGAAAAGTCAACAGAAACTATCATCTGCTCTCTCTGACACTTTAAAACCCCCGAGTGGAATGGTGCTACACACTACTCATAGCAGCTATCACATAACAGGCACTGGGGGAGCTGCTAAATCACTTGGACAGGAAAGCAACAGCTACTTCTCAAAGAGTTTCCAGCCTAAGCTGATGTTTAGGGGAAGGCAACAAGCAACAAAGAAACAGACACTTGACTCAGGTGGCTCTATTAAACAACCACAAGAGTTTCCAGTAAAATACATTTTCCAATACACAGACATATATTTCCAATATATCTTTTACCATGATAAATATTTTTTCCTGGCAGAACTAATTTCAAATATCAAAACACAGAACTCATAGAGCCGCAGATGGCTCCCGGAACAAAGACAGTTACTCCTGGTCATGAGCACAGTCCAGCAAGCTTCTGAACCTAGGTTATAATCCCAAACCTCACAATGGTTAAATCACAGTTAATCACAAAATTTATCACAGCTGTCAGCCACTGGAATGTGATTCTGCTAGAGACGAGATATCGGTACTGATGCACATGAGTTCCTGTGTTTGTATGGCCAGGCAGGTTTTCCCATATTGTACTACACACTTTCAGCTAACAGCTTGCACAGTTGGATTGCGGAGGAATCTAACCTTGTCTTAGCCTGAATGTGTGTGTCTCACTCTCCAAAGTGAGGCAGCACCAAAACATTTCACAAAGTTTTATTGGGCTTTCTCAATTAGTGTTCATTAACTGTTGTATCTCCCATAATGGATGGTAATATACAATGCTGTAGTAGCAAATATTTGTATTGGATTTGTTAGAAATAAGTAAACTGGATACTCCATGAATTTAGTTTTTTCCATGAGTGATAAACCCATCTCTCAAATGAGTGATGAAAAGAATATATTAATTTTTTTTCCAACTCGTGTAGAATATAGGTTCTCAGCTTAAGACTCTGGCTGCAAACTGGAGAACATTTGCATCCTGATGTATCAGAAAGATTTCTGACATGGAAAAGAATGAAAATGTAAGGATATTGATTTCATTTTAAAAATCTCCTTTGAGACTCCTATGGCTACAGTGGATGGATTTCTCAAGACCTTTCAGCTCTGTTCTTATGCTAATCAAGTGTAAAACTTGCACTTTGCTCATCAACTGAATAAAACATTTAATTATACGTATCTAAGGACATAACAGTTATTTTGATGGTAATTTAATACTTCTATACAGCTATGGGTGGGTCTTCACGGTAATCTAGCGAAGTAATGGCAATTTAGCTAGATATACCACTACTAGATTTAAACTAGCTTTCCTAGGGAGTGATAAAAGCAATTGCCAGTAGCAGAGGTTTCAATGCAGATACAGAATCCCCGTGGGACTGAAGATAAATACACACACTGAAAACTTTTTCCAAAGGTCTATACCTATAACGCATACTGCTTAACCAATTAAGGAGTTAACAAAATCTTAAGCATATACTTGTTTTATTGCTTAAAGTTATTTTAAAAAGCTCAATGTGCACAGTAAAAGATACAAGCTGCAATTTTTTTTTTTACAAAAACATAAAAAAATTTGGAGTAGCAAGGGTGACCTCCAGTGTGCAATAAGTTTATATCATTGCATCTTATATGTAACAAATTACTTTCTTTTCTATTATTAATTTTGATCGTTCTACAAAACCAAATTTTTACTTAATTCATTCTGCACAATACAGAAATTCAAAGCACTGATTTCTCTTTGACCTGTTATTTTCAGATAACATTTTAACTGTCTCTTTACTATTGTGAACCCTATAAAAAAACATGAGCAGTAAAATTAGAAACTTTGTCTCTTCTTCCTATCCAAATGCAGATTATCATGGTCTGAATTTTTGTTCTGGAGTAAGAGTAATGAAATTTAAGATATTATAGAAGCTTTTTTATTTTTAAGAATACAACAGCATTACGGATTCATAGTGCTATGTACAAAATACCTTATCTCATAGTTTCACTTAATATGCATTTCATTGCAAACTTGTCCAAACTTGGAAATATTCAGGAAGTTAAAGAAGCCCACAGTATCTTAACTAGTTATGTAAAAGCTATGCACATGTATTTCAGTAAGCTAACCATTTGGTACAGCATACAATAAACTCCACAATAACCTATAATGAATATCATCTATTCATGAAAAAAAGTAAAGGCCATGTTCCACAAAGTAAATTCATTATACTGATGAGTTTTGTCAGGTGGATATTTTTGAACAAATTCGTTAGTTAATTGGGTATCTTTAAATAAAATTGTAAAAGATATTGTCACAACGAATTCAAAAGTAAGAACATTTTTTTACATTTTTTTTTATTTCCATCATCAATACACAACTTACCTTTTGATGATTAATTTTGAAATAGTTTTTCTAATAAACTAGGGAGCATTTTTTAGCTAACTGCAAGCGCACAAAAGGTCTAATTATGGGTGCCTAGTGGTGCTACTGTCTGTCAACCTAAGTGTCATTCAGGGTCTGTCAGTGTTCCCATTATACATCCCTACTTTCAGAGGGTTATAATGTGAATGTTAAAATTTGCTTCAGGCTGATTCCAGGCATATTGTGCAAGGTATCAGGCTAGAACTGATTATTTTTTTCCTTTTTATTTTTTAAAATTATGGAGTTAAGACATTTTAACCCATACCTACAGAAAAGGTAAGAGTTAGCAGGAGCATATACTTTTCCAAATGATAGTGATATAAAATCAGCTTATTGTTTTAGAAAGTTGAATGCTGCATACTGATTATCTGAATGTATAAGAAAGACCACCATTGCAGCATTTAAGTTAAATGATTTCATTTGCCCTCCTTATTCAACTAATCACGCTATAGACAAAGAACCCAATTTCATGACTGAGGGTAGAGGGAGTTGGCCTTATGGTTTCATTGATCAGCAGACTATGTATTTGTAGGTATTCTTGGAAATACTCTATATTCTAATTCTTCCTTTGGACTTCTTGCACACTATCACATAAGGTATCTTTACATGCCACCAGTATGTAAATACTATATACCATTATACTGCAAGTCCTATACTTTACGATGTTTATAATGAAGATTTCCATAAAGTCACAACTCTGACTTTCTCTACACTGGAAAGCAGTGTGTCATAAACTCAGGATGTCAACAGCAGCACACAAACTATCCCACAATAACATCAAATATGCATATTTTCTCCAGTGCACACTAAGTGCAAGATTGCTAGAGAAAACAAAAACAAAACAAAACAAATAAATCCAAGCAAACTAGAAGAGTTCACGCAAGGAGTCAGTGCAGATTGGCAAGTACTTTGTGAATTCATCTCTGAGTTTACTGAACATGAGAATGTAGAGGGATGTTAGAACTTAGTAACGGCAAAAGGGACATTGATTCTATACACTTTATCAAGGTGAGGACTGATATCAAGGACAGCACATGAACAAAGGTCTTCTTTCTTTCACAGATGGACAGATTTACTAGCATCTTCAGTAAGAAATTACAAAACTCTTTTTTTTTTTTAAAAAAAGAGATGCTTTTTAAAGCCTAACTAGAGCAAAGAGATATTAAAATAACTAACTATATCTCTAAAGAACTGTGGTTCTTTTACACAATCCTTGTCAGAATACCTAATTATAACAGCAACTATGAGTTCTTTGAGGCCAGGAATATATTTTTTATGTTTCAACAAATGGGATTTAAACTCGCTGGGGTGCTGGTACGTCTTTTTAACCAATAAAACAATAAACAAAAATGCAAGTATTTGATTTTATTTACTTATGTGACACCTGGGTATTATTTGTTCGGTAAGGAGGGCAGAGAATGCAAGAAAACACATTCTTCCAGTTCCTTGACAAGATAGATATTGTTGTTTGGCCTACAGTTTTTTGAAGTCTTTGACACCACAAAAATGTTACAAACCAAAATCACTGAAACAGGATATTCCATTTTGAATTTAGATTTAGTTTATTTTCATTCTACTAGCTTATTTTGTTTAATAGACATACATCTATGCTTGTTTACAAGATGAAATAAAAAGCACTGAACTCAGTATGCCACAGGCTTCAGGTAAAATCAAGGCCTGGTTCAAGTCATTAGGAATTGTCTTAGAACAACAGTTATAAGACAAGGACATGTGAATTTAATTATATCGTAAACTGTAAATTTCTCATTGCATTATAATTAACACATGTAACAATCAAGGAAAATCCTCAAAAACTTAGCTGGAGTACTAGAAAAAGATGTACTACAAACAAGCTTAAACTATCATATTAAGTTTGGTCCTATTATGTACTGATGAATACCAGTATATAAATACCTGCAGCAATTTTCGTTCCATCATTTTTCAGGGAAGGAATATTTCTTGATATTTATGTATATATATATACATGTATACACATATATATTTTTAAGTAGGTTTATGTCTACACATATACTTTAATACAAGGTTTCAGCAATCTGCAGTTTTTTTTTTAAGGGAAGGCCTTCCCCCCACCCTCCTTCTATGTATCAAGAGACCGTTTTAATTCACTCACCAAGAAATCCTCAAAGGGACTGGTATGTGTGGTAACATAGGAGCCAATATCGTAGCTATCAGTTTTCATACAGCCTGGCTGGACCTTTACATTACTGCTGCCCCACATTTATTGTTCTTTCATTGCAGCTGTCAGCATTCCCTGACAGCGTATTATGGAGTACATGGCTACAAAGTCAGTATCAATCAGGCCATGATCATGCAGATAAAAGTAGCAGACTATTGATAATAGGCTTTAAATCAGATCATCATGGCTTAAGTGTAAGATTCTTAAAAGCTAGCAACCTTGTGGGACTTCCGTCTCACTTCCACCTGCTGCAAAACACACCAACTTATGTATGTAACACCTAAAACTTTCTACGACTGTATAAATAATAATAAAAATAAGTAATAAATCCCTACCACATTTTGAAAGTCAAGGCAAGAATTAGCAGAAGTTTTCACTGTCTCGTAACTAATGTACGGCAGACCTAATACACAATCCCAGTCATTACACTAATGCTCCTTCTCCCCCCGACTTCCCCCCCCCCGCCAATAGCAGCAGTTTTGTTGTGCTTTGAAACTCTCTTACTTCAAAAGCACTTCAACCTGATATGGCCATTTAGCAAGAAACACAAGAGAATGTGTATAGTTTAGCAGCGTTCTTCACCAAACTGAAAGCACCATGTTAAAAACAAAAGGATCTAATTTGTCCTAGACATAAATAATAAAACAAAACAAGAGTCGCATGCAAATTTAGTAACATAAAATTTTAGGTGATAAACAGAATGGAGCCTGGCTTCTTGTTTAGTATTCCTTAGTTATCACCATAATTGCTGCATGTCTGTCATCACTAGGAAAAGAAAAAAGTGTCTCTCTCAGCTGCTCCCCTGCTTGTTTTGTTCACTGTATTCTTGTAAAGTGGGAGAAAATAAGTGTCATTTAATGAATAGTGCTATTCTTTGTCTGACAGCTTCATATCTGTTAGGTGTAGGAGGCCTAGTACTTTCCTTTTCTGATAATGTTTTTGACAGTGTGCTAAATTCCTCCCCCAAAAGGCCGGCGTATATATCCTGCTAAAAGGGGCTTCATCTATCCTGAATGGATGCCCTCTTTTAACCCCCTTCAGCTTCTGTTCTTACATTAATTGAGCTGATCAGATTGAGCATATGAATTTGTCTTTGATGTATTCGTATGTTTAGTTGACGCTGCTCGCGCTCTCATTGGCAGCGGGCAGAGCTCTCAGACAAATAGGGCTGTTGCCATAGTAACAAGCAATAGCTAGGGATCTCTTGAAAAATATTTTTATTTCAAAATTCAAACTGGAAAATTCTCACTGGATATGGTTCTCAGCTCTAAACGTGTCATATCTAATGATGAATGCAATTAGGAATCCCACCAGTGTTTTAAATAATAAATTAGGCTAATTTTCTAGGTCTGGCATGATGACATACAAATACTAAAAAGGAATCTCTCTTTTTTTATCCATGACAAAAGACTTATTAATGACTTTTGTTCTTAGAATTTCAAAATTAATTGAATAGTAGAATAGCGATATCGTCTTCTATGTGCTGAAGATGAGAAGCCTAGAGGTAAACTTTTTTTTTTTTTTTAAAGTACTTCAAGCTGCTCCGATATTTGGTTATTCCATATAAAAGCAGGTGAAGAAATCATTCTACAAATGCTATAGCAGTTGGTAAATCTCAAAGGATAAAGAATGCCCATAGCCATTTTTAATTACTGAGCATGAAAAAACGAGAGATGTTGAACATAAGTTTTGTAGGCCCTTACGATCTGAGAATGCCAAGATTTTAGTTCTTACTAAAATCTCATTTGAAATAGATGGAAACAATGAAAATATCTAGCAGTGAAAAAAGAGGAGAGAGAAGGCCTGATGATTAGGCTACGATGATTTGTAATTAAAATACATATTTTGTATTAATCTGTCTACTATTATTTTCCCTGGAAATTAGCTTCCTGACTTTGGCTTTTCAGATACTGCCTGTCAATGTGCAGTAATAGAGTTTCAGGGTTCTGCTTCAACATATAATTATACTACATTGAAATCCATTGATATTATCATCTTTTATGCTACTTCCAATTAGACGTGTTCCATCTTGAAGGGTCAATCCCTTATATCTCAGCATTCAGGAAAAATCAGTTAAATGTTAAAATTTGACAATTCCTTAAGAAATTAGGTTATGTTTTAAGTACTTCACTTGAAATCTACAGCATATCTGCAGTCCTTGTAAGGGGAAGATAGTTTTAAGAAGTTTCAGGGTCATAATCACACAGAATGAGTAACAATGAGAAGAAAAAATTAAGAATCCTCTTCCACTATATTAAGTCTGAGTCTAATGTATGGATTTATATTCTCAGGATGCTGCTGTAAGAGAAAGTAAGTAAGAGAAAACTGTTCATATTTTTAACTGTCACTCTTTGTTTATGTTACATGCAAGAAATTTCGTATATTTTAAATGTGCACTACAGCATTAAAGAATTTTGCTACCATCCTTCAAATGTAAAAATTTGTCACCCAAGAGCAAATCATGGCCTTATTTAAATTTTGTCATTGTTTTCATTAGGTTCATGCTTTCTATCTGGGAATGGTTCCTTTAAATCAAGGGAAAACAATGTCCTAGGCCATTGTGAAAGTCCGTTTAAGAGCAGAGCATTCTGCTTTACCAGTCTGCTGTCTTCTAATGGTGAGATTACAAAACTAGGCTCTGGATTTGCTTATATAATGCATTTTCAGTTCTCAAGACAGATTCCTAATGTAGTTATTTTTTTACTTTATTGCCTTAAAAAGGGATGGAAATGACACCATAAATTACTTTGTTTCAATTTAATAAAGTGGTGCTTGTTTGAGAAGTTTCTAGCATTATACTTTTTTATAATAGTGAATTTTATCTTTTTTACTGCTATACGTAGAAATACATAGTCTGCTGATAGTTTTGAATATAGATTCTGTATTTTTAATAAAATAGAGTTTGCTTTACCTCAGCAGAAAAGTATTTTCCACAACATCAAGCAGCATGAGGCAATAGCTGACATAGCTATCTTTCCATGCATCACTTATAAGAGAGAACCCAATAAGACAACTAATTTCTAGTCAATGTAAACATTAATAATAGTTAACAACATGCGAGAGAAAATGTAATCGATTTTATCTTCATTACCAGGGTTCATCAAACTGCAGGGCACAGCCATCTGACTGGATAGTGATCAGAGCTATCATGAGGGCTGGAGGCAACCAGAGAGGTGTGCGGACAAGTGAGAATTCCCAATCACAGTACCAGGGAATAACCCATCAGGTAACACAAAGGGGTCAACATCCCCTCAGGCCTTGTTATAAACACCATCATGCCCTTAACAGTCTAATCTTGAAATCAGGTAAATTTATTTTGTCATGGTACAGAATCCAACAGTGATATTAACACATCCAAATTGCAACATGAGATCAAAACTTATTTAATGAATATATGGACTATATATATATATATATATATATATATAGTAAAACTGAATCACGTACTCCTCCTTTACAAGAATATGAATCTCTCAGTAGGAGGAAGAAATACCTTATGGTAGCCAAAAGAGCTATTCAAAAATGCATTATGTTAACTATTTACAACAATAGTTCATTACGCTTGAAAGTTATTTCAAATAGGATGGAAGAGTAGAGACCGATTCTGTATTAACAGAAGTCTTTATGTAACCTAGGAGAAATACTGCCGCTTAATTAATTAAGGCTATTTATTGTAAACCAAACATATCTATATTTAGCATATACAAAAACATTTAAATCATAGTAAAAGTAAAAATAAAAACAGCATGTATAAAACACAGGATGGCATTTGAAAAATATGTAAGGCAGTGGCTAGATGGAGAAATTCAGATTAATAGCTAGTATAACATTATAGGGCATGTGGTGACGATTCTGTTTTCTGGACTTAATTTGTGTAATTTTATATTGGTGTTTTGTTTTAAATCAGTTCCATCTTGAGATTTCAAACTGAAGAAATTCCACAACTATTAAAAATAGTAGAAGACTCTTACTGTTATAAGAACTGTGAACTACTCATCGTGAAATACAACTCCATAATTAAGATAAAAGCATGGCAATTTACTTCTTTCCAAAATGACTTTGTGAAGATTAGAATGTGTTCTAAAAGTTGCTATAACTTTTGCCTTAAGCAAGACCTTGTGCTAAGTCTATACAGCCTCTTATTTTCAGAAAAATTATCTAATCCAAACATTAATGGATTTAGTGAAGTAGACTTGGGACAAGAGCTGGGGTGATGTTCTTGTTACAATGGAATAAAAGATCCATTCACTATTAAAATGAATCAATATAAAGTAGTAAAAAAAAAAAAAAAAAGGAAAGAATTTTACAAAATTTTTTTACAAAAAGTGATCAGTGGAGAACTTAAATTCAAACCTGAATTTGGGCAGTTAGGAAAAAAATTGAATGACACTGAGTGTAGATTGCTGACAGCACATAAAATTAAAAGTTCACTGGGTAAGATAGAAGACTGTACAAGCCTGAAGTTATTCCAATGAGCCACTGATTTCTATTGATGCATACTGAAAATCAATTAATCAATTAATTATTTAAATTCTTTGATGTCATAGTAAAAAGATTCTGGATTGTAATATTTATTAGAAGACCACAGAACTACGGGAGATAATATCCTTAGATTTTTAGCTTGTTAGCTGCTAATCCATGTAGAATAGCAGTGGTTTTTGTTTTTTTTCAGAACAGATTCACATTCAGTAATAATGTTTGAAAATAGGCAAGAAAACAAAGAAAACAAAACAAAAGCAAACAAACATACAAAAACCCATCAGAAGTACATTATAAACCTGCTAAATCCACATTTGAACCTGAACCTTGCTGATCATTCCTAGAGTAGTTAAAAGTATGCTGAAATGATGAAATACAAGGGATAAGAATCAGAAAAAAGTGTTGAAATTAAAAAATTTCATTGCATGGTATTGTCAGTTCTGTGCAATTATACCTTCACAAATAACCTAAAACTTGCCTTACCTTTTTATGATAGCCTTTCTAAATGTTTTCAAGGTAAAAAAATGGCGTAAACCAGACAGTAAGCTCCAAACACTTTTCTTAAACCCTGAAATAGGGTTAAGATCCCCAATTCAGCCAAGCATTTATGCATGTGACTAAATGCACTAAAGTCGCATGCTTGAACTTTAATCCAGAAAATATATTAACTTCGTATCAACATAATTAAATACATGCTTTAGGTTAACCATCTGTTTGGCAGCTTTTTGGAACCGTTGTCTTACTCAGCAGAGGGATAACTAAGTTTTTCATTAATATTTCTTAAAATTGTCTCTATGTTGTAATATGAATTCATATAAATTGCAATGTAACATTTCAAAATCTTACTCTATAAATAGGTCAAGAGACTCACAATATTTTAAAAACACACTGTATAACAAATATATGTTCTTATCTTTGTATCAAACAATTACTTCCTTGAAAGTATTTAAAACCAATGGGAATTTTCTTTCTGGTAGACTATGCAACCACCTCTATAGTGCATAGCCACACTTTGCACTCCAGCTGTAGCAGTAAAATTACTGAAACTGTAATTCTCTTAATATTTAAATAATATATTAAAATTTAATTTTCAGCACCTGGAAGAATCAGTTTGTGTGCCAGCAAATGAGGTAGTTGGGCCTGGAGCTCCTATACATATGGGACTCAAAAACAACCTATCACAAATAATTACTAAGCTAGAGCAGCTGTACTCACCACACTAGTCATTTAAAAATCAGGTCAAAGTTGCCTCAATTCTTTTTCCACTTTCAAGGACTTCTACAAATAAATTTTATAGTCTTTTTGCTTTTTTACATGTTAAAATTATTTCTATTATTAATAATTATGATGGAAACATCAGATGTTTTAACTTCCCAGATATTTCAGATATTAAATAGATGTAGTTTTATGAGAGATTGTAAAAATATGCAATTTTTATTTTCCAGTAAATCTTTCAAATTTTTAATAAGGCTATGAGCAAATACTATAACATGAAAATGCATTTACTGATATATAACATACATGCCGTGCATGCAGATACACATGGTACTACAATTCACCACACACACAGAAACTATACATATATAGGGATTTTTTTAAAAACAAAATATGTCATCTGGCTCATGAACAAAAGATGACTTGTATGGTAGGCATTCATTTATTTTTATGTCGGCAATTTTCAGATGGAAAGTAACTATTTCTTTTAAAAGCATTTTCCAAATTATGTGCTTTCAGATACACTTTGTTTTCAACCGCTTTCAAGAAGTTGCTTTCTAGCAACCACTACCAACTTTACGATCAGTTGTGAAGTAAAGGCCTGTATTCCATCATTTCTTTCACCTTGTATCTTTTCAGAATTTTGTGAAGAATAATATAATCTGAGATCACATTTTTCACCAGTTACATAGAGTTCACGATGTTTGTATTGAATTCGAATAATTTTTAAAGTTCAAAAAAATTCAGATAGCAGTCTTTCTATTCATAATTTTAAAATATTCTAACCTGCATTCCTATACATAAAAATAAAAAGACCCATAATGAAAAACATATATTTTATAATGACATACAGAGAAATAAAACACATTAAACTTCAAGAGGAGAGAACCAACCATTTATACACTATTACCTTCAATCACTTGAATGCAAGTCATTCATACCACCACTATTGCTAACAAGGCATCCAATTTACTAAACAATGAATATTGAAATTACATTTAAAAGGTACAAATGACTGTCCAAAGAATGACACTGAAAAATATTAAGTAACAGCTCTACCTCAAGATAAGCCTCACAATTAAAGAGTTTTAATGAAGAGAGCCTTCAAAGGCTAAATCAGGAGGCATTGATTAGATTGCCTCTAACTTTGTGTTTTGACACCTTCGTCTTTCATGGCATTATATTGTCTCTGTGCATCTTACAAAGGAAGCATTTTACTAAGCCCACACATGAACAGGAGACAGCAGTGCTTATAAAAGAGACTGTCAAGGGTGTGAGCCAAAATGGGTCTCATTTGGATTTCAAGTGAAGAAAACTCCTAATGCATTTCATTACAATGTATGTGAACCTCTGAAAAGAACTATGGATTGGGATTCTCATCCCTATTAATTTATTGAAATGGATTCAGTTTTTTTCTTGTATATCAAGAGAGACCATGTGTTTCAAGCAAGGTAACCATATTATAGTACCAAATAACCAAATATGCTATGATGCAGTATACCCTTCTGTGAGATAAAGAGGATGCAATTTTCTTGATAATTGGGATTTGAGTTCAGGAATAAATCCTACAATAGCTTGGCAACAAATAAATATTCTTTGTTACTATCAGGTTTAAAGATATGATCAGGAAGCTATGCAACATAGGGATAAATTCAGTCTTTGTTACCTCAGCAGGTTTTTACCATTTGAAATCCTGTGCCCCCCACCACACTGTCATTCAAATACTGACTTTTTATTTCATTCAGAAATTGCGTACGTGATGTAATTAGGATAACACCTATATAAGTCATATTTTATTAAAAGATAGCAGAACAGGACAGAGAAAAGTAAAAACATTTCAAAAAGATTGTAATACTTTCCAGATTAATTTAGCTCTAGAGAAATGCCATAGCTAGCATATCACCAATTATCTTATTCATAGTAAGAAAGTTTATATAAATACTTATTTGTCTTTTTCTTTCTTCAACTTTGATAATAAAATCCATAATCTGCTATTCAAAACTGTAAATCCCATTTTAACACAAAGGACAGGATACAAATTCCTTATCTGTGCTAAATAATTTTACTAATATAACAGTATTAAAAATAAGACATATGTTCTCATTGTTTTTAACACCATTAACCTTTAGAAATGATTGATTGTGCTACACCAATAACATTCACTGAGTTCAAAGCTCATCTATTTTTTATGGAAATCTTACAACCTGCTAGTTAAATTAAAGGTTAAATATACATAAAGTCTTAGAACAAAACACAAAGTATTCCATATGTGTGTAACTCATAAGTGTAGTACACAAACATGTGTATATAAAAACCTATCTCTATTTATAAACCCATGGCCAAAAAAAAACCCACAACTGTTCTGTGAAGATTTCAAAGATGGAGTTAAAGAATTAAGTCTGTGGAATATTATGCAACTACATCCTGCCTATTAAGTCAAGAACTCTACAGTCATCGCAATTATAGAAACAAATGTCAAGGAAATCATAATTAGAGATGAAGGTGTGCTTGCTTCCACACATCAGTTCTCAACAAGCATTATATTTGAAGCTAGAAGAATGTCCGGGGCCTATTTAACCTCCTTAATAACAATTAGGCATGTACGTATATGCATAACTATATCACTTTTTTTTTTTTAAATGTGCTACACGGGGAAGCACAAATACCTGTATGTGCAAATACATACATGCATTCAGTGTAAATTCAATTAACATTTTGAACATCTTCAACATTCGATTAAAAATATTTTTTATATTTTCATGTTGCGTATGTGGCATGTATATAGATATACCTGAGCAACAGAGAAATTATCAGGAATCATACAAAACAAATTCAAATCCAATCATAGCAATAAAGACTGCACATTTCCACATACAACATTAACCCACATGGACACACATTTATTTTATTTTTTAAGAAGAATCATAATTGAATTAGAATGATGCATGTTCCATATTTTATCTTGACAGCTTCTGTATACTCAAGCAGAGCCCATTAAACGCAAACATACAGCAGGTTACTTGTTGAATAATGTATTTCAAGCACTTAAAATTACTAGGGATTTGACTAAGATCTGCACATGAATACATATTTTGGACTTAATTTTCTGCACTGGCATTTCTTTAGCTGAATATACTTTAAATTCTACAATGAACTCAGTTAATATTAGGCTTTTCCAGGACATAACAAAGGTAATAACACTATCTTTACAATATAAACTTTATGACATTATGAATAAAACTGACAAGTGTAAAATTTGATCCATAAACTAAGTGATATACTTATGTTAATTTACCTTTTAAAAGATATTATGTGTTGCTCAGTTTTTTTGACAGGGCTTCCATTCATACTGACGACATGTTGAAAAACACTATATTTTCTCTCAATAAGGAAAATCACGTTATCCACTATCATTCTCATTCTGTCTCAATAAAAAATCAATCATCAAATGCTTGTTTCCAGTTCTACTTGTTAAACTGCCAATTTATGCATACTGTTCAACTCAGCTCAAATTCTTTCAAGACTACTTCTTATTCTTTTTAATGTTTCCTGTAGTATTCAACTTTTAAAAGAATAGGGAGAAAATAAAAATTTGTATACATATTTTAATAATTTTACATTTAGAAGTTGGTGATCTGATGAGGTTCAGAACCTTCATTTTTAAAGAAAAAAAAATCTTTTATGTGGTTTTCAAAGTAATAAAGGTCTGATTGATCTCACTCACTAAGGCAATTGCATCGGTTGTCTAAATGGTAGTAACGTCAATGTCAGATATGTGGTTATCTTTTCATCTTGGCCTATTCTCAAACGTAAAAATCAAATGTTTGAAGGACATTTCACTGACCTGTTATGGCCTCTGCAACTCTCAAACACAATACTACTATTCCTCATATAAGTGCCACATTTTGGATAAAAAAACAGTTGATCAATGATGCCTTTGCGACATCTGGCGGTCCTTATTATACATAAACTTTAGGTTTGTTTCCTTGTTGGCTGCTTTCAGTTGTTGTGGGATTATTTTAGTATAGTATTTTTATTTCATTTATTTATTTATTTGCAAACTTACTAGTATGTAAAACTTTAGTCCAAAAGGCTTTGATACCCCCTAGCGGGGGGACAAAAGCAATCTAGTCTGCAAAAACACAACGTGGTCTACCATGAATCCATATGGAGCAAAAGGTCACAAATCTTGAGATGCAGTGACATCATGACAATAAGACACTTTTGAGACAGAAGCTGGCTCATTCTGAATATAAAAAGGATACTGATCAAATGCTCCCACACATTTAAAACTATAGAGAAAAATAAGCATCCAAAGATCTTGATATAAATGCTTAACATAGGAGAGTTGAAGTATACCTTTGGCTTTCACAATTAAAAGATGCCACTGAGAACTTGACAAGTTTGCTGCAGAAGATAAAAAAGCTTCATTTTTATGTTTTTATCTGATGCTGAGAAAATGTCATTAAAGAAAAACATAACCAGTTCACAGGGTGTACATTCTCTATAACTCCCCAGCTCTTTTAAAATTAAGTTAGTTATACCAAAGCTTGTTCTACATGTTTCAGTCTTTTGTTTATCATTGCAATAAACAGTATTTTAAGCAACAGAAGAATGAGCTTCAATTCTTCATCCCTTTTCCCAAGTTTTTTTCAGTGCAGTAAGAAAAAAATCATTCTAACTCCTTCCTTACATTAACCACACGAATATTTGACATCCACTATATGAAACCTCTACTAATTCTTAGTCCACTGGGAAGAACTAATATGCTGTTTAAACTCAAATTTTCATTTGTTCTAATAATTAGCATTCCAGAACAACAGATGATATAGTAATCAAAAGATTAAATGTATAATATTAAATGTGCTGTGTTTTTTATTTTTAAAAGTCAACAGAACATTTATTTTAATATTTACTCATGGCAAATACCCCCTTTAATACTTTACTGTTCTGGAGCTTGTAACACAGAATCTTGTATGGGCATATGTTAGTCCTCACGTGAACAGATATGTAGCATGTGTTGCTGACATTGAAGAATAATGTCTAATAAATTATAACTGAATCAGTTTGAAGAAATCATATCTCAAAACTGTGCATGGGACTGACTAGATTAATGGATAGTCTGATGGTATAATTTGCTATATAACTCACTTATTTTACAGAACAGAAGAGCACTGGACACTCAAAATATCCAGTAGGCCCCCACAGAAGCTATCATTCAATTTTGAATTAAAATTACTGCAGTATCTATTTTTAGTGTACTTATATGGACAAGATACAGACCAAATACTGTGGCGCAGGCAGACAGTTGTTTGCAGATGACAGAAAGGCAACCACAAAATGAATAGGTGGCCAAAAAACCCCTGCTAATTCTAAGTAGTCTCCTCTTCAAGCCCCAGAACTGCAAACACACAACCTAGATTAACATGTTGAATTCAAGTTATTGTATTGAATTCACAGAGACAACTCATTAGATTAAGGATATGGATAAGCTGTTTCAGGATTATGTTTTAGTATGGAATAAAAAGATTAATCATTCATTAATACCCATGTAGGAAAATTCTGCCTGTGACAGCAAAGACAGATTAAAGTGAAAAAATAAATTTGACAAAGTTAACAAAAGACAGTACAAAATGTCATGAAGAGGCCATTAGAAAAAAGAAAAAATTCTCTCCAAATCACTGTAGATGAAACTGTTGACACAAAAAGAAGAAAAATACATTTAGGGATGGTAGGGACTGTAGAGTCAGCAATGTAAAAATCAGGAGTAATATAAAAATAGAACTGAAAACCAAAGCAGCCAGCTCTCCATGTTCAACAAATATCTATACATACTCAGAGAAGAAAAAAGGAGACTCCACTGATATATTAAAAATACTGAAGAATCATAATGGAATCATGCATATTGATGGGAGGTGGAATACTCACATATACATACACTACATAAAATGGACTGATTATATTGCAAAGATGAACATAGGGTGATAAAACTAATAAATTCCACAAGCAAAACCATTCTTGTTAAAGCTGTATGGACAGACATTCTAGACTTTTAGAATACATGCATGCATTCCTAGGGCTATCATGACAAATCCAGACTTACCAAGAAGGATACTGAATGTATAAAAGACTCAGACTGAGGAAGAAACAAAATCTACAAGGATGCTACTTAGAATGATTTTAGGTATTTTCATGTAAAATGGTCCAATAACATTGTGGTAAAAAGTCTGCAAATACAATATTAACACTTTCAGGGGTTATTTTGTGGAACAATCAGTTGTACAGAACGAACAGGAAAAGTTGTTGATAGTCTAACTGAATTATATACAAGAAGCTGAAATTAAAATTAAAGGAGATGAGAACTAGCAATGGTATTGTACCTTCATGCAATTACACACACTGCAAGAGGAAAAAATATATCAATCTTAATATCAGCAGGTGAAAGTGGTTACCATCAAAAGCCTATATTGTCAGAAGACACTAGGATCCATGTGGCTGGCTCCAAACCCATTGTGGGGTTGGAGAGGGTCCAGAGGAGGCCCATGAAGTTGAATAGAGGACTGCAGAATCCATCTGAAGGACTGAAGGAGTTAGGTCTTTTCATACTGGGGAAGAGAAGGCTCAGGGGACACCCCATCACATTACTCGCATACTTACGGGGCACCTACAAAGAGGACAGAGGTTCTCTCTTCACAAGCAGCCACATGGAGAAGACAAGGGGTAAAAGGTTGCACCAGGTAAGGTTTCATCTTCATATACATAAGAAATTTTTAACACAGAGATCAGTCACTGCAACAACCTCACCAGAGATGTGGTCAAATCCCACTAGAGGTTTTCAAGACGCAACTGCACAGGTTGGTAGATAATTTCATCCAGGCTCTCTTTTCCCTTGAAAGGCTGGACTTGACAACATAGTCATTGGTCATAGCCAGCCGGGATTCCTGAAGGGAAAATCCTGCTTAACTAGCTTAATTACCTTTTATGACAAGATTACATATCTAGTTGACCAAGGGAATACAGTAGATGTGATCTCTTTGGATTTCAGCAAAGCTTTCAGTACTCGCCTCACAGTATCCTTCTGGACAAAACGTCCAACATACAGCCAGACAAGTACCCAATAGAATGGGTGAGAAGTTGGCTGATGGTTCAGTCTCAAAGGTTTATAGCAAATGGAGTTACATCGGGCTGGTGGTCAGTCACTAGCAGGGTTCTCCAGGACTCTGTTTTGGGGGCCAGTTCACTGCAACATTTTTCTAAATGACTTGGATGCAGGACTCAAATGCACACTAAGTTTGAGGATCATACTAAGTTAGGATGACCTGTTGATTCCCCTGAGAGTAGAGAGGCCTTGTAGAGAGATTGTTACAAATTAAGGTGCTGGACAGTCACCAACAATATGAAGTTTAATAAGGGCAAGGGCTGGCTTTTTCACCTGGGATGGAGCAATCCCAGATACATGCACAGACTCGGGCATGAGATGCTGGAGAGCAGCCCTGCAGAAAGAGATTTTGCAGTTCGGGTTGACGGCAGTTGAACATGAGTTAACAGTGTGCCCAGCCAAAAGGGTCAACCATATCCTGGGGTGCATCAGGCACAGCACTGCCAGCTGGTTGAGGGAATGAACTGTCCCACTCTGCTCTGCACTAGTGTGGCCTTACCCCAAGTACTGTGTGCAGTTTTGGTTGCCACAAGATAAGAAGGACATAAAAGTATTCGAGAGCGTCCAAAGAAGGGCAACAATGATGGTGAAGGGTTTGGAGGGCAAGACGTATGAGGTGTGGCTGAGGTCCCTGGGTTTGTTCAGCCCCGAGCAGAGCAGGCCAAGGGGAGGCTTCATGGTGGCCTGCAGCTCCCTCACGAGGGGAGCGGAGGGGCAGGCGCTGAGCTCTGCTCTCTGGGGACAGCGACAGGACCCGAGGGGACGGCATGGAGCTGGGACAGGGGAGGGTCAGGCTGGGGGTTAGGGAAAGGTTCTGCACCCAGAGGTGGTCGGGCACTGGGACAGGCTCCCCAGGGACGTGGTCATGGCACCGAGCCTGCCAGAGTTTTAGAAAAGTTTGGACAATGCTCTCAGACGTAGGGTTTGATTTTTTGGGTGGTGCTGTGAGAAGCCAGGAGTTGGACTTGATAACCCTTGTTACCATAAAGTATTACAGAATATCCAGCTCACAGTATTCTATGATTCTATGAGCCTAACATAATTTTTAGAGATAAAGAGACTAATAGATTTTGTTGTTTTTTGTTTGTTTTGTTTTTTAAAGAATAAGAAATTTATTTATTTATTTATTTTATTTTTAAATAAGGCTTGGAAACCACTTGCAAATAGAATTAAATTGATGAAAGACTTAAAAGATCATGGTATAAGGAGAATAGTTTCCGCGAAAGTAACTCAGTCATCACTGAACTAAGAATCAATAAAGTAAACAACAATTTGACAATGTTTATATTTCTAAAAGCATTAGAGCAATTCCTTTACACTGCTGCAAAATAAATTAAGGCATTGTCTTGAGGGAATAAGCACCTCATAATCTGTTAATTTTCTGTTAGAAATATTTAACAACAGTGAAGACATTAGAACTATGAAAATAGTCACACAAATCTTGTTCCAGACCCACTGCTTTTTGTGGTTGGTAAGAAAAAAGGAATAGGTACCCTTTACCAACTGACTGTCATTGATTTTTTCTTGTTCAGAAAGTTATGGCCTGAAGCTGGCTGAGACTGGTTAGTATTAAGTCATTCTGGTTTGGGCACAGTATTGGAGAATGATCTTTGAGCCAAATTTCAAGAAGTCTTAATGTCACAGGTCACCTTGATCCATGACAATTTGGGTTTGAAAGTTTACACAGAAATAGGTCAACGATCTGTTTGTGACACATAGGAACAAATGTCCAGGGGAATTACTGCTGCATCTGTCACCTATATTAAGTACTTGGTATACTGTTAAGCTGTTTGCAGACATTGGCAAAAGTGAACATAACTTTTCTTTATAAGTCTACTACTTCCATTTTCAAGAGTGTTTTTAATTTTTTGGTGTCTGACAGCAGTTGTAATTACTCCTTTTCCTAGAGAGGTCTCAAGTTTGGGGTCCCATACAATGTCATTCTGTTATTGATAATCTTCAGTGCAAACATGGAATTTTTTGGAGGCGATCAGCAAGAGAGACAGATTTGCTGTTGGCACTGGCTATTTATATTTGAAAGATGTATGATCTTGCATCTTTTGCTTGTCTTTGTTTAATGTAGGTTGATGCTTCAACTAATTTTGTGTGTAGATGGGACTGGGTCTAAAAATAATGAGCCTGTTCTTAGTCTGAGTCATATTTATGACTTATTCCGTATAGGGAGCTTCTGCTTGTTTCTCTGAAACCCCATCGGTGTTGTGGAAAAAGCGAGCTTATGAACACATTCCAGCTCGTGGCTATAATACAAAACAACTAGAAAATTGACACTTGAGCAAGCATCAGTTCACCTAATGAACTGAGTGTATGCTTATCAGACAATCTGTGATTACCACAAAAGCCCCTTGGTCTCCAGATGAGCTTAAGGTGCTGTCTATGACCTCATAAAAGCAGTAAATAAACTGGGTCTGGCCTACTAGAGAACTACTTTCCATCTGTGGATTGCAGTAGGTGCAGCAGAGACACCCCAGAGAAGAATTCCTTTTCTCACAAAGAAATAGGAACTAAAGAACATCTACAAGATTAGCTTGACCTCCGTATATGGGGCAGTCACATCATCTGAAAACCAAGATCAAGAAAGATCTTGAATATTGTATTTCTATATTAATGAGAAAAAAAAAGTCATCTCACATTAGAAATTGTGGCTTCTTTCTTTTCAAACACAGTATTGCCACATATTTCTTTTTCCAAAGTCATATATTTAGCATTCAAATGCTGTTCCTGTTTATTGCTAAAATTCTGAAAATACTGCATCCAATTTTTTTTACGCAACACTCATTTATCCACCATGAGCTATGCAACAGAACAGCCAATTGGCTTTATGCATCTTATTCTGAGACTAAGTACATTAAATGCTATTTCTATAGAATGATCTGACAGTCATTCCATATGAAACAATAAATAATGTGATGTTGAAAACATGAGGGAAATGAAAGAAAACTTACTTTTAAAGCGGTGCTACTACTTAACATTTTAAAGATTTCTTTTGTACTTGAAAGACAATAAGAAAGCTTTTGATTTTCTATATACCATTTACTGAGGTTTAACTATATATCATACAAATGCTTTCAGTTTTTATCCAAATGTGCTGTTAAATTACCCATGTAATTATCCCAAGCGAAATCATTATACTTTTTTATTGATAATTTCATTAACACTTTAGTGGGAAGAGTTTGGTTGCATTTAAAATCAGCTGTCACTATCTTTATTAATATAGTTAAAGGAACTATTTCTGTATTATTCTGAAGGGTGTTTTTTGAGGGAGTGTTTAATTACTGAGTTAAAGCAACAACGAGAAGTTAACAGGCACAAATACAGGCAATAATCTTTGGTCAAATTTGGAACAAAATAAAATTTTCCCTGGTCCCAACAGCAAAATCTGTTTTAAAATATACTACCATTAGAATGAAATTACAACAGCTCTTTCTAAAATGGGTGACGTGACATGACAGCATTACGTAGTTTAACAAGTTCTCCAATAACATAGAGTAGCACTGTGTTGAGTAATCAAATAAGATCTGTTACAGATATACCTTAAAGACAGATACAGTCTAAGATCTGTTTACAGAGCCTTGTAAAGACAAAGCAGATATGATTTTGATATATCACTATTATAATACCTTATTACTTCATCAATATATGCAGCACCATTGTTTTGTCTTTTGTGTGCATTGTGCTGTTGCTGAACCTGCAAGCATTACACTTTATTCAGTTCCATTGATTTAAATGGAATTAGACCAAAATAACTTTACAACTGGTGATCCAGACATAAGAAGCGGAGAACATGGACTGCAAAGTAAAGTTAATTTCACGTATGAAATTCAAGACCAGATTTTTTTTTTCTTTTTTAAAGCTGGGACACCTTCTCATCTGCTTCAGATTGTAAAGAAATATTTTTAGTATCCTGAGCATCCATATTTGGAAAAAAATGAGAGTTAGGGAGACCACAGAATTAGCAAATCCAAGCAAATTCATATTCATTGCTCTTTGACAGAGTAAAATTAATTTTTATCTACAGGGAATATTTCAATTTAAGGATAATCTGGGGGAGAAAAATTAATGGGGCGCTATAAGACCTCTTACTAGACTTTCCTTAATTCCAGGGGATCCACAGAGTTTAAGGAAGAATGATGTGGAAAAAGTGTACAGATATTTCATTGTTTAGCTTCTTATTATGTTTTTCTCCCATTAGTGCAGGTGAAAAATCCAGGCCTAGTTGGTTAAATAAGAGATTCTAAATCCTATCCTCTAAACATTTTAGGACTTTAGGACTTTCAGTCTACAGTACAGCACTACAGAATAACTAGTTTTTGTTCCAGATACTTTTTGTACTAGAAGAATGGACTGGAAAATCATGAAGAAAATGGTCTTTCATTTATATGCATAAAGTCTCTGTATTAATTTTTCCTGTTGAAGCTTTTGTTCACATTTAACACACACAACAACCATATAAACTTATCATTGCAAATCAAAACTGTGTGCTTAAATGAACTTATTATATTAAAATGGGCAACAACTAAAACAGTGCCTGTTTTTCCTTTTGTTTTAAACAAAAATTGTCCCTTGCAAAAGAGATTTATTTATTTTTTAATTTTTAAAAGTCAATAATTAAAACATTGCAGGGTTGTATTTTTCAACTAAAAGGGGAAGAAAAAAGTTTAAGAATGTTTATAGATGTGTCTAGTTTAACAGTTTCATGTGTTGGATGTGACTTTCACAGTCTGTTGGCACTTTGCAGGAAAGCCATCACACCTGTGACTTGGTTGTTGATTAATGAGTCTTTCAACTCATCACTACCATCCGAAGAAGGGCCATGGCCTTTCTAAGCTTCACTGGTTTATTCGCCTTCCACTGTAGTCCTACCAAGGTATCTTCTATAAAGAAAATCACACCTGGTTAAGACTAATGAAAACCTCAATATGTCATTTTCTAGACAAGTCAAAAAGCATGTAAAACTAGACAAAAGATGTATTCAAGCAACATGAATGCAGTTTTGTCATAACCTGTCAATCTAAAGACTAACATAAAAAAGCTTTCTTCAATGACATTTTCCAGTGTCAACTATTAGAATGACAATTCTGAATTCCCTCTTTGCTACATGATGCAGGATGCATAATGGTTTCCCAATCTTTACAAAGACTAATTTTTTTGTTAGATCCCAGAAAGATGTTTATAGTGGAAAAACAAACAAACCACATCACCAACAACAACCGCCACCAGTTTTTCTGGGCCAGATCATCAGTCAGCATGTTAGTTCAGAAAGCCCCAAATCACAGTGCCTATGCAGGTTTTAAGGTGACTATATAAGTCACAGTGCCTATTAATGGAACATGTGAAATTGCCTAACTCTCCCATATTTAATTGCGTCATGATCAGAAAACTTTCTGGGGAAGATTTACTTTGTCAACTGGTCCTGGAGGAGAGGCAATTAGATCTTTGGGACTTCTCATCCTTTCTTAAGCAGTTAGCTGTTTAACCAGGGTAATCCAGGCAGGATAATGGAAGTGCATCCAGCAAGGCCATGTGAGAAAGCCAAAAAACTGTGGGAAAGCTGTTGCTCTGGGAGAAAGGGTAGAATATAGAGAAGGAGGAGTTATAACTATGAAAAGTCTGTCATCACAGTAGCACCTACCAGTCCTTGCTAGTTGATTTTTATTATGGACAGCAAATGTCTCAAGGTCAAGAGAAAGCAACATTTGTTCCCCAACTCTTTCAGCATACTAACCAGCCCACCACTTCCTAAGAAGACTGCAAGGTAATTCAAATTATATTTACAAGAAATTGCTTAGATAAGTAAAGGTGAGACACCTGTCCTTTGTTGCCAACTGGGACTGTTGCTTTTTTAGCTTTTGCATCTTAAAATTTACTTACAAGAGTTTCTACTACAAGTTTCTACTCTTGGATTTGCTACAGACTTATTTTACAATGTTGAAGAAAACTTAAAAGTAACTGCAGAACTAGATTTTCCATCTGTTTAACTTTGATATTACTACTTCCCCATCTACCTTTCAGGGGATTTACATGTCTCAACTCATTACAGCTTGCAAAGAAATTTAGATTCCCTGTATGGAAACCAAATTATTCTGTATTACTAGCACCTTGTTGAAAATCCCTGATCTAACAGAAACAGAAGAAAGAAACAATGGGGCGGTGGGCAAAACAGACTTTTATTTTGTTGGCTTGTGTCTTGTAGCCTCTTCCTTTGTGGGTATAGTGAGAAAGCCTATAGATGAAATGACTAGCTTATTACCATGTATAGTTAGGGTAATCAGTACTCAGAGTGCATTAATATGCATTTAGAGCTTTTGTAGACACTTAACGATTGCTAAGAATGAAAACTTGGATCAGAAAGACTCAGAAAGAGAAAGAAGAACAGATAAGACCTCAAACATGATTTTCTCCACTTAAGAATCCTTACTTAGCAACAGGATGCAAGACAGAGTTGAAAGGAAGGCAAATTGTTTGCAGATGAAAGGATACATCTATTTTTAAGAAAAGTCAGCCAGGTCATGGGATGCCAGTCACCAGGTTAATTAGATAGTGGCATAAAATGTCAAAGTGTCACACTTCCAAATAATCATTTGTGATTGCAGTATACAAAAATATCTAGTTATAAAGATGTACACTTTAAAAGAAACTGATGAAACATGAATTCTAACACTAAATGAATATATGCATTATTAGCATTAATGCGTTACATTTACTTATTTTTTCCATCAAAACATATCAAAGAACATACAAACATGGACAAAGGCTACCTAATTTTGATGGGGAAAGCAAGATACAGTGGGACAACATTAGCAAAATGCTTTTTCGGTCACAGGCCAAAATAGCCAGAATGCAATGCTTTCTATACTTCTTAATGCAAACATAGCCAATATCTTTTTTTTTTTTTTTTCCTCCTATAGGCAGATTTTGAGCAATTGAAAGCACCACGTTAGAACAAAACCTTATTGAAGCAATTTTATAGCTGTTACTTCAGGAAGAGCTGCTAAGTACATACTTCCACATCCCATGTAAAGCCTCATCATAAAGAATTTCCAAGTATTAAAAAGGAGCTCACATTAACTGGGATACATCAGTCCTTTCCTTTTTAGCATCAGTTGTTGGAGGATATTATTTTATTCATAGGATTCATCAACATGTCTGCAGGAGAGATAGACTGCTAACAACCAGAAAAGTCTGAAACATACTACATATGGGAAGTCTCACCTTTCACCTCACTTTCCTGTGCAATTTGTGCTAAAGTTGTATCCATAACAATGGCTGAAGTGGCATTCAGATAATATTTACAGAGTATCATCTTTCCTTTTGCTTAGCAATATACATTCTGTCACCAATACTTTAAATCTGCCAGGCAGGAAACTAAGCTGTTTTTGACAGATCCTTTGAGATCAGAGTGTAGTTTCATTAGCCGTATCAGAAGAAGATAAGCAGAAGAAGGATAATTCTTATGTTGATGGATCTGACATACAACTTCTCATTGACCAGCTTATTTATGGAAAAGAGTCCTTGCCTGTCCAAAAATCCAAGGAACTCTTTTTTTACTCCTTTTTCGATCCAGCACCAGGATCTAAACCTTACTCTGTGCCCAACCAAGAGATGTGCAGTGATGAATTAACACCTTTCACCTGTTTCTTTTGATTTGGTAACAGTGGGATACCATATTTGCTAGCCTCCCATGTATATTAGAAAACCTGTTCACATATACATCATAAGGGCATCCATTATAGTCTCACCAAGCAGGTGGTAATTACTACAGTATTAATGGCATCACAGTTCTCCACCAACACATCATTAATAGTTGACATGTAGCTTTAACAACAATATTGATTTCCAATATCTGGCAGTGTGGATACAAAAGGTCTAGGAGCATCTGCAGTTTAGAAGAAGGCTTGACTAATACATGCAAAAGCACACTAGACATAACACTGGCATGCTCTGCCATGCAGATATGGCCTCTATCTTGGCATCATGCCCGTAACTCCTCTTCCACTATTTGTTTCTACTACAAAGAAAATTGTCAAAGAACTTGCTACCTTTTCATATGTATGGTATCTTCATTTCTCAGACTTGGGCTTGTGTACATTTGCATAAAAATCCTCCACAAGCAACAAAGTGCATGCAGTTTGCTGACATTCTTTTCAATTTCAAAACTACATAATACATTTTTCCATGTGTTGATAAACTGGATTTTAAAAGAGCATTTTCTGGATATCTAGATAATCAACAACACAATGAATATAAACATTTTCTATAAATAGTTCACCATATGGCTACCATTCTCAACAGATGGTGTCTGTGTATCCACTAGAATATACAAGAGTTATGCAGATTTTGCCCTGCAATCACTCGAAATTCGAAACAAGATTTTTTTTTTTTACTTAATTTCAGTTTTATTAAGCATAACCAACGGTAAAAAAAATAATAAAAAAATCACCTAACTAGTGCTTGAATGGTAATGCCATAACTATATTAACAAATTAGTTCATAAAAGGTGAGTAGATGGTTCTTACCAAGTATAGTCAAAAGGATTTAAAATAGAGACACTATGTACAAGATCAACTTCGACAGCATGAAAGGATTTTCTTTACATTAGCATTGCACCCTAGTGCCAAGGATAGTCTTTGCCCTCCTAAACAACAGTTTCACACGTAAACAGTGCCAGCCCAGTAATTTATCAGACAGAATAAGGCCAACAGCATCCTGGCTTGCATAAGAAGCAGTGTGGCCAGCAGGGCTAGGGAAGTGATTGTCCCCCTGTACTCGGCTCTGGTGAGGCCGCACCTCGAGTACTGTGTTCAGTTTTGGGCCCCTCACTACAAGAAGGACATGGAGGTGCTCAAGGGAGTCCAGAGAAGGGCAACAAAGCTGGTGAGGGATCTGGAGAACAAGTCTTAATAGGGACGGCTGAGTGGGCTGGGGTTGTTCAGCCTGGAGAAGAGGCTCATCCGTGACCTTATCGCACTCTACAGGTACCTTAAAGGAGGCTGTAGCGAGGTGGGGGTTGGTCTGTTCTCCCACATGCCTGGTGACAGGACGAGGGGGAATGGGCTAAAGTTGCACCAGGGGAGGTTTAGGTTGGATATTAGGAAGAACTTTACTGAAAGGGTTGTTAGGCATTGGAATGGGCTGCCCACGGAAGTGGTTGAGTCACCATCCCTGGAGGTCTTTAAAAGACATTTAGATGTAGAGCTTAGTGATATGGTTTAGTGGAGGACTTGTTAGTGTTAGGACAGAGGTTGGACTAGGTGATCTTGGAGGTCTCTTCCAACATAGATGATTCTGTGATTCTATGTTAAGAAGAATTCTGAAGTTATAAGAATGTGGGTGTTTGTGCATATTTAGCACACATATTTTACCTAATTCTAGCAGAAAACAAATTTATTAGTTTATGATAGTTTCCCTAAAGTCAATATAGAAACAACTCCAGATTTTCTACTCTACTTTGAAAAGTTGCTGGGCAGTTAGAATGTTTCTCAAAGGAACACATTTCTGGACATCGTTTGTCTTAGGCTTACCTGGCAAGGTTTTGGCCAGAGGGGAAGGAAACTGCAGGGGCAGCCTCTGTGAGCAGAGCCCAGCAGCTGCCCCATGTCAGAGAGGAGCCAGCTCCAGCTGCTCCAAAAGGGACTCCCTGCTGCCCAGAGCTGGGCCATGAGTGATGCTGGCTGGGCTCCGGGAGAGCAGAGTTAAGGAAGGGAAAAAAAATCCTGCTATGGTACAGCAGCTGGGAGAGAGGAGTCAGAAATGTGAGAAGCAGCCCTGCAGCCCCCAAGGTCAGTGCAGCAGGAGGCAGGAGGTGCTCCAGGCTCACAGCAGCAGTTCCCCTGCGGCCTAGGGAGAGGCCCCTGGTGGAGCAGGCTGTCCCCCTGCACCCATGGGTCCCACATGGAGCAGATCTCCACGCTGCAGCCCGTGGAGGAGCCCCCGGTGGAGCAGGTGGATGTGGCCTGGAGGAGGCTGCGGCCCATGGAGAGCCCCCGCAGGAGCAGGCCCCGGGCCGGAGCTGCAGCCCGTGGAGAGGAGCCCACGCAGGAGCAGGGGGTCTGGGGGGAGCTGCCGCCCGTGGGGGACCCGTGCTGGAGCAGTTTGCTCCTGGGGGATGGATGGACCCCGTGGTACGGAGCCGTGTGGGAGCAGTTCCTGAAGAGCTGCTGCCTGTGGGCAGCCCCCGCAGGCTCAGTTCGGGAAGGACGGCATCCCATGGGAGGGACCCCATGTGGAGCAGGGGCAGAGAGGGACCGTGAAGGAGCGATGGAGACGAAGCATCAGGGACTGACCGCAGCCCCCATTCCCTGTTCCCCTGTGCCGCTCGGGTGGAGGAGATGGGAGAGTTTTTCTCACTGTGGCCCCTTTGATTCTTGCCCCATCCTTCTGCAGGGTGTAACCAAGTGGCTGCATGGATGCCTAGTTATTGGCCAAGGCCAACCCAGCACAGTCACTAAAGTATGTTCAAATGTTGCATTATCTACAGAGGGATTGTATCAACTATCGTCTTAACTGTCTGACCAACAATCTGCACAGTTTCTAGATAATGACTTAGCCAGGCAACAATATTATTTCCTTTATGAGCAGAAGGGTCATTAAAAGTTGTGATAGCCGTCAATTAAACAGTAACTAAAAGCACACAGTCTTCTTGTCTTGATACACGTTAGAGGCAAGGATCTCCCGTTTGATCATGAAAATAGCTGAACATTCTTAGATGAGTGCCAAGAAGATTTGGAAAAGCAACATGTATCTCTGTGAAACTACTTGAGACATTTTTGAAAACTTGAGTAAATCTAGTACTTCAAATTACCTGACTGGTAATGGGCTAACTTATTAAAAGGTATTATTTTAAGTGTAATTGAAAAGTATGTTTTTTGGTTTTGCAGATAGAAATCTATATATATAAAAAGAATAACAAATAAAACCAGGAAGGAAATGAAGTAATCTATATATGTCTTTCTGATAGATTTTTAAATAGTTTCTAAAGGTATGAACTGTAAATATGTATGAACATTATTTTTTTCTGTTTCTGCTTATTGCTCAATTCAAATAAGCTATTCTTGACAGCCTGCTATATTCGATAACCTTGGAATAAGATGATGTAATTAACAATATACACCTGTCATTTAAGATCTTCTGAACACTTACTTTGAAGGTCATAGGAATGGGTGCAATAGATTCATGCACTCTTGTGTAGCCAACAGTGAGCAGTATACAACAATTCATTCTGTTTTAACCAGTCTTTTACTTTCCCCTAACCACCAACCAATTAATTTGCCTACCACTTGCTGGCTCTGGGACAATGCTCCCATAACCCGCTCCCACCTAACTCAGTCATTAACTAGGTTAGAGGAGCATTTCCCTTGTAAATGAGTCCCCTAAGCATTTTAAAACTTTTTTTTTCCCCCCCAGAAAAGTGAAAGCAGAACATACCTATTTTGCTTCATATACATCAGACAGTATTTTTCTTTAAGTATAAAAATAAAGAGACCTCATTATAGAGGTAGAATAGAACAGGTAAAATATTCAATAGAACAGGTAAAAATATTTTTATTTGCACAGAAGTAACTGGTAAGAGAAAGCTTTAGCGTGTGTTAAAGAAATGAGTGCTTGTACTCTTAAATTACTGCCCTTGGTTTTGTTGACCTCATCTTAGGAGGCAAATAGTAAAAACACAATGGAGGAGGGCAACGTAAGCAGGAGGTCAAAATAAGGATCACGCTAAGTGAGTACGTGATTAAGACCTAAGCACAAGTAAGGCTGAGATTTATGAAGTTTTAGGAAGAAGCATGAAGCATTACGTAAAGATAGGGCCTACCTGAGTCATTGTAAAGCTTGCTAGAGTAACCACCAGACCAGCAAGAATTGGTCTAGCTAGCTGAAAACATGAACAGAAATACTTTATCTAGGCTAAAATTTGAGTCATATAAGGATAAGCTGGGTTGGAGATGCTGGTCACTGTGGGAGATATTAGGATTTGCAATTCTGCTTAACGCTCACAATGGGTTTAGATGATCTGTTGGTCTGTAAAATAGAGAGGAGCGGTTTGAATAATAAATCCATTAGATAATCATTAATGTCTTGCATAATGTCACTTCAAGATGAGAATTTTCATATCATGTAGAAGGGCAGTGAATGGAGACATTTTCAAATTAGGAAGGATGACAAAAATTAGGGCAGTTATTGGAGGGAAAAAAGAGAAGCAATAGATGATGTGATAAAAACGTAATACAGAGAAGGACAGAGAAGGTATACACATGACTTCTTTCTAAACTTTGTACAGGGATCAAAAGGAAAATGAAATGTGTTTAAAGACATTGAAGAAGAAGTGACCTCAGAAAAATGTTCCCTCTGCAAAACAGTTCTCTCTACTCCGTTTGGCTCATGTTGATGGCATCAACACAAAGGGAAGTATCAGAACCATCTTAAGTCTAAGACTGTCTATTAAATTCTCTTTTAAAAGGACAAACTAGTTCATTTTTAAATGAAGGACAGGAGTCATCCTGAATCATCAGGAGAACTATCAAATAAAAAAAGTAGTGCTGAATTGTCTCTGCCATTTAACATAAAAATGGCACTACTGGTACAGACCAAGATCTCCACATAATCGCATATTCTCCTTGGTTCTGGGTAATAGAGGACATCAAGAGAAGAACTGACTGGCAAAATGGAGAGCACATTTTTGCCAGCATAACTTTCTGTGCAATTGTATTACAATTTTGGAAAATAACAATTCAAGTAAGAGAAAAATTTATCATAGCAAAATTAAGATGAATGGAAATAAACTGCAAGAGTATTTTATATATAAAATGAGGGCGCAGTTAAGTGTGTAGGACATTAATTTCTAGCGATAAATTAAGAATGTGACAAAAACAAGTATTTTTGACATGCAAGTAATATACTTTTGAAATCATCACCAGTTTCTAAATAGAAAAACAATTCACTTTAAAAGGCAAGTGATACAACCATAATAGATATTACCCTTATGAGGATTCAGAATTATGAAGGGAGCATTAAACCTTTTGGTTCACAACATATGTTTTCCAGTTCTTACAAGGCTATGTAACAAGTATTTTATAAAATACACTCGTTTTTTCCACCTGTAATTTTCTGAACTTTAAAAATTGCTCTTTCTGACTTTAACAAGTATAACCTCAATTTAATATCTCCTTAGATGGCAAACAGATATAAATTTTAGAAGTAAAACACTATTAAAATAAGTTTCATTAGTTAAAACCTATTAAAGAAATATTTCATATTTCTAGCTATACTTTTCATGCCCCCAGATGAATTTAAGACTCATTACAATTTGAACAAACATCCCCAAAGTTCTGTGTTGAAATCTCCGTTGGCTGTATAGCTCTAGCAAAGTTAACAATTACTCATTTCTTTTCAAAGCACAGTTTATGGGCAATATCAACATAGATTCATGTCTAAGCCAGAAATAACTATGTCTTCAAAACAGGAATTCATCTTTGTATGAATCAAATACACAAAGACAGGAACTTAATTTTAAAACTGCATATTTAAAAATAAATCTATAAATTATTTTATAAAGTTCACCAGAAAACTATATATTCACTGACCATTTTAAAGTAAGGCAGACAAGTGGAAAGTACAGTTAATTGCCAGAATCCCTTTACCTGTGTGCCAGCAGCACCCTGAAGGTCATCTGCTTCAGTCCCAAATAATTTGGCAGGAAATTTGACCAATCCCAGTTCCATTCAGTAATGGTTGACTGTTGATACATGGCAAGAAGCTATTGTTAGTTATTAATCAGTGTTAATATCATCAGTAAATTAAAGCTCCAGCTGTGATATACTAAGCAAGAAGGAGGGGGGTCTAGAACAAGGACTTAGACAGACGATATCAATCATGTCCACAGGAGAAGGTTTTTATTCTAATACGACAGCAATTAATTTATAAATCCATTTGGGAATGTAACCATTATTTATAAAAAGATAAATCAATTTTTGAACCGTTATTCTTCCAACTGTTAATGGCATTCTGCCCAACCACTTTGTCTGAGAGCTTGACTCTTTGTTTGGAAAACAAAATAATTGCCAACTTTTTATGTAACAGAAATTTTTATTTTCTGCTATCAGCAAAAAGTTTGTCATGAAAATCTTAGCATAGTTGGAATTCAAGATGTAACCTGTATCTTAATTAGAGTGATGATTTACTTGTTTATTTTTTTATAAGGCACTCCAGTGGTTATTATAAACAGTAGTAAGTCTGGACAATATGAAGTAATACAACTCTATGCTGCTTATTTACTAAGTAAAAGCAACATAAAATAAGGGTGGGCAGACAAAAGACCACGCACCATATTCTTATGTTTGTAAAATAGTAACTGCTGCATAATAGTAATTTTCATTGTCAGGACTGGTCAAGTAGTGATTACAATTCAACATTCTTGGGAAGGGATCATTAAAAAAAATATTATTGTAACACTAAAATACCACTCAGTTAAAAAAAAAAGATGGAGTTAGTCATAACAATGGTAATATAGCTAAATAGGAAGACTGAAGTGTGTCATGCAGTATATATTTTTCTTCTTGCTGACAGCACTTGGTTGTTCTGGGAGAGCAGAATCAGTGCAATCCCTTCCAGGTAGTCCCTCCCTTTCCTTCCACCTTTAGTTATTCCCTTCCTTCTTTTCATTTTCTTACTAATTGTCATCTCTGGGATGCACTTAAAATTAACATATAAAAAGAAAGGTGAAATACAGAGTCAGAAAGGGAGGTTAGGAGAAGCTAAAGAAGGAATAAAAAAATAAAAGTGGAAAATAAACAAAGAAGAAGAATCAATGAACATCTGATAAACAAGAAATAAGGAAAAGATTCCACTGAAAGAAGAGTGGGAGAATACAGAGGAGAAAAGCAACTGTTCAATACTCTGCAATGAATTAGAAATTAGTAAATACAAAGGAAATACTTGTAAAATCAAGCAAGATAAAAAGGAGAAGCTGAACTGCCAGTAGTGGCAACTAGGAAAATTTATTAGTCTAACAGATAAAATTCAGTCCACCAGGCTGATCAATTCTGTGGAAAAAAAAAAAAAAAAAGAAATAGAAAGCAACAACAACAACTACACACACAAAACACCTCCATACTTCAGAAAAGGGAAAATAAATATATATATATATATATTTATTAAATATTTTTCTTCATTGATACTGTTGAGACATTGTACAGCCTGGACTTAATCTTATTAGACAATAGAGCAGCAGCACTGGCAGAGACTGAGGTGTCAGGACAAATTGATAAAATCAAGAGCAACAAGTTACTAGGACCAGATGGTAATTATTCAAGATTTTTGCAGGAATGTAAGAATGAAATAGCTGAATTGTTAACAGAAGTGACATACTTCATAGAATCATCTACTGAACTGAGGGTTAGAAGGTAAAAAGCATTACATATCTTTAACAAAAATCATAGAGTTGATCTCAAAATAGCAGTTTTGTGGCCTTTGTTTCAGGAGCAGTAAAACTCATAGAAATTATAATTAGGTAGCTTGCCAAAGATGGCACAGTGGGGATGAATAAGCAAAACAGAACAGAAAAATCAACCACCCTAATGTATTGCAAAAACTGATCAGAAAGCAATATATATGATATGTTTGCTATAACTTATCTTTCAGAAAGCTTTTGAAATAATTCCATTTAAACAATCCTCTACTGAGGAAGCTAAGAACATGTCTACAGTTATAATATAGCATAGCATAATACAAACATTCTCTGGTCAGCTTGCAGGACTCAATAAGCAGTATTGTCTATTCGTTTAGCCCTTCTTAAAGAGAAGTTTTTAAATACAATACAAAATTAACTCATCAGTAAAACAATGTGAAACCGGGATCACAATGGGCTTATTTTGACTTGGAATTTATTAAGAAACAAACGCTAGTTCCTGTATTGAAAAGACATCTGGCTACATTAGATTTAAAGAAAAAGCAAAAAATTATAAACTCTGGAAAAAAATTATAAACTGGATTATAAACTCTTCAGATTCATGGCAGTTGCCAACTACTAAGAATGAACGTAAGAAAAAGATGTATTCCGTAAGAAGAATAATTGTTCCTTGGCGGTGCTCTGGCATCTTCTGACAGTATTCTAGATTAGCAATAGTCTGCAAGAGACCAGACACCAAACTACACTGACCACTATTTAATAAATAGCACGTCCCACTCCACTAAATAAAAGTGTAATTTGTATTGAAGGGGAGAAATCTCTAAAAATATTATTAAGTTCAGGAAATATATCTGTCATTAGGAACAACAGTGGTGGCACAAGATACTTTTAGCTTTCACAGAATCACAGAATTGTAGGGGTTGGAAGGGACCTTGAAAGATCATTGGGTCCAACCCCCCTTTTGTGATCTACGTTTTTTTTTCTTAATTCTATGATATTTTTCCATATTCTGATAACAGACTTTATGCCAAAAGTTTACAAAATACAAAGTGATTTAATATGAACTATCCATTGTCATCTGTTGATTAATAGAGCACTACAAACCCATCATATAGCAGAAGAATTCTGCCCTGAGTTGTCACTACTTGAAGGTCTTATTCTACTATACTATCAATGATTTAAGGCATGTGAACTATCTTCTGCATTTCAAATTGAATCTGTACCCCCTTAGGTTCTGTCAAGTGAGGATATACATAAAGAGACCAGTGGAAGGAAAAAAGACACTTTAAAACATGTTTTTCTGGAATGAGAAGCCACGTGAAATTGATATTAATCTCCTTTTTCGGGACATTAGCACTTTGATTGTAACATGACAATGATTAAGTATTGATTAAACAAGTAGAAAAAAAAAAGAAGAAAAACGGGTATATTTTACAGCAATACAACTGGTGAAATAGACCAAAGTGTTCACAATTGAGAATGCAGATGATCCAAATTAAAAACAAAGCCGTACTGAAAAATAGTGTCTTTCAATCAAAAGTCTGTAAAGTGAATTTCATGCAACTTTAATGCCATTCCTTTTTAAATGTTTGAAACTGTAGGGGAAGAATCAAAACTGTAGACGATGGATTAGGAAGTCTTGAGAAACCATGGTGTAAGATTTTTTAGGTGTCCAAGTCCAATCAAATACAATTCATTTTGTGAAATGAATCAGTCATGTGGGTCCCTGGTATAGGTTTATGCAAGTAGGTATATTCTATATATTTGTTATGATACCAGGAAAGTGACACAGAAATGCATGCTTTCACTTCTCCCCCCTCCAACACTTACTCTCACTTCTTTGTATTTCCAAAGTTTACATTACTGTTCAACATTTCTGTGAAAGACTCATCAGGTAAGACTCTAAATATGCACTTGGAGATTTGCCATGATTTTTCAAAGGACTAAGACTAGCCTCATCTACCATTACATAGATGTAATACATGTCATTGTTACTAATAGGTTTTCCTTCACTGTACTGAACTAACACAGAAAGTCTAACTAAATGCAAATTGCTCTTATATGCAATAATTCTGATAAAAGAAAAGGACAATAATGGCTTTTTGAACACCATGATATTGTAGAGAGTGCCCTCATTAAAATCCTGAGTAATAATATTCCTTTGCACTTCATCAAAAGTGAACTCATGTAATTAATTCCTTTTTCATAATTTCAGTCTCTGTCATTATCATGATCATAATAAGATTGACAAGTAAAAATTATACTATAACCAAGGTTTCAGATTTTCACAAACCTGATTGAACACTTTTGCACAAGATTGGCTGTACACCTGGAAAGGATTGAAGACAGCCTGCTCTTCTCTGCCCTTCAGTGTCAAAGGCAGGCATTGATTGGAGGTAACACTCTCTTCAGAGTAATTCTTACAAGACAGCTGCTCTTGCAAATATTCCTTTTAAGGAGAGAAAAAAAAAAAAAAAGAATTACATGCCACCTAGCCTTCTAACTGAAATTTCCCAAATTTCAGGCATAACTTTACTGTGTGTTTCCTTATGCTAAAGGGGAAAATAAGAAACCTCTCTCAAAATAGAGACCTTTTCAAGAGTAATATCACCCTACAACAATAAATAACTCCTAGGAATATCGAACTGAAGCAAATCAGAATAATCCAATATTGTAATCAGATACTGTTTTGAATTTATCATCAGTGATGTTTAACAGTTCTCATTTAAGATATTAGGTCTATGTGGTAGTGAAGAACAAATGTTTTCTATGATCTGTTCTAATATATATCATCTCTTTTATATGATAAAGTATGCAGACATATTTGTTTTTTAGGCAGCATTACATAGTCACTACATGACTATAAAATCTGTTGTTTAAACACAGGAAATAAATACTCTACCACTCTTCAAAACTATTTTTAATTATTTAAGCGTTTGAAGACTAGAACTCATTCGTGATTTACATGGCAATTTTAGAAACTATAGTGTAACAGACACATGATTATTTTGGCCACAATCTTTTCTGTTTTCACTTCTTAAACTACTATGTAAATAAATCATCATTGCATGCCAATAAAGTGTTTTGATTAAATAGAACCATTTTACAAAGAGCTAGATAATGAAACACTTACAGATCTATTTGCTGGAAGGTCTATTGTGATTAAACTGTTTATTGTTATTAAAATGAAGTCCATAATAATAGGATTGCCATAACATTGAGCTCACTCAAGGTGAGTCTTCATTAAGATGGGTGGATACAAGTGTTCCTCTTACTTTGCAGTAATATTGAGTTAATAAAAAAAAAATCAGACTCAAGTGAGGGAGTGCGTAAACTACATTACATGACGCTGTACTTCTAAGTTGGTCTTTCTAAAACAATAATTTCACCATCACTTTAAACTGATTCAACTGTGGTCTGGCCTGAAAGGCATGAATTTCCTCCCAATCCGCATAGATTGTAGTTGTTTCTCCCTTGTGTTGGCACTAGCATATGTTGTGAAATCAGCCAGAAAAAAGGAAGGTTTCAGCCAGATAAGCAAGCCACACGATTTCTAGTACTAGTGCAAAGGAGGCCCTAAGAGTGGGAAAACACAAAGGGAAGAGAAAGAGTAGGACTGACAATTGGCTGCAACCTGTAGACAGGACTGCTTAAACAATCACAAAATCATCCTAGTGTATTTTTTTTAAGGATTTTTTTTTCTTAAATAGAACTCATTGCTTTTTCAGTTTAAACCAACAGTGTAATACAGCTGTCAAAACATACCAGAAGTCTTCTACCTATATTTTCTCAGCCTCCAAAAACATTGGTTTTTTTCCCCCTCCCCTCTCTTTTTTTTCCATTCATTAATTACTCCATGCCATAGCAAAGATTTTAAAGTCATAGTGAGGGGTTTATTTAAGAGATACTTCTACAAATGTACCTTTTTTTTTTTTTTTTTTAAATGTAGTACCTTACATGCACAGATTTCCTCAAAATCTGTAGATAGCCCTAAAGCAACCCAACCATCTGGGCTTCTCAGCTCCAGAAGAAACAGAATCTGTTGGTTTTTCAGAAGATATATTGGAACTCACTGTCCATGCTTGCTAGGGTTTTGAACATTGGAAGTTGTATACAGCTCAATTCCCAATACAGGAGTTTTCCTGTCTTTGGAATACTGTGGATTTATGCTTTGACACAGAGACTTGATCAACAATGATAAATCTATTACTTTGAGGACTCCTTTAGTACGGTACATTTTGTAGAGCCAGAAAGGGTAATGTTTCAGAAATGTGTTAATAAATCATGACTGTAAACATGTGAGCTATATCTTTACTACTAATGACTGGGCATGAAACAAAGCAGACAGAGGATTTGTGAGCTTGACAGCTCAGGAGAGTTGGTTTCTCTTTGATAGCAATTAGTGAAAATTACTCTTAAAATAGTTATTCTTCCTGATAAATACATGAAGGACTGTTGACCGTTCTGAGTTCTACAGTATCTGTAATTGTCTGTCTTTATCACATTGTAGCTCTGTTTCCAAACACAGCTTCTAAGAATCTATATCCCTTTTCCCCCGACTTTCTTAAGAAAATTATTGAGAACCAAAGTTTTCTAACTCATCATTTTGTTCTCTATTCACATGCAGTTATTAATCACTGTAGCACAAAGATCTCCAAACTAATTTTAAGAATGTGACCCCTTGACAGTCCAAGAAGCCTACAAAGAAAAGCATGGACCTTCGAACAGAAATCGTCTGTTTCATGTGCCCGACTACCAAAAACAAAATCTACATTATGAAAAATAATATTGAAAAATGCATTATCATTATACCACACTAAGCATTAAAATGTTTTGTAATGGTTTCAAAGCCAAGTTGAAGTAATGTTCATAAGTCCTTCTGTGCAGTCAAGCTGGTCATGATTTTATTATTATTATTTTTTTCTTTCTTAAATAAGGCAGGTTTTCTCCACTGAGAAATGTCCTATTTTTAATGAAGCTCACACTATCTGCACAAATTCAAGGAGAGACACCTGGGATGTGGAAAGACAGGCTGAAGTCCCTCTTCCACCTAATTCTCTCAGCCTCTTACATCCTATCGGAGCTGCTCCACTTTGTATAAATAACTGAATACTCATAGGAGTGAGATCTTGAATCAGGGTCTCCAGAACCTGATATGGGCATTCTACCCCTTCAGCTAGAATACAATTCTATTTCTGACCCTAAAATTTACAGAATGGATTTTTACAGCAATTTCTACAAAGCGAAACAACTCCATCAAGGGAAAACGACAAAGTTCCATGCTGGTAGCTAATGGTCTGGCGGTTTGGGCATTTAGTTTGGATACAGATTCAATTCCCTGGTCTAAACCAAGAAGAATAAAGAGTTGAGCCTGCATATACAGTCCCTTAGGTGACGGCCCTAGCTACTGTATTATATGCTATTTTAGGAGGTCTTGCTCATCATCTTTTCTTCAGTTCATTATACTAAGAGTAATCCTGAAAGTGCTCCAGGTGAAAAGGTTTTGTTTGAACTGTATTACAGTAATAATTTTCACTTCACTTCCTGAACCATTTAATTGTTTGAGATGAAACTTGAAAAGATTCTGTATTGTATTAATATTAGGTTGCCATCTCTACATACATGCTTACATTGCTTCTAAGAGTTCCAAATGCAGATGCATAAAGGTTGCTTGTAAGCCTGTACTTAGGAACTAAACAGTTGATCTGATTTTCAGAAGCAAACTGCCTGTATGAAGCTGTTCTTTATTGCCTTCATATTGCTGCCTAATTGTTTTGTGCTATCATTTTTTTCCTAAGCAAAATCTTGGCCTGTGCCTATATTTGCATTATTTTGCATTTAATTATAAACACTTCAGTATACTTTCAATGATCTTAACAGCACCTGCTTATGCATTCAAGGAATAGTAATTTAGTAATTAAAGCTAATAAACAGAACTTTCTTAATTAAGCTGTGTAGCTCTGTGTTATCATACAATTTAAGCAAACCTGCGTTTACTTCAGTGTATAAAATAAGAATGCTTTTGGTAACTTGCAGCAATTTAGTACAGCCTTAGAAATAACGATATAATTCTTTTACCTTACCGAAATTCCATGTGCAGCAAACAAATGTGAATTTGTTTACTGTAATTTCAAAAGCACTTTAACTAAACAGTTATCTAGATTAAGAAAGATTTGCATTTGGATGCGTTTACTTCCTCAGTACAGCGGTGAGGTTTGTTTGTTTGTTTTTTAAATCAGAAGAATTGATTTACCACATTTAATTTTACTTCCTGTAACAGTCAATTTTTCAATAGCCTTGCCATTGTGGTGTCTTTTTTTTTTTTTTTCCCTTTTTTAAACTGTGCTTAAGCTCCTAAAATGTATCTATTGTCTACAATATAAATCTAAAGGAAGTTTATGTGCCATAATACAGTTTAAGTACATAAATAAAATCTACATTGTTTCCCCGTAAAGTAATCTCTTCTGTACAAATGCAGAAAAGCCTGAACTGAATGGATTCTATTACAATACAATATAGGATTTCATATTGACTTTAAGAAGCATTATCACCTCCTTGACTAACCCTTAGCTGCCAGCAGACGCTGCCTCAGGCCAGTACACACCTAATTGCTCGGTAAAAAGGCCGTTTCCCTACCTCATTGAGCTGGATGATGTGATAAATTTGCCTCAGGTACTCGCTGCCACCTGGTTTGTGGCAGATATCCAGGACCATCATGTTTATTTTCTGCTCAGTGAATCCAAGTGCAATGCCTTCTTCCTCTAACGGTGCACCTTCCACTGCAACCGAGCCACTGGAACATGGAAAATTGAAAAATATTCTTAAACTACTAAAAATCAAAATATTAATGCAAAGTCAGATAAAAACAAGTAAAAATCCTTAAACATTTGGCTTGCACAGCACAAATGTATACATTTCTGAAACCTTCCCGCTAAAAAATGCTAAACAATTAAATGACTATTAAAGATAACATTTTAGTATTACACAAATTTTACCGATTTTACAGAAAGACCAAAAACTTAAAACATTCTTTACTGTAAGGACATACAAGGAGCAAATATTTTTTTATTTTCTTTTCCACTAGAGAAGTATCTTTGCCATTCCCAGTAGCATTTGCATTCGATCTTTTGTACATTTTTCTTTGCCTGTCGCTGCACATATTAAAGCCTAATTAACATGTCAGAAAGGTAGCCATTACTCTAAGTATAGGTTAGAAATTTTAAAATGAAGTCTTTTTCTTTCCACTGGTATGCTGGTAACCATTTCAAAGGTACCTATTTGCCACTTGTTGCACTTTTTGCCCTGTACTTTTCCTTTTTTTCCTTCTTAATAATGTTAGTGTCCAACTGCTAAAAAAAGAGAGGAAAAAAAATGAAGGTGACAGGCCGAAAAGCCTCAAAAAAAATGGACATTCAGAACTCTGACCATTATTAGACTGCTCTCTGGATAAGAACATAAGTTACCAGCTCTGTAGTTGCTTAATATTGTAGACTGGCAAAGTATTAAGAAAAAAAAAAAAAAAAGAAGAAGTACTAAAGATAATTCTTCCCTCCAATTTTTGAGCTGCAACACAAATGTATGTTGCTATCCAGACACATCAAGAACTTGAAAGACCAACTGAAAATATTACGCATTCTCCAATCTTTGTTTTGATTAATTTAAAGTCTACAAAATAAGCACTCTGACTAAAACAAACAACACCCTCCCCCCGCCCCCGACATTTTACTTATTAGAAGTGAAAAAATACAAATACTTTGGTATTATCAGCTGTAAGTTGCAGTTTACTGTTGAAAACGTGCCATGATTACCAAGTTAGTTCTGCTGAAAGTTGTTGCTTGACCTGAAGGCTCACTTAAATGCTGCACAGCTGCTGGACATTAAAGCTGATATTGCTTCCACATGCAGCTTCAGAACTTCCTACAGAGCAAATAGTTTCAAAATATAAACTATAATTTTGTTCTTTGCTGAATGGATGTAAGGGATACTCTGTTATTATGGTGTATTTTACACACAAGCTTCAAAGACATTGATCTTTAAACTTAAAGCACGCATAAGGCTGATGCTTCAATGTCACATATAGATATAACCTGAATTTCTTGTCAAACTTCTCAGCGATTGACATTGAAAAAGTTGAGGACCTCTGACAAAGGAGTGTATCAGTGTCAGCACCCAAATTGTATCCTTTCCTGTCCGTCAGTGTGCAGGTGAAGCAGATGATTGGATTCAGTCAGTGCTATGATTAATGAGTTCCTCCCTGGATTTGGGACTGCCTATCAATCATGTCATTAGGAAGAATGTGCCCTGAAAGAGGCAGACCTCAGCCAAGGAATAACTGCATTCATCTTAATCTGTATATGCACCCAGCCAGCCAAGTCAGGGTCACCATGATGAAAAACAATAATCTTCAACTCGACAAATTACTTTCCAAAGACAGACATTTCTTTTCTTTCTGAGCAGTGTGCTCTTTCAGAACCTAATGTGACTGTTTACAGCTCTGGTGCTACTATAAAGTGAAGGTTATTTTAATGAATAGTAATGTTTTCAGGCAGTACACAAGACAGGCAATGCATACAACAATCTTTCAATGCAATTTTTTTTCCCTAAAAACTAAGTTGAATTTGTATGCCATAATGCAATAACCTATATATGGCTTCACAAAAAGTGTGAATATATTCCTGATAACAATAATGTAACATAAAATCATGCAAGACTTGCTTATAAAATTCTGGTGCACATCAAAGTTGTTTTCCACAACTGGGTCTGTGAATCACACATACGTTTTTGGATTTTATTGTTTTTATTTTTCTTCCACACACTGTATATATTAAAAGTCTATAAACATGTATGAATATACATAAAAATGCATGTGCATAAATTTGCCCACTAAATGATTGAATTATAAAAGGTTATACAGAATGTATTTTTACACCGAATATAACCATTCTGATTTCAAACAAATCACATAAACAACACAGTAGTGTCCTTGAAAAAATCTGCCTTTAGTTTAGTGGTTATGCCACCATTACCTAGTTTAAACATTTCAATTTCAGCTTTAATATATTAGTTTTATAATTCGCATTTATAATGATATTTTATCTCTACACTGCATATCTCAGCTACCTAATAAATACGTTTTTCTCCCAGTAATTGACTGTTGATACGTGTATACAAAATAGAAAAATAACATTTATTCTACACTCCTACTGTAGAAATCCCACTGAAGTTAGGAAACAGTTTCCTAGCTGCATCATATATCTACTCACTCGGAGAGTTAAGTAATGCATTCTTTAGTTTCTTAAGCTTACTGTTAGGAACCCTGATTGCAAACTGGTTCTCAATTTGGAAGACACTATAGACGTACAGAAAACATTTTTCCACAGTCTGATACCCGTTATGGATAATATATTTTGCATTTTTCTGATACGTTAGAAAATTGATAGTACTTTCAAATTCTCACCTTCAGCAGACTTGCAAATACTAAAGCTTTAGCTCTTAGTAGGTATTGCAATATTTGTCTTACACTGCATTTATATTATTCTTAAAAACACCTGTTCTATTGGTAAATTAGAAATTCTATTATGACACTATCCTATTAAGTATCTATACATTTTGTGCATCATAGTTTTTTGGTTCTGTTGTTCCATGATTGTTTCAGTGGCTGGCATCTGGCTTCAAACCTTTAATCACTTGATTAGAGCTTGTAAATTAGTATTAAATGGAAATGTAAAAGATCACAAAGGTCAATGTCAACGAGCATTTGTGTGACACTATTGCCATTTAATACTACTCTTGTTGCTTGACTACTTGTAGGAACAAGATCCTGTGCATTAAAGTGCTACATGAAAGCCTCTTCATTAATAGCAGTGATTCCTATCTACAATCACTACATTGTTTATTTATGCTGATAATTACTGTAAGGATGGTAATGACTAGAACCTCTAAGGATATTCATGGAAATAAAACCACACAAACACATGAAAAAAAATAAAAAAAACAAACCACCCTTACTTTCGGTGCAGCCAACTGTTTAATTCACTAAGTCCTGTCACTCCAATAAATCCAATATTGGGAAGTTGACAAATAGCATTTTTACAGAGTGGAACACAACTTCAGCATTAAAACAGGACTACAAACGTTGACATGTACAGAACTTCCTGAAATATCATTATAAGGATTTAAAAACTTGCACCTAAATGTCAAATCTGCAGGGAAAGTTGGTATTTCCTCAGAAAGGCACAGCAGGGTACTTTCTCGTCCTGTTTTGATATATCCTACTTGCCCCCAGGGTTAGTTATGTTTTAAAAGTTACTTACTTTTTAATCTCAGATGACCATGGAAAGCCTTTTATAGTCCCTCTTAATTTAATCACTATAGCAAAACTCATTTATAAATGCATTGCGGTGCCCTGTTCATGTACCTGTTCATGTTCTGAAAGACATACTGACTAAGTTATCCACCTTTTTGGATGATCATGATTATAAGCAAAAATATGAAATAAAATATGAAACAAACTATGAAACATTCTAAGCACTATAAAAAGACTTTTGAAACAACTGTTTCAGACATGCAATTCACTTGCAAAAACATACTAGGACGCCATCAATATTAAGAACAAGTCTATTTCATATAACATAATATCATTGATTATCTAAACATTTTTTTAGTTGAACAACAGCCATAGACATATAATTAATTCAGTAAAATAAAGAATAAACAATCACATTTGAAAAGCATTACATTCTTACCAGTCTGTGCTCAATTTTCTTGCCTTCAGCAACTGGCTTTCGATCCAGTTTGGTCTTTGCTGTTCAATGCTCTGTATAACCTTCTGGGTCACTTGTTTAGGACCACTTTTCTGTTTTCCCATAATACTTTCTAAGCACACACGAATTAAACTGAGTTTTTCTTTGCTCCATCTGTCAAGTGTTGCACCTGTTAAAAGTTCTGCAGTATTTCCATCCTCAAATATCCGACATATAATTACAATCAAGTTCCAGACAAGCAGACCAGCTTTCTTCAATTCAGCAAAGTTTCTTGACATTTTTCTCTCAGCCAGAAAAAAGAAGTACTTAATTGGGGGAGGCAAACATGCAATCACTGTAGGTAACTTGCTGATTACAATAGATACTGCCTGAGCTGCAAGCCTTGTGAAGCCTTAAAAAAAAAAAAGAAAGAAAAGAAGATATGATTAACATTAACATTCTAGTTCTATCACAGCAAGCTTCTGAATGTTGTATGATAATTTCTAACTTTCTTTTGTACTTAAAATGGGTAAAGAGCATAAGTACTCAACACTGTAGCTTGACTTGTATTATGCTTCCTCTGTATAAAACCCCCAAAATCTAAACAGTAACACGAATTAGAGAACCTACAAAATATAGCATTTACACTGTGACTCTATTAACAATTAATCTTGCTGTGCACAGTTATTACAGAACAAATTAAGAACGCCCAGGTATTCTGAATGGTAAAAATGTTGCCTTCAAAACTGTAGTGCAATATTTTTTCAAGAGATGAGCATTGTACTGAATGGCTCAGGATATTGCATACATTCATAATCTTGTTTTCTATCGGTCCTTTTTTATATTCAAACCTACAAAATTTCAGTTTATCAGCTTTCATAAAAGAAGCACACACTACATAGCACACCATTTTAAGGACTACAGATATTAACAATAAGGATAAAAGCAACTACAGAAAATATGTTGTTGAAAAACCAAAGGCATATCTAAAATGAAACAAATGAACCAAAAGGTAACCTAGAATGCATATTCAAGCATGGATTAAAAACAACAACAACAAACAAAAATGACAAAAAAAAGAAAAGAAAAAGCAAACAAACCAAGAAAACCTTTCATCCCTTCCACTTTTAGTCTCAACCGATTAAAAAAAAAAAAAAAGAAAAGAAAAGAAAAAAAAAAGGCAGACTTGCTCACAAATCTAAGCCTTACTTCTCATCTAGTCATATCAGACCAGGCTTATCAGACCAGCCTGAAATAGTCATAGAAGTTCTGGAGTAAAGTTCATTTGTTGCAGTTAGAATGCCATGAGACTCAGTGAGAACACTGCTGCAAAAATGTGCATCAAGATGCTGAAGAAAAGATATATGGAAATAATAGACTGATGGCCCAGCACTCTGAAGCAGGCTTTCCCACAATCTACATTTCCAAAACTTTATGGAAAAATATACTACAGTGATTTGTATTGTATTGAAAATAATCAGGTGGCAATAAATTTCTGGTGAAATTCCACAAGTTAGTCTTTTGAAATGATGGAGGGCTTAGGCACTTATGAAAGTATTTTTACATCCTATCACCTTCCAAATATATCCTGTTATATACATTATTTCTCTTTCTTTAGTCAATTTTTCAATAGTCAAGCACCATGGAATTCAACACCAGTTTTAGTGCTATGCAAGAATAAATTGTTGTGCTGTGAAGTTGAGATGAAAAAATTGGTATAATTTCAGTCAACACTATATACCTAAATTTAAACTGTCCAGATTGAAAAGTTGATAACTACGAGAAGTTATAGCCATTAAGGCAAGAGCAGAGATATTATGCTTCACACTACCTTGAATCCCTCCTTACAACTGCCAGATGCTAAAATAAATAAATAAATTAATTAATTAATTAATTAAATGGTACTATTATTATCAGTACTACCATACCGATTATTTTAAAAAGTTTCTTGGTGTATGCAAGGGTATAAGCCTTAAGTAAAAATAAACAAACAGCTGAATTTTAGTGCTAAACACTTAAAAAACAAACAAACAATCAAACAACAAAGCAAACAGCCCCCCCCAAAAAAAAAAAAAAAAAAAAAAATAAAACAACAACAAAACAATCAAACAAAACAATCAACAGGATGTTTGGAATCTGTTTTCCTTAAGGTTAGATGGCAACACTCATGAAGTCTAACTATTTAATTTTAATATGTATACATTAAAGGGTTAACAAGCCCATAGACAAATTTATGTGAGAGTATAAATGGCACCCACATTTCCCAGACTCCTTTCTCTTCATTTCCCGAGGTGTATAATTCCATTCCTTTGGAACTGTTTTCAGTAAACTTTCAGGAACTATTTGCTTGTGCTGATATGTTCCATAGTTTTCTGTTGCCTCCCATGAATGCATCAAAGAAATTATCTGCTTCACTATACCCTTGACTGAATTAATCAAAGTCAGCTTCAAGCATCTGATAACCTCTGGCTCCAACTCGCCACAACTGGAAACTTCAGAAGAAAGAATTATTAAATATTCAGTGAGTGTACAGTCATTTGTTCAAATCTGTTTCAGAAAGAAGTGTTTCAGAATTCTTATGGAAAGAAAAGTAACAACATTATGATTCAAAATACCTTATATCTATCAGCCTGTTACAAATTAAAGAAATAGTATAGAGCAAAACAATATAGCATCTTGTACCATCTTAATACAGTACTGACAGAAAATATAATTTCATTTTTCTCCTCTTCTTCATGGCTTCTCCATCAGGATTTTTTTTCAGAATTTAATCTAATTAATATTTTCCTTTTTATTTGGAGTACACTTAATTACTTGCTAGACATTAATGAGTCAAGCAGATATATCTATTTTTTATTACTTCCTTGTCTTGCAAGTATTAATACAATGGCATTTCTTAGCTAACCAAACTGTTTCATTAGAGAACAGCAAAGGAGAAAGGATACTTTGGCAACAAAAATGCATAAAAATAATAGTCATCAACAGAGACATAGCATGTTATCAGAGATTGCGTGTGGAAAATGGAACATCTTATATACAGTTATTGACATTACAACAAGTATCAATCTTCTCCACATTCTTAACACCACAGAGAACTGCAGTTTCTCCATTGCAATAGAGCAGCAGTTGTCAGGCAGAGTGCTGCAGGACATATCAGAGATATTTTTTGACATGCTTCCCACTAAGGTCCTTTGCCCTAACTTTTGCTTGTCTATGCTTTTTCTGGTCTAAGTTTTTTTCTTCTCTGCAGGGTCTTTCTCAAAGCTTCCTCACAATATTTCTATCTTTTTCTTCCTCTTAAGGCTCACATTTCCACTTTTTGTAATCCCATTTTTCTCAGAGGAATACCTGAGCTCTTTCACCACCATTATTTTCTGTTTTGTGATATTCTTATTTCTGTTACCTTCCTTCTGTTTTCTTTCTTCATTTTCTTTTTAGCCATCATTTGCAATATCATCCTTCTAAACCTCATCTCTCTTTTCTAGTTGAATACGGCTTTTCCTTGGGGGCACCATGAGTTGCTACAATCATGAGGGCAAATCTCCCTCTTCATGGAAAATTAGGAGTCTGCCTTTTGGCAGCAGAGTCTATATGCCCATCACACTAGGCCTGCCTCAGCAGTAGTCCTTCCTTTTCTTCTTCCACTCCCCTTCAGTTGATTCTCACTTTTAAATGCAGTTATTAAATGCACAGGGACAAAGATCGTGTGTTGGTAAGGACCTACAGACAATATCTGCTGCCAACCTGCTGGTAAGACAGACAGTTAAGGAGATCCTGCTCCACCATACTGTTCTGTAACCTCTCTTTTCTCCAAAATTTCCACCATTCCTACAGTGACCTGATCGCTGAGAACAATTTATAGTATAATTTTGAAGAAACATACAATCATTCAATCAGATTTATTAGAGCAAAAATAATATGCACTACATGTCTGAAAACTGACAAGGTTTAACATCTGATTTAAAACACTTTCTAATAAACTAAATACCTGTCATGCTGTATAAGTAATCCCACAAGTGCTCTTTTTCCATGTAGGTCTCAAAAGCAATTCCTAGTGATTTAGGTGACAAAATGCAGTGAGATAATACTGTGAAGATTGTTTCAATCATAGTAGGCTCTTTTTTATTTATCTGTTCTGAGAGGGAACTTCGTTCATCGCAATTCAATACTTCACTTCCTTCAAAATAAATAAAACCATTGTTAACAATTTCCAAGTAATTCAAGTCATAGAAACAGATAGTATAAACAAAGAAACAACAATAACAACAAAACAAAAGCAAGAAAACTTTATCTGAAAAATATTTTAAACAATATTAATACTTATAGATACTGAAATCTTATCTCCCCTGCATAATGGCATTTGACTGTCCTTCTGAATTACATGTAGCCATTAAGAAAAAAAAAACACTATGGAATATGCTTATTTAATTAAAAAACAAACAAACAAAACAACAACAACAAAAAACACAACACTTTAGTATATACCTGGAATTCAATTATTCACTAAATATTAATCAGAATTAGGTTGGACTATTTCCATAGAGTCACAGTCAAAAATTATTACTGCTTAGCTTGTCTCAACAATATATTAGCCTTGAAATTATAGAAATTGATTTGGTTATATAAAATAAAATGAAGTAACTGCTGCATACTCCCCAAACTGACTTAGATTTTTTTTTCAGCATAAGACGAAACTGAGAAGAAATCAGTTCTCTGAAACAAAATCTGAGCCGTTCCAAGATACAAACTCATATGTTTTTAAAGTTAACTAGTGATTTTCATAGATTGGAGTGGTAACAGGTTATATAACATATATTTCTAAATGCTTTTCATAATTTAAAAACATTCTTCCAGCTGAAGGATAAAGATGTGTTTAAACATTTCTACGGCTTTGACTTGTGCTGATGTTAGAGATGATTCTTAACATATGTCTGGGATATCCAGATGTTAATGATCCTAATAAATGACCATAACGAGAACCAATTAAACACTTTTCATTCAAATGTATAGTTTGCAAAACTGAAAGTTTCTATAAGACTGATTTAGATAGATTTATGTTTGAAAACGTCATTGTTTTATGCCAGTTTGGCTGGCCCTATCTTTTGCAACCTGTGCAGGAGAAAGATAAAAGAAACACGGTTTCTAGGCTTATTCTTCACAGTTGTTCAACCAGCCTTCAAAATCTACCACAGAGGATAACTACAGTTTTCCAACTAGCTCTGTGAATGAGTTGAGAACTTTGTAAACTTCAAGAATCTCATTTTAATCTCCTCTGAATTCCTGCAATCTAATTCACATATTATTGTAAACCATACAGATTTTGTAGTGAAACCTAATAGAAACAGCCCATAGGATGAAGAAATCTGAAGAATAAGACCAATCATTTCATAACCAACAAGCTCTCTTTCTCCCCTCTAGCCTACAAGGCCAAAGAAAGATTGTCCATTAGATTTTTTGTTTAGTCAGATTTTTTACCTATGAGTTGAGTGAGCTGGCATACTGTGCTAAGACATCTTTCAATGCCAGATGCTCCTAAGTCAAATGGATTCCTCTAATTCGCACAAACCAGTGATATGTTGTCTAATATAGATATGACAAGGAAAGAACTGAGAAAACAGAAAAAGCAGTTCAGAAAGAAAAATCCAGAAGTACTCAAAACATAGGACAAAAATTTGAATTGAACTTTCATTATATTTACTTGAAGTAGTTTTTTAATTAATTTAATCAAATTCTAAGGTTTGCTGAGAAAAATCTAGATTTTTCTAAATCTAATTTCTAATTAAATTTCTAGTTAATTCTAAAATTAATTCTGATTAATTCTAAAATTAAATTTCTAATTAATTCTAAATCTAATTACTAAGTTTTCTAAGTTTAAAAAAAATAGATACTACCTGAACTGTCTTTGCAGAACATGATGAGAAATTGCTTTGTTTAAAGGGGCTTGTGACTTGAAATTAAAGCTATATTTGCTCTATGGTAGTGCCACATGGAAAGTTCAAGATACAGCTTCTTAACTTTTCTAATTAATTTGGTGATATCAATAAATTCAGGTAAATGGAAAGAAGTATAAAAGAATTTGGTGGGAGGGGGAAGTTGTAGATGTATCCTCTTACAACTGGTTAATAATATCATGTTATTAAGTAAAAATCTGGGAATCCACTGGGAAACCATTCCAAGGCTAAGCATTAAAAGATATGCATGCTTTCATCTGTTTTTTCTTGTTTTACCCTGAAGTAAATGTTGCCCTTATTGTAAGAAAATCTGACCCTTCAAAGCTCAAGATGAAATGTGGCATCCTTGAGCTTTCTGACTTAGAAATTGGCAGAATAATGTCAGCTGGTTTAAAGGTTTATCTAATTGATCAGTACAGCTGGTTAAATATTATGAAGTAGAGTCTACAGAAAGATATGTAGATTTCTCTTACCTTAGAATTTTTTTTTTAGCGTTTATTAGCTCACCTGTCATAACATTAAATATTCATCTTACTGTGAACTCCAATGCAGTCTTCTTGTTAATCATCACATAAGAACAGTATTTATATGATAGCCATAATATTTACTGCCCACTGATGCTTCCCTCTCTCTCTCTCTACTTTTTTTTTTTTTCCACTCACCACGTTTGTATATCAAAAGCTAATCTGTGAAGGCAATCTAAAGCTCCTATTGGTAGCTCGGAGGAGATGCTTCTTTTTCCTTTTAGAGGTACTTATATCCATACATAAATATGGTTATATACTTATGTACCTGTTAAATACAATCTTCTATTGGTTACTCCCATATAGTAAAATATTCCAAATGCACAGAGGATGCCAAAATAAATAAAATGTAATACAGTATTATTAATAAATACCTTCACAAGAATGTCATGTATTTAGTGAATAACACCTATGCTTTAACCAGTCACAAGGAATCATTCTTCTTATGACAAAATAATGCACTTAACCTCCAAGGATAGTACAATGTATTTTAAGGACATATCTTCCAAGAGGCAGACTTACAAGTATAATTTATCCATATATCTTTCTTACTGATAGAAATACCTCCCAGTAACTTGCTGACATTATCACACTTATCAAGATCTTTTCTGCTACTGGTTTAGCTATGAAATGAATCTTACTGAATTTAGAAAATCTGCAGTTTTTGACTGTAGACTTCTCTTTCCCTGTTGAATCCTTAGCAAATAGACAAGCTAGGAACAGTTACGCTGTATTTTTTGATGAAAAGAGGTAGTCAAAATTCAAATTTCTTCATGCTCTTTCAGTCAAGAAGAGAAACTGATGATAGAATAAGTTATTTCTGATACGGCTCTTTTATTTGCCAAGATAATACTTCTCTTTTCTTTATAGTTTAAATAACAGCAGCTGAAGAAAATACAAAGAATGCAAAAATTTTATTTGTTTATAGAACAAATACAGAAATATCGTTCAGCAAGCATTCTGTACTGCTTGTTTCTTTGCACTATACTCTCAGTGCCTCCTCTGTGAATGACTTTTTTTTTCTGCTCTGGCAGATGACTTTACTTGTCTCTCATAGACTTGCACTCTTCCAATGCAGTCATTCTCCAGTCAGCCTTGACTGTTAGAATCTCTTGTACATTTATACATAACTTCATTTCAGCAGAAAGTCTGTTATTTTAGGTTTTTATTCCAAAAATAAATTTTAGATCACATTACTTCTATTCTGAATGAAATGCAGATATTAATCCTACCCGTTTGAGTTCGGTAAAATAAAAATCATAACATCCTGCATACTAGCTGCTACCTAAGAATCCAATGAATCCTAAGCTTGTGACAAGTAAAAAGCACAACACAATACCAAAAAAGACTGCAGCAAACTTTTTATCATTTGTTTGTAAATTATTATCACAGTAGCAAACTACTTCTGTGGCTGCATATTCATACCTCACCAATCTCATACTATTTTACACTTGTTCAGCTTCTTATAGTACTTTCTCCCTGAACACAGCTTCACTGAAAGAAACAATAGTTTCTTTCCAACTATCTGGGAAGAAGCTTCCACTTAGGATTGTCCGAATTAATAGCTTGTGTGAAATCTTGTGTGTGTCAAATGGAAAAATCATCACTATCATAACATCTCAAACCTTGATTGTGGAGAGGACAGAATGCTGAAATTGTTGCTAAAGTATGATGAGGTATTATTGAATTTAGTCCTATGGCCACGTTACATTCTTTGTATTATTGTTTTGGGGATTGACACTGTACAGGTCACCCTCTTAAGTATTTTGCCTGGAGCTCTAATGTACCCAGAGATTCTTACAGGAACTGATCAGGTCTCTACTTTGAAAAATTAACCATATGATCATATCTCAAAGGCACGGAGGCATGCATAGACATATCACAGAGAGTATCTTCACATTTTATCAAGAGAAGGTGTGTGACTTTTGACAGGGCTTTATTACAGTCCAAATGGAAACTCTTATTTAATACTTTCAGAAACTCCCATAAAATCTCTTTGCCATTTTCTTTAGCTTATCACTGGAAAGTCAACAAAAGAAAAAGGATATCTGATTAAGATCCCTTTTCCATTGATATTCCATCTAGGAATACTTCATCCCAGTATACTCTGCTACTGTTTAGCCTCATTGTTTTTTCAAGTACAGTATCCACAAAAAATTACTGGTCAGACAGGTATTTGTAGCAGACACACCTTTAAAATAATTTTCTAATCTTCTGATGTTAGGCTGCCATGATACAGTTTGCAATTATGAAGAAGCTAAGAAAACTTTTAGGAGTTCTGGACTCTATTCTCGCAAGCCTCTATTTATCCTCATACTGGATAGTCCAAAACTATTTGGAGGAGAGAGATATCTCTGCACTAGCATATCAGCTCCTCTAAAAGACATTCTGGTGCTCTCCTACCGAGGACAGTGTAATGCAGACTAATCCACGAGTTTTGTCAAAAAATTAGTGTGATTACATTTCGCCAGATCTATTTGTGGTGGAACCATGGGACTAGTATTTTTTCCAGTTGCTCATTAGGTTTTGTCTGAGGACTATTAAATCCAAGCAGTTATTGCAAGGATGTACAATTACATTCAAGTACTGAAACAGAAGTTTTTGGTTGTTATACAGATTAAGCCAATGGAAGAAGTTCCTTTAGGGAACATACATTTTCTTTTGTAACAGCTCGCTGCTCTTACTAAAAGTTGCCTGATTCCTAAGTGAGGTCAGCTGGTAAAATTACTACCTTTTACTCTTCACCTAGAACAACTTACAATAAATCAGTGTCATTTACATGAAAATGCTGCAAAATGCATTGTAGCAGTTAAAGAGCTGCTTCACAAAGGGCAATGAATTGGAGTGGGCAAAAAAAAAAATATCTTTCCATTCCACATATATATTATCAAGTCATTTCTCTTCAAAGAAATTGGTTTATAAAAGCATAGTCTGAGAAAAATCTTCATATCTATTAGTGTCTAGGGAGTTGGCTGCACCACGTAATTTTACTTTCTCAGTGGAAATCCTCCCGTCCCTGCCCCACTTGTGTGTGCAAAGTAAATTATCTCATTTTGAAGCAGTTCACATTTCTTTGGGTCCATTTTCAGATTTGTAGCCTTAACTTACCACAGAGTATTAGCAAATGTCACTATCAGTTAATACTTCAGTTTTAGTGAAGACCAGGATATCATTTAGGTTTTTAACTGTACAGGTTATACAATACCCATTTCCATTAGTCTCTCAAACAACATATTGTGCAAACCAAAAGCATTAGGTTAAACTGCCAATGGCCCTGTCCTGCCGTGAAAGCAGTTTTCTTCCAGTTTATCCCCACGTGCCAGTATTCACTTTTAGAGTTGTATGTATAAAATGAAATTAAATCTGTGTATCAACTGGAGTCTCACATATTCATTATAAGAAATAAGAATTTTTAACAGGATTTCATTTCATTTTCATGAATTTGCTGGTACTATCTCCTCTTAAACAAAAGTATGTGTGAGACCTGAGGACTGATTGAAGCCCTTGGATGTACCATGTTGATGATTTCTCAGTGACTTTCTTATCTGCTATTGGTAAATGGTAAGGTTGACTGAGTGGTTGCCTGTCGGTATTAATCCTGTGCTGGGAAGGTGTAGTTCAATACAGCTACTGCATTTTGCTTTACTATGTGAAGAATAACTCATGGTTCCTGGAAATAAAGGCTCTCAAACAAGAACTCACAGACTGTTCTGCTGGCATGCTATGCATTTAGAGAAAGTGTAGCAGAATTCTCAGAGTTCTCTTTCACCTTTCCCTTTTTTATATCAGCATCTGCTAGATTCAATAACTCATATCACACAAGCACCATTTTCTTTATTCCTCTATTATTTGTTACTTGTCAAAATAATCCATTTCTGTTTCATATCCATGGGTGATAAAGCAATTCTCGTTAAAAAAAAAAATCCCCCAAGAAAATTGCAAAACCAAATGTTTTGTCAGAAAATTAAAACAGTATCAGATATTCATTATTTCTCCCTGGAAAGGCACAGCAAAGGCACATAGACCCTTAACTGACTCTAAAATATGTCTTAAAAAATTCAGAATGCTGTACATTGAAAACCAGTTCTGGGCATACATTACACTGTAATTAACAGTATTTCAGCATAACCAGGTTATTTAAACTTGTAGTTAAACTTGTAGTTTTAACTTTAAGTAAACTTTAAGTTTAACTTATAGAGGTCCAATATCCAAATCCAATTTTCCAGTTATTTTTGTAAAAAAAAATAGTTGGAAAAATAGGTCCATTTTCTCCAATGGCAATATTCACTGGAGACACATAAGTGGTTCAGTTTTGAGTATCCTGATTTACTGCTTTCCATATGTTTGGTGTGTCAATTTTAGAGTTGAGGAGCTTTCTACTTCTACGTACATTTCATATATCATGTTACACATAAAGTATTAAAAGTACAAAAATTTTCACCTGTTCATAGAGCTTATATGTGCATAACATGGGGTTTCAGTAGCTTCATCAAATATGATAATCTTCTTACAATATTTAGCAACACTAAATCACGCATACACACATCCTCTAAAATACTCTGAGACAACTCTGTAAATCCCAACAGTACTACCTATTATAATGAGGAAAATGTGTTAATTCTGACCCTTACCATGGTACAACTGTATGAGAACAATAGGAATAAAATTAAATGTGTTTGTATGATGCCTGCTAAGAATATCTTGAAGTATACCTATAGTACAAAAAAAAAAAAAAAAAAAAAAAAAAGTAATCATATTGGTACAGTTTATAGAAGGAGAAAGAAACCCTGTGTGTAAAATCAAGAAAAATGTGAAAAGGCCCTTCCTATTCAAAGAATTCTTATAATCTAGTTAAAGGTTACTGATATATATATATACATGTATATATATATTTTTTTTTGGCAGGCCAAATCCCTCAAAAACTACTGTTTTTATCTCTTTTTATGCATAAAATTGCACATTGCTAAAGTTTACTCTTGATGAGTACATAATTCTGGAAGTTTTTTACCATACTAAACAAAAGAAACCTAAACTGTCATTACTAAGATATAACTTTTTAGTCCATCCTTTCTTGTACTATCTTGTACTATATAACAGCTCACACTATCAAAAATTTTAGCTTATCTAACACCAGTAAAGTGGATGTATAGGAGAAGGAATAAAGATCACAATAACTTTACCATTATATAATTAAACCTCACTGAAATTTAGAAGATATGCATCATTGTGGGCTTCAACTTTATCTAAACTGAAAGTTTATTCATAGCAATACTGTAATTACATTAATAAATTCTGTGTAAATAGCACATTTTCTAACTCATAGTAGCATATATTTCCCTTAAGCTCAAGAGGTTGGTCAGTCAATAGATGAAAACACATTCTGTCAGTTCATCCTTGTGATAATTTAAACACCTACTAAAATTCAGTACTGGATAGTGCTAGAGTAAGAATATGATCCTGATCAAGCATTTGTCAATCTTTGTAAATGATGACACATATTTGAGTAGGTAAGTGAATGCAGTGCAGTTCTCAATAAGATGCATGACAGAAGTGGAAACAATGTTGTATCCCCAACTAATGTTAGACCACTTTAAAATGAAAAATTAAATTAACTGAATTAACTAAATAATTAATTACATTATATTTAATACTATGTGATCTAATAGCATATTTAATAAGTAGAGGGAATGTTTTTGCCAAACAAAGGTAAAAACTGATAGACGCTCATTCAATATTGCTGCAAAATTATGGCAAATGCATGATTATTCCACCAACTTTTCAACAATCTGATCATTCGATGCAAAAGGTGTTAAAAGGAAAGATGTGAGAGAATCTGTTGCTTCAAATACAATGTTAGCAGGATTAAAAGAAAATCTCATAAAACCATTCTTTTATTTGCCCCACTTTCATAATGACATTAATGACAGTATTAAGAAGAGGGAGAACATAAATGTACTACTAGAATACCTACAGTGATAAACATGTAATAACATAAACAAAATCTCTAAGAAGCTTTTCAGTGAAGAAACATAATTTTGAAAGTAATCTTTCAGATCCACACCTTTAAAAATCTATGTAAAGCAGTTGTGATATCAATGCACTGTTAAGTTCAGAGTCATTTAGACTCCTTTGCATTTAAGATATCAGCCTACTTTATCAAATTGTAGCCTGCTTTGAAGCTATGAACACTCAGACTGACTGAAAAAAAAAATCATTAAAAAAACAATGAACCTTTCTTCTTCTTTACTCACTCAAGAACTGTCCTACTGATAACTGATAACCCAAAGTATTTAAGTAGTTAAAAATGAATTTGTGTTTCTCGCTGATATACTTACAAGGATCAACAGCGTAAGCACTTACTTGAACTTCTCAGTAAAATTCTCACTAAGAGACAATCATGATGTAGCAAGGTTTCCAAAAGCAAGTGCAAATTACAGTGTGGCTGGGATAAGAGCAGTTTCAGTTGACCCTGGGCTGCCATTTCTCCGGCTGATGGACTCCTTTCAAAATGCAAGATAAAGACAGAATAATGCAGTTAATTTATCTATGAAATTAATATCCTTAAAGTGTGGATGTAATGCTAACTCCCTTAAATGTCAATTCCTCCAAGATTACTCTGAAAATTCTTTCATGCTTGCTTACTTTAAGGCAGCTCAGGGAAGGAATTACATTTAATCTCAACTAGCTAAAAGCAAATTAACATTTGGTAGTCTTCCAAAGTTATAACTGATACAAAGCAACTTCACTTATCTTTTTCACGGAACCATGTATAGCCTTGTTCTACCAGGCAAAAAGGAGTATTCTTGTGCTTGAATAAATTTCAGGCTATTATTCTTTAATTTACTGTCATGTTAATTGTTTAGTAAGAGCTCAGAACTGTCCTAAATGAAGGATATGAAACTGCTACTTTAAATAATTAAATAAATAAATAAATAAATAAAAGGAGGGAATACTCAAAGGGTCTGCAGGATTCTGCATTAGGCTGAACAATTCTTACACATAATGAAAAATTCACCTGAAGTATTAGACTGGTTGGACTATATTGACAGCACAGAGATGTGAGAAAGCTTTCAAGGAGATTGTAGTTTTCTGTTTGCTGTTCCACGTTCTCCAGAAGTTTAGGTTTCCGAACAGAAATATTCTAGGGCTCCCTCTGAGCTCAGCCAATGTCCTAACACCAACCATTAGACTCATACTGGAGCAATTAAAATGATCGTGGATTTTTATTTCACCTTCACCAAATATTTTCTGAGTTCAGCAAGCAGCCTCCTTGGGACTGAAGTTCTTATCCCTTCCCTTCCTGGCTGGTCTGCTGCCTCTGAGAGAGCAGCGCATCTGGAATGCTTCACAGCCACCCTCGTAACATCTTTTTCTTTTCAAACACCCTTTTGATGTTTCCTGGACAAATCCTGGGACCAGAAAGCATGCACAGTTCTGCAAGTTCTGCAGGAACTACAGGGTAACTACACAGGTTAAGTCTGTTGCTGGTGGCAAAGTGGGGAATCACTTCCTGTGCTCCTCAGATTTTTTTTTAATCTATTATTTTCTTCTTTCAGACATTTTAAAAATGAAGTTTTCAAAATTGGTTTGTCAGTAAAATTTTCCTTGAAAGCCTAATTTTCCCTTATTAAATGGCATATACATTAATTTTACATTTAGACAAGATTTTGAGGGTTTTTGAAATTAAATTCTGACGTGTTTAGCTATTCTATTTATTCATTTTGGTTGCAAGTTTATACAACAATAGTTGCTAACTTTGAAAGTTTATGCACTGCATATGCAAAGTCTTATGCACATAAATTTTACACCTACCAGTTATAAAAACTACATATGTCTGGATGCATAAACTATGCAAGCACAAACATTTTCTGCTAGTACACAAACACTGTCAGCATCAGTTAAAGCCTTCTTCATCAGGATCTATGTTCTCCTGCCATACTAGAAAAGAATTAATAGGCACCTGCACATTTACTTTATGTGCCATTTATGTGCAGCTATTGGGACAAAACTGAAATGTTTTCATTCTACGTTGCACATTTCTGTGACCATCTGAGCAGTCCAAGTGTGCCACCACTCAACTCAGCTTGTATGTATGCATGAAAAGAGATGACTGCACAAAATCTTCACTGTTCATTCAAGGTTACTATATAGATAGTGTATAAAACTAAAACCTGGAAATGAAAATGCCTGTTGACATGCTTCTCTGGTTTAGTCTCTCATCTGTACGCTTCCATTACCAGAAATTATCAGGATGCCACAGACCTTGCAGGACAACCTTGAGGCAACCTAAGCAAACCAAACTTCCACAACACCACTTTCCTGCAGGACCTTTCTAGCACACTATTATGCCAAAACTTTGCGGTTAATACTGCAATAGCCAAGGGGGCTATTTAATAGCCAACAGTATAGGGGGATTTTACACACTTTGGCCTTTGGGATTTTAACAGTAAAGCCAATACCTCTGAGTAGCTAAGCAACATACTTGCCATGAAAACTCATGTACATCTTTTTTGATTTTTATCTCGTACATCATTTATAATCCTTGACAATGTAGCGCTGTCTCGACAATGGTGTTTTTGCACATAAGTACATATTGGATTCTAATAATATTTGTCAGAAATATATACACATATGCATTTAAATCTTGATAGAACTTGCAGCCAAAATAATTTTTCTATATTTAAACACACATTACAAGCATACTTTAGGGTTTGCATTCTTAGCAGTATTACTGTCTACACTTTCAAGATTCATACGTACATGAACTCCAATGCGTTTTAAGCACTAATTAGTTGTTTGTAATACATGTTTAAATTCAAACAATTACTATATTCACACCAGACTTGGTACTCTGGATGTGACTAAACTCAATATTTCACAAATTTAGTTAAATTATATGGGCCAGTTTCACTTTATTTAGCTTCTTCCTTGAATGCCACATGTTATGAAGTCTAATAAGGTCAGTCACTGCCTTCAAAATACAAGGAAATGGACAAGTTTGGTCAATTAGATTAATGAAGGATAATATTTTAAATGGATTCAGAAATAAATGCCATTTTTAGAATATTTCAGTTGAAATAAAACTTGTCTGTCATTGACCAGATGGGAAGTTATCATGTTGTAATATACACCCGTTCTTGGCTCCTCGAGCCTCTTGCAAATTGAAATGTACAATGGTGTGACTCACTTAGAGGAAAAATAAAATATAGCAGACATTCCCTACAGCCATGAAACTAGCACCAATAAATGCACTGAGAAGTTTTGTAATGTGCATATGGAGAGGCATATGTTCTCCCATCCTCGTAGCTCAGTACTAGTGAAAATAAGACTAGCCTCATAAAAAGTGACAAAAGGTGAAGTACATATAAATATCACACATATAAATGTTCAGTTTTGTACAGTAGAAGAAAAAAAAAAAGAACTCATTTGCAAAGGGTATGATTACGAACCCCAAATGAAGCAAAGAATGAATCACAATTACCACTAAAGGAGCTGTAATATAAATTATAATCAGTAATTATTTGTTTTGATAACCAACTATACAAAATGGGGGAAAAAAGAGAAAACCTCAAATGATAAATTCAACGTTTTATAAGGAAAGTTGAAGTCAGATAGATAAAACACACTGTAACCATATAAATATATGAGAACTAATGTAGAAAACCTGGTTAAGTAGTGAATCTGTAAAAAAAATTAACAATTGTAAACAAATTTATTTCTAGGAGAACTTTCTCCTGAAATATCAAGGTTAGAAAGAGCAAATACTTAATATTTATATTTATGACAGACTAGAGTCTTCAAAATCCACTTAAAAACTAGGTGCCCACAGCAGGGAGCTGTACAATGGCCTCTGCTTTCAATTTTGGTACAGACAATTAATATAAATATTTATTAGCTATGGAAAGAAAAAGCATAAAACAATCAAGGAAAAAGTAGGATCCTCTAATTAATAGTTTTCTGCAATATGCAAACATAATGTGTCTTGTTATTATTCTAAATGCAGTATTTCAAGAAAGAAAAACTTCCATATCAAAAATATACAGTGTAAAACCAATAACAAATTTATAACACGTCAGGACATGTTCCTCAAAATTACTTAACATAATTTTTTTTCTTTTTTTTTTTTCCTTTTTTATCTGAGCACCTGAAACGTGTGCTGTTAAAAGAAGACATTAAGTATTTTACCAACATAGTTCACTCATTATCACAAAGACAGTACATATACATAGACTATTATTACACAGGCACACTAACAATATGTTTTCAGAGTTGTCCTTCCTTTTGGACTTCTCATTTTCCCAGAAAAACAAAACAAAACAAAACAAAACAAAACAAAAAAAGACACCTCATTGGCTGGGGAGATGTATGCTTTCTCACCTTTCGTCCAGAGAAAATAGGTCTGGAAAAGTTTTTTACTATTTATTCAAAATAAATCTGCCCCAAACAGCATCTACAAAATCATAATTCCACCTCAGAAAAGAGAACTCTTTAAGACTGAAGTAGTATCAACATTTCCTTTAGATACTTTTATGCTGCAAAGTGTACTCACTTATGAAGTCATCTTCCAAAATTCAGAATTCACACCATAATTTAAATTCTGAATACTAGCCTTGGACTAGGGGATCAGAAAAATGACTTTTTTTCTCCTGTGAGTCCTTAATGAAGGATAATTTTTCTCAGAAATAGAATACACGCATTTTTAAGTGATCATGTAGTCATTCCCTCTCCTACACCCTCCCTTTCCTCTCCTTTCTTTCCATCCATGTGCAGCTTACAAAACCATTGACAAATTTCAATGAAATTTGATTCATAGGTAGAGATCCCACATACATATTATCCTTCAAGCTTTAGAAAAACTTAAATGACTACTTTGAGCAGAGAAAAGCACAAAATCTGAATTCAATAGGTAATTCATTCTGTGGCATTTCAGTAGGCCAATCACACAACTTTGACTCAGTCACAGCATCTATTGTGTTATTAGAGGCACCAGGAAAGGACCTAATACTGCTGACATGAAATTAGGGGTGAGGGGTGGAAAGAATACAGAATGTTCTGCACAGTTTGGGGTAAAATCATAGGGAAGGTACTGTGATTAGGAAGATAAAAGGTAGGAGGTCAAAAACTGACAGCATGTTGGACTTCAATAGGTCACCTCTCAAGTGATAACATACTTCCCTAAAAAATAAAAATACTTTCTCAGAAAACATAAAAACAACTCACAAAAACAGCTTTTCACAAAAATGGAAAGTGAAAATCTCTTGGGAAATAACTTTTGAAGAGGAGGAGGAGGTGAAGGGGTTAGGAGAGGATCTACGCTGGTGTGGGAGTTCTTCAGGTTCAAAATTAGAAAGGGAATGACAGCACAGCTGGTAGCATATGTCTCATATGTAACTTGTCATTATATGCAGTGACACAGAAAAAGAAATTAAGCTTTTGCCTCTAATCATGCAGTAATCTCCCAAAAAATCAACTACGATCAAGCAGCATATATTTGATGTGTTATTTATATATCAGACCCTTTTTTAACCAGCAATCAGAAACAGAAAGACATACATTCTTTATCTCCCCTTTAATTATAAGTCTTTGAGAACTGCACCTGTGCTGAACTACATTATTGTCAAGAGCTATATACTCTAATTAAAGCAAGAAAACCTTAAATACAATTCAAATATCAAACATAATGAATATATGGGCAAAAAACTACACAGTACACTGCTTTCAATGTGACCTTTCTTATAAATTCTTAACTTTGAAGACTAGGGGAATCTGTAACGAATATTCAAAAATGCTTCTGTATTGTTTCATCAGAATATTAATTAGACATGTATCCAGACATAATCTTTTCCAAACTATTTGATTAATGTTGACTATCTGGTAGTTTTATTAAAATCAACTTTTGTTACTCACTTCAGTAAGGAAGGAAAGGATGATGGTATGCAAAATAACCAGTGTAATGGGTGATAAAAGTCTTTGGAAATAACTTGAGGAAGATGTTCTCCAGAATTGTTCATAAATGTCCTGAAAAGAGAAAAGAGAAGAGAAGAGAAGAGAAGAGAAGAGAAGAGAAGAGAAGAGAAGAGAAGAGAAGAGAAGAGAAGAGAAGAGAAGAGAAGAGAAGAGAAGAGAAGAGAAGAGAAGAGAAGAGAAGAGAAGAGAAGAGAAGAGAAGAGAAGAGAAGAGAAGAGAAGAGAAGAGAAGAGAAGAGAAGAGAAGAGAAGAGAAGAGAAGAGAAGAGAAGAGAAGAGAAGAGAAGAGAAGAGAAGAGAAGAGAAGAGAAGAGAAGAGAAGAGAAGAGAAGAGAAGAGAAGAGAAGAGAAGAGAAGAGAAGAGAAGAGAAGAGAAGAGAAGAGAAAACAAACTTCTGAATCACATGGGACATTGAAAATCCTTTTGAATCAATAATACAAATATATATATCAATAGAAGATGGAGAATCCCTTATGATATCTAGCACTACATATATGTGCGCATATATGTAACTGCAGATTTATTGATCTTATTTGATGCTACATATGTCATTCTCATTTTATTTGCTTTCACTGTTTGTAGCTCAGTATCTAGCACTTCCAGTACAGTTAAAGCAATTGTCTTCATATATTTAGTCTCATATAGCAGGTTTTCAAACTATATTTTAAAATGCATTGAATAAGCAAATTGCTCTTCAGCCATTTATTTCTATTGCTCTTTTGTTTTTGCACAATACATGCATCATATTATCAATATATCAGTATCATAAACATAAGTAAAATATCTTTTGAAATTATAATGGTTATCTTTTGCATTAACATCCAAATAGACATAGACTTTGGATGGAACTGGAAAAAAATGAATCAGAAGACTTAGATCTCCTTCACTGGCTTGTAAGATATAGATAGAATAGTGGTGGAAATATCTGCTGTTTTTTTTAAAAAAAAATAAGGACTGCCGAAGAATCAGATAAATTAGTTTTATGTCACTCCTCCTCCATTACTTCTCTTACCTAAAGGCTGTGAGAGGCAAAAATCACGTTCAGTGAACTGATAACAAAAATTAACTATTCTTATTTGTTACTGATGTTATTTGATTATAAAAACACATATGTAATTGTAAGGACAGAAATGATATAATTAATACTTGACTTAAATTATTATTTAAGAATTATCAAATACAAGAATAAAAATTAATAAATATATTAGTATTTATACAACTCTGTAGCAACTACAATGAAAAAAAATGTGATAGAAATGGATGTCCCTTGGTCTCATCTTTTTTTACTCTCATTTACAATAAGTGCAATTTCTGCAGAAGGGATGTCATCCCTTACATCCACACTCCATTAATCATTATAAATTATCACTCCTTTTGCAACTCACTTTTTGACTTACTTGGCTGTGAATGTTTCATTTTACTAACTTGCCTTCTCTAAAGCTTGTTTCTTTATGTATCATGGCTGAATTTTCCAAGTTACGTTGTGGAAAAATTGGTGGAGGTGACTTATTGAAACTAAAGGTGTGTCCACATCTTAAGAGAAGGTTCAATATTGAGGATATTTTCAGGGTGAGAAGTGGTAGATATGCAAGGAGTCTGTTCCACAACAGTCCCCCTGGCAATATAATCTGCAGCCTTAAACATTGGGAACACCAGGGGAGCTTGGTGTGTTGGTTCTAAGAGAAATAGCACAGAGAGTGGAGCGGAGTGAAGACACCACAACCAAGCTCTGTGCTATCACTGCAGGGATGGGGAGCCTGATGGTACTACGGGACTGACAGACTGCATAGCCAGCCCTGAGCCAAACTGATCACAAAATTATGTCCTCTGGTGAACTTTATTCATTATAAGTTCATTACAATGACAAAATACACCTCCATCCCAAAGGCTGCGTGCCTCCAAGGTGCAACCACACCTCAATGAGCATGTGCTCTGAATTTCTCTGAGCCTGTAACTTTAAAGCAAAAGCAAGACAATTTTTTACCAATCATAACAAAGAGCAACTCAAGCTCCACCTAAAAGCAGGAACATAGTGAAAAAAAAAGGCTCCAGAGAGGAAAAATGTTAGATGGTTTTTAAAGTTGTTTAATGTTGTAAGACAACATCGCAGACAAGTCAGGAGGACATCACTGAGTTTTGGGGTGGGCTCATGGGCTGTACCTCTCTTCCCCCCCACAGGGATGCCTACTGGGTCAGACTTGAACCCTTGGTTATACCTAGTGCTTCCCCAAGAAACCTAACATTCTCTATAGAGTTGTTTCATAAGCTAACTTGTATGTAGCTGGTTGTGTTAGTCATATTGTTGGTATTTGCACGTGCTTTGCAGACAGTGTCTTTGTCACCGGCAATCCAAAAGAACCTGTCCTCCTGTAGCTTCAGTAAAGTACACCAGTTGTTAATCTGCTAAACTGAAGGTGTATTGTATTATTTGTGTGTTCGTGATTGTGGTAATTTGGTATATTGGATGCGACTGGACTTTAGTGCTGAATTGGGCACACTGAGAATCCAAGCCCAGCCACCCCCAGCCCCTCTGATATCTGAGAACAAGTTGGGATGCAAGGGGGTTCAGGTCTTGCCAACGTTCTTTACTCTTTAACACAACATATGCAAGAAAGGTAATTACCTTTAAAAATGCCAGTTCTGGGCTCTAGAACTGGCATTTTAGTATATTTGCTTTACTTTCTGGAGAGATTTAGTTTTATTCCCAATTTTCAGTAAGAATTCTTTCTGTTGCAGTAAGAGGTGAAGGACATTTAAAATATCTAAGGAAGAAAGATGAGGTTTTTCTCAGGACAGGAGAATCTTTTTATATGGCATAAAAAAGTCACCGTCACAACATAGAAACAGTGAGAGTAGATTTAAACACTTAAAACTGGAGATAGAATGGAAACCAATTGGAATACAGTCTCAAAGATTTCCTTACCTAAAATATAAAATTTCCTTTTTCTTATAGGGTGCTGTATCACAGTGGCATTGACAGTATTTGTGTTTTGTCATTTTATTATTTAAAATTACTTTTAAACGTTTTTTCACAGTTGTATATCTGTAATTTAGAAGTACAGCTACAATGTCTATAAGGTCACTGTTTGCCTATATGACTGCAGATGAAAGAAAATTACACTCTGCTTGAGGAAGACAGGTGTAGAGCTTCTGAACTCCTCCAAAAGATAAGGAGATTTATCTGGAAATTACTGATCAAACAAAGCTAGTAGAAACAATGTATTACAGACTTTTAGAATGATCTTAAGTAAGCAATATCTGAGCAGAATGGTAAGCATATTGTAAATTTGTACTCTTTGTGAATTCATGAAAAATTAAAGCTGAGATCATAATGTAAATAAAGGGAGTACTTAAACAGAAAAATAATTATTTTAAAAACAGTAACTTCAACAGTCTGAGAAAATTCAAGAAAAAAAATGTTATTGTCTCTCATCCCCTGAAATATTTCTCTTAATATAGCAAAGGACCGACTTCCTACAAGAAAGAATGATAGATACAGATTGGGTGGCTATCAAAGAAAAAAAGAAAGAAGAAAGAAAAAGAAAAAAAAAAAAAGACCACATCTTGTCTATGGATTGTGTATGAACTCTTTTAGAAATTTCAGGCTAATGCAGGTTGTTAAATATGGTGTCTTAGCTGTCTCCTGATGACAAGCACAGGGCATACATTTGGCCTCTAAGGCTTAGAGCAAAACCTCTTTGCAAATTTGGAAACTGACATGGAGAAAATGTGATGGTTTAAAAAATTATTTAAATTTTACTACCTTCAAATACTATAAAAAGTAAAGTGTGTAATGATAATAAAATGGTGCCAGCAGTACTCAGTGTCCACTGCTCGTTATGTAATTCTTACCAGAACATAAGGCAAAACCAACCCTCTGCCAGACTGTTTAAATCAACTACTCTTCTGACAGAAGTGTAATAATAGGTAGTAGGAAATTTGTTTTGACTACAAGATATGTTAAAGCAGCTGCTTATAGTCTCAAAGCAGTGGATAGCATCTGTGAAAGTATTTAATACCACAGCAAGATTCCAAGTTACAGGAGTTTTATTCTTCTGTACAGTATGACAAGGTGAGAATTGATCTGGTAAACATCAGTGCAGGTGTGAAATAATGAAATGCCAACAAGATGTATCCTAATGGTATTTCCTTGTAGACTTTGAAGAATTTAGCTCTTTATAGGGAAGAAACAGGACTAACAAGTGACTCATAAGGTTAAGGGAAATATTTTCAGTTTTTTAAATTTTTACCCAATAGACAGCAATTTTACCAACAGAATCTCTAAATTCTTCTCTCAGAATTCAAGTCATTGGCCTGATTTTTCGTTGAAAAAACAGGACATAATAATTTGTATTACAAAATCATGAAAAGCTGCATCCACCTTACTCTTTATGATCTTCACTAAAAGAAAAATTGTGATCTCCTACTCAGCACAAAATACTAAGGAATATAATATATGTAATAATATATAACACATTCTACAAGCAGCTGGCAGAAGTGTCACAATCACCAGCACTTGTTCTCATGGGGGACTTTAACTTCCCAGACATATGCTGGAAATACAACACAGCCCTGAGGAAGCAGTCCAGGAGGTTCCTGGAGTGCATGGAAGACATCTTCCTGACTCAGCTGTTAATGAGCCTACCAGAGGGGGTGCCCTGCTAGACCTGCTGTTCATGAACAGAAAAGGACTAGTGGGAGATGGGGTGGTAGGGAGCTGTCACGGGTGACCATGACATGGTGGAGTTCTCTATTCTTGGTGAAGTCAGGAGGGGCGTCAGTAACACTGCTACCTTGGACTTCCGGATGGCAGACTTTGAATTGTTCAGGACACTGGTAGGGAGGGTCCCTTGGTAGTCAGTGCTCAAGGGAAGAAGGGTCCAGGAAGGCTGGATACTCCTCAAGAAGGAAGGGCTCCTTCAAGGCACCCTTCAAGGCGCAGGAGCAGGCTGTCCCTGTGTGCTGTAAGATGAGCTGTCAGGGAAGAAGACCGGTGTGGCTGAACAGGCAACATTTTCTGAGTGTTCAGGAGAAAAAGAGGGTTTATGTCTGGCGGAAGAAGGGGCAGGAACTCGGGGGGAGTAGAAGGAGGTTCCCAGCATATGCAGAGAAAAACTCAGGAAGGCTAAAGCCCAGCACAAGCTCAACCTGGCCATTATGGTTAAGGATAATATATTTTTACAAATATATTAACAGTAAGAGGAGGGCCAAAGAGAATCTCCATCCTTTACTGGACATGGGGGGGAACATGACTACTGAGGATAAGGAAAAGGCAGAGGTTCTTAAAGCCTTCTTTGCATCTGTCTTTACTAGTCAGGCCACTTATCCTCAGGGTACTCAGCCTCCCGACCTGGAAGTCTGGGATGAGGAGCAGAAGAAAATCCCCACAGTTCAGGTGGAAACAGTTAGAGACCTGCTGCTCCACCTGGACTGTCACAAGTCCATGGGGCCAAATGGGATCCACCCGGCGGTGCTGAGGGAGTTGGTGGATGTGATTGCTGGGCCACTTTCCGTCATCTATCAGCAGTCATGGTCATCCGGGGAGGTCTCAGATGACTGGAGACTTGCTGATGTGACTCCCATCTATAAGAAGGGCAGCAAGGAGGACCCAGAGAACTACAGGCCTGTCAGCCTGACCTCAGTGCCTGGAAAGGTGATGGAACAGGTCATCTTGAATGCAATCACACAGCATATGTGGGACAACCAGGGGATCAGGCCCAGCCAGCATGGGTTCACGAAAGGCTAGTCTTGCCTGACCAACCTCATCTCCTTCTATGACCGGGTGACCTACCTGGTGGATGAGGGAAACGCTGGTGATATAGTCTACATAAAAAAGGACAAAAAAATAATAAAAAAAACGTACAGTCAAAATGCACCTTTGTGGATGACACTAAACTGGATGGAGTAGGTATGGGAGTTAACAAACAGCAGAGTGATGAATCAAAGATGAGAGGGCCATCAGAAAACTCACAGAGTTCACTGAGGTAAAGTGCATCTTTACTAATGTAATGATGAGGTAACGTGCTCCAGCAACAGAACAATAATAACCTAGGCTGGGAACTGATTACCAACCTTACAGAAGAACCTGGGTTTTATGGCCTGTACAGTGTTGAATATGAGGCCACAGTGTAGTCTCATTAAAAATAGCACAAACCATACACCAGGCTGCATTAGGAGGAGTACGGCAAGCAAACTAAAGACGGTAATTCTCTTCATCTACCTGACACCAGTTAAGCCAGATGAAAGAAGTGGATGATGTCATTGTGAGACCTCTCTCAATTATTTTTTAAGGATCTTGGGAATATGGAGAGGTCCCACTTGACTAGAAGATGGCAAATATTGCCCCAGTTTTCAAGAAGGGCAAGAATGAAGACCCTGGAAATCACAGGCCTGTCAGTCTCACTTCAATGCCTGATAAAATTAAAGATCATTCTGGGAGTTACTGAAAAAACATTTGAAAGACAATGCATTTTGCTGATAGCCAACACCGGTTCACAAGTGGTACCATTGTGCTCAACTAACTTAATTTCTTTTAACGACAAAGTTACCCATCTAGTCGATCAAGGGAAGCCAATAGATGTTATCTTTTGGATTTCAGCACAGCTTTCAATACCATCTCTCACATGTATTCTTCTGGACAAATGTTCAGCACACAGCTAGACAAATACATAATTGAACAATTGGCTGGCAGGTTGGGCTCAAAGGGTTATAGCAATGGGGTTACAGCAGGCTGGCAACTGGTCACTGGTAGGGCTCCCAATGGATCCATTTTGGTGCCAGTTCTCTTCAATGTTTTTATAAATGATCTGGATGCAGGACTCAAATGCATACTAAGTTTGCAGATGATACTAAATTAGGAGGAGCTGTTAACTCTCTTGAGAGTGTAGAGGCCTTGCAGTGAGATCACAGAATCATAGAACATCCTGAGTGTGAAGGGACCCACAAGAATCAAGTCCAACTCTTGGATCTACACCTGACCACCCAAAATCAAACCATATTTCTGAGAGCATTGTCCAAATGCTTCTTGAACTCTGCCAGGCTTGGTATCATGACCACTGAGAGAAGAGATTGGTGTCTATCCCTCCACTCCCTCTTGTGAGGAAGCTGTGTCCCACCATGAAGCAGCCCCTCAGGCTCCTCTAGGCTGAAAAAAGCAAGCGACTTCAGACTCTACTCATACATCTTGCCTTCTAAACCTTTCACCATCTTCGTAGCCCTCCTTTGGACAATCTCTAATAGTTTTATGTCCCTATACTGTAGCACCCAAAACTGCACACAGTACTCAAGGTGAGGCCACACCAGTGCAGAGCAGAGCAGGACAATCACTTCACTCAGCCATGCTGTGGCCGATACACCCCAGGATTTGATAGGCCCTTTTGGCTGCTAGGACACATGGTTGACTCATGTTCAACTTGCCTTTGACAATAACCCCTAGATCAGTTCTGTGGGGCTGCTCTAAAGCCTCTTGTCCCTAGTCTGTATGTACAGCCAGGGTTGTCCCCATCCCAGGTGAAGAATCCTGCCCTTGTTCTTATTAAATTTCATGTGGTTGCCCAGACCTCTAATTTGTCAAGTTCTCTTTGCAAGGCTTCTCTACTCCCATGGAAGTCAATGGGTCCTCCCAATTTAGATCTTGATATTTACTTACTAGAAGTGCTCAAGGCCAGGATGGATGGAGCTTTGACTAACATGACTTAGCTTAAGAAGTCTCACCCCGTAGCATGGTAGGCCCCTTCCATCCCAAGCATTCTGTGATTCTGTGACTATACTGAAGTCACTTCAGAAAAGCCAGACAAGAGTGGAGAAAAATGAAACATAAAAAAGAGTGAGGGCTAAAAACTGACGATGGCCCAAGATTCACAGGTGAATCTTGCACACTTTTCATACAGAAAAGATACTAAGTGACGGTAGGAAGCACAAGGTCTGATCTGAGAATTAGGAAAGAGAAACCATCTGCCAGAATCAGTTCATTTAAATTAAGTATATTATTAATTTTTCAGCACCCCTATTATTTTTGCTGCATTTGCTGCATAATAAAGATTCTTGAATAATCCTAATTCCCTTGAAGTAATAGCCAATACCACATCTCTAGTAAGCTGGAAATTAGCCAGTACTATTATTAGTAAACTCCTGAAACACAATGGTCTGTCATCAACACTTTTATGATTACACAGGACTTTCTTAAGCAGTCCAAAGTTTAATTTAAAACTATCCCCTGCAGGGAAATCTTGTGATACAAATAGAGAGCATGATAGATTTAATAGCAAAATCTTTACTTCACTTCCAGTTAATTTTACCGAAGTTTTCAAAGGTATAGAATGAACATAACAGATGGAAATTTTGATTATACAGCTGTAATTCTAAAGAGAACTGATGAAGGATTAATATTCCTTTAAAATCATGCATAACCTCTAAATTTGTTATTGATAGATTCTTAATGTGATGAACTACATATAGCTCAGTAACTAACGAACCTAGAAATTCAACATAAAATTTGGTATATGAAAGCACTACCAATTGGATATAGTCATTTGAGAAACTAATCTGGTAAACCTGTCTTTTCTTTGTAATCTGAAATATAATTAGTGGGTTAGGTTACCTGACAAATATTGGTTGTAATGAAACATGCACTATAAAAGAACTGTTTTGATATAGAGTCTCACAGGGTTTTGAAAACAAAAGTGCTGAATACACAGTTCATAAAATGTATTCCTTTGAACTCAGAGAAAAACCATGCATCATCTCTCTAACAATGATTTTCAGTTTTAATGTTATTTTTATAAACATATAACAAAATATGACATTTTTTATATTCTTCTTAAGCAAAATTTGTCAGCTTTGTTTGCAATTTGCAGAGGACTTTGTAAAAATGTTATATCCTGTACATGTCAAGTTTTTGATATTTAGAAAACCAAATTAGTATCCTGAAACTTAAATGCATAAGTATGAAATCTATATGACCAAGTAGTAAATCTGTAGCATTCTCAGACATACATATAGTCTGATTTTGGGGTGGTCCTGTTCAGACCCAGGATTTGGACTTTATGATCCCTGTGGAACCCTTCCAATTCAGGATATTCTATGATTCTATGATTTTACATAAAATACAAAATACTCTCACCCTCTTCATTGGTACTTTACACTGGAACTCAGTGAGTTCTGAGGTTGGCACACATTTTTTATCATTCCAGGTATACATAAATCTGTAAACAACATTGATTAGTGGAGGAGACTGGAATAGCTAAAAGGGACAGAATACTTATTTTAGTCCATAGATCTAAGTGCTTTCACAAAGGAAAGGTGACATGTTAAAACTGACAGTAGAAGCAGTTACAGCTACCACAATGTCCATTGCTGCCCACCTTAGTTTTGCCACAGCAGCATTACTTAATTTGTTCCTGAGGCACTCTCTTAATTGGTATCTACATAAGCTTGAGTTATATAAGATCACATACCCAGTTACAATCCACTTTTGCATGTTCCACTAATCCCATAAATATTGAAATGAGACCACATATGGCAACAAATATGTAGTTAAAGAAACTTACACTAAGGACTCCATCTTCCTCTTTGTACCACTAGTATTACTAAGAATATTCTTATTTAGAATAATAAAATAAAAAACAGTTGAATAGGTTTTGACTTTTTTCATTTTCTAATATACAAATTTGAGATTTCTCTTTGTATTTTCTCTTACAAAAGAATTTACTTCTGAATTTTTAGCACCAAAAACAATTGAAGACTCAGATCTAACTTCAGTGCAAGTAATGTCTCTTTTAGTTTGCATTAGTGACTTCTGAAGACATAATTTTTATAAAGATGGGAGTTTTGTACTCTTTCTCTTAAAAAAAATATTTAAAAATTGCTAACACTTGCTGGTCATGTAACCAGATAATAATTTCAGTAAATTATCTTTAAATTCTAGTACTCATAGAATTATTATGGGATGACAGCAGAACATTCTATTGAACATTGAAGAGGTTAATCTAAAGCTAATAAAATCCCAGTAGACGTTATTGGTCTTTAAGCAAGATCACAAAGATGAGTTCAAGACCGAATCAAGAAACATTCAAAGGTTATCAAATTGTTTCAAAAATGTGCATTGCATTTGTATTTCAGCACAACTATTCATCTTGAGAATACATCAGTGTAAGTTCAATACCCTATTTTATATCAAATTGAATGTTTATTTCATACTCACTCATACAAATTCTTCAGTGGTGAAGTTAAAATAGCTAGCACAGAGAGCAGATTATTGCAGTGGGTATGTATTTTATAGATCTTGAGATCTCTGTCTTCATGTGGATTCAGAAATTCCTGTACTGAACTACAAACTGACCACAGCATGTTTTCAGTGGACATCAAAATTGCTGCAATATCTATTCTGTAGGAAAGAAAAAGGGAAAATAGTATACATAGGACATTAGGATAGTGGTAAATTTCAATTAGAGAGTTCTCTTCTAACAACAAAAAATACCTAAATTATAGCATTGACTTGAAATTTCATCTTTCATCAGTCCCTACTGTAGAAATTCTGAAGCTATTATGGTGCAAATATGCAGCTCTGCCACAGAAAAGCTGTTACTGACACTAGTCAACAGAAGACTAGCAAAATATGGAAATGTCCTTTTAAAAGGACCACGCCACTAGATGGGAACAACTTACCTTCTACACTACATCCAAATAAATTTAATTTAGTTTTCCTTATGATAATATAATATTAGATTGTATATACTATTTTCAAATTCTACTAGAGGAAAAAATTAATGACAAGTGAACTAAATCTTCAGTTTGCAGAACTTCAGCTGACAGGCAACACATGATGCAGAACATTTCTGAGTCAGTAATCAGTTACTTTGATATTGAATAGCAGAGTATCATGGGTAATTGGCCTAAACAATAGCAAAAACCCAAACTACAACAACAAAATTTCACAAGAGGATGCTGACATACAAGAGATAGTAAATAGGCGGATAACACAAAATATATGGCAGGCATGAAGTAGGACTTCAAGAAGCACCTGAGTGCCTAAAAGCCGATGGGTAAATATACGATCATCTGCATTTTAAAGATTCCTCTTATTTTTGGAAAACCTATGCAACCAGATGTGAACAGGGATTTGGCAATATTATAGATTTCTAACATCTCAAGAACCATTCAGAGAAAAGAATCCCCCAAAGCACAGTAGTATATGTGTGTGTATATATATATATATATAAATAAAGAAAACCAGTGTTAAAATGTATTAAATAATATTATTATTTATTATAAATTATAAATTGTTTTTTCATTTGCATATGACTGGATAACTCAATTCATTTAGTGATAAATTCATGAATTACCTTATGCAAAACAACTTATCTTCAAAAAAGACAACGCAAAAAGTTCAGTTTTGTTCACTTGTTTGAAGCTAACGATTATTTCTACATTTAAGGAATACTGTATCAATATATATTCTTAAATATCTGAGGTATATATTTTTTTCCAGTAAATTTTTCCCAAAATTTGCATGAAACTATCTTCTCTATACCTGAAAATAAAGAAAGACCTAGAACTGAAATTAAGGTAGAAATAAAGCATGTAAACATTGGAATACCCTGAATAACAGGTTGTGTTTTTTTCCCCAGCTATATCAAGAACGTGAGCTTGTACAAATTACTTAAACCTTCCATGATGCTGTTTTCCTCTTCACAATAAAACTTATGAAGTCAGCACATAATGCTTAGCTCACTAATCACATAGAAATCTCTGCTGAGTGTCTTCCATCTCCTACAAATGACAACCTCTTTGGTTTTTCACTCACATGGCTACCATGGAGTATATCACTTTCAACATTTAAACACAGACACATATATTCATGTAGTAAAGAAGAGTAGCAAAGAGCAGGATGACAAATACACCTATTTATTCAATCAAACAAAACACTGGATAAAAAGTGAAAGGACAGAGATAGGATGAACTTCCACCTCAAAACACCTGTTTTAATATTTATTAAAAAGAGCCTCTGGGAAAAAAGAATCCAAACAAGGAGAACTTCAAATTCCTCTTTCCTAAAATGACAGGAGAAGGAACAGCCTTCTGCACTGCTGTCTTCATTCTAGTAAATATTTTGATGTGACCCAGTAGGTCTTTCACTTGAAAAGGTGTATGAAAAAAATAGAACACATGGAGTTTTCTTCATGAATAAATGGTATGATTTTTAGGATGCCAATTCTTTTCACATTTTTTAGTTGCAGCACCACTCCTCAATCCACTCTTCATCATGAAACTTTCAAAATGTCAAGCAGTTTATATCACAATTTCAAAAATACTTATTTGATTCTGCCTTCTTCAGTATACAACTACCAAATATACTTAAATATAAAAAAATATATTGAATTAAAATGATCCTGAAAATATGTTCTGTTTATACCCCCCGTGTGTATTAACATTTAACTTGAACTAAAGCAATGTATAGCAGAAAACTAAGATTTATGTATTTTACCTATAAAAAGTATACGGTAAATATAAAATTGTTACCTGATTTGTGGGGTTCTCTTGTAACTGGGACAGGCTTGCATATATCTGGAGGACAGCACGGCTAAAGATTGCTCTAGAACATCCATAAGAATCTCCTGGGCTAACTTGGGAGGTAGAATGGTCCATAGGTCATGATGAAGAGCACAGCAGAAGTAATGCCACATCTGGACAGAGAATGAGCATCTTTCCCCCTAGCAAAACCACCACACAGTAAATAATAGAAAAACACCTTCCAAAATGTCAACTTAGTTTCTGCGAGTCTAATGAATTCAACCTGAAAGGAAATAGTTGAAGAATTTCAAGCACATGATGATCAAAAAATAGTCCTTGACAAGATGTGAAACATCTTTATTAGCAAAGAAACACTTGCTCCATTTCAGTTACAAAACTAGAATTCTGCCACCAAACTAAACCACATACATTTGCCCTTCTATATCCTTAACTAACCTACTCTCAAAACCTATAGTGTTGTAAGTCCAGTTAAAAAATGTATTCTATAAGCACTAGAATAGTCGTATGAATTTGATACACCAGTTTCTTTATCCTCAACAGAAAATAGTTACTTAAATTACTTAAGCTTGTGTATTTCCCCACATTCATAATTATGACATAATATAACCATGATTACAAACCTTTGGTTATGCATAGTGAGGATACAGTAAGAATAGGGGAAAAAAAACAAACAAACAAATAAACAAAAACTGAGCAATTAAACTATTAATAAGAGGTCCAGAATTTATATATATATATTTTAATTTGATAATGGCAACTGATTTAAACAAAATATTTTCTGGAAAGGAAAATTGCTATTAATATTTCATTATCTATACAGAACCACTCCAAAACCACAGAAAAATATAAAACAGTCAAAATCATAGTAGTCAATTCATAATATATTTAAGAAGAACAAATTTTAATTCAAATTCAAATATTTCAACTAAGACCTATTCAGAAAATAGCACTAGAATGAAGCTGAATCAAAAAAAAAAAAAAAAAGTCCTGAACCTTCACCTCCCACATTCCAATGCAGTCGAGAAATATTTTAAGATTTTTTAAATATTTCTGCATTATCGAATATAGAAAATAAACCCATGATTTTTAAAACACTGTAAGAGTTTGATAGACATTCTTCCCTACAGAAAATAATCTGGCTTCTTTTTAACTACACCATGTAAGCAGATTGTTGGAAGTTGTCATTATTCCATGTTTCTCTGCCATTATATTTGAAGTGTAATTTATATTAAAAAGCAGCAAATTATGACAAAGTACTGAAGTACCTAACTTGTGACCACTGCCCTACTCATTAAATTTATGATTGACGTAGGCATCTCTAACATCTCATTAAGGGGGAGGAAAAAGAAGAAGGAGAAAAAGAAAAAGGAAGAAAAATCATCAAAACTACCAATTTTCCCATTATCACTAATACAGAAAAGAAAAATGTAATACAGGCAAGTTTCAAAGGTAAATTATATGCCTAGTTTTCTTCACATGCAGAGCCAGTGACATTTTAGAACAGGTTCAAGCATGATCCAACAAAACCAGTCTTGCTGATACTTGGTACAGTTAAGCCTTAGACATGTCTTTTCACACAGGTAAAATAGGATCTTATATTGATCAAAAATGGATCAGAACATACAGAAGTCAGATTAAAATAATTTCACATTTTTCTTATGTGAAACAATCTTTAAAAATTATCACAGGATATAATGAAACATCATTATAAGAAAGTACTAGTTTAACTCATAACTCTACTCAGAACTTCATAAGTTTGCATAACTCAAAACTTAATAATACATTTACATAAGTGTGGATTTCTTAGATATAATATCATGACTGCTCTTGAGATATATTCCGGTAGAATTTATCCAGGAAAAAAAAAAAAAAAAAAAAAAAAAGCCCTAACCTCATCTTACAGACATTTTACTAACACTTTCCATACTTTGCAAAAACTTCTCTACTTGTATAGAATAAACATAGCAGCTATAAAATAATTAGTTTGAATCCCTAATGGAAAATAATTCATTTTCATCATATCTTTGACATACAAAACTAAATCTAAAAAATTGCAAAAAAACATGAACAGTTAACAACCAGATTTATAATTCTAACTGAACTTAATGATGTAGGGTATTTATTTTTAATAAGTAATTGAATGTCAGCTAGTTTTATTTTTTAACTATAAACATGAATTACTTAATTTTCTTTGCTTTATTTAATTTAAGGTGGTAAATTGAATAAAACTTTTTTATAACATTGTACCACCACTGCAGAAGCAACAGAGTTTCACTGAAGATTTAAATGGGCTTCATTCCCCTTTTCTGACCTGTTTGTTGTCATTTCTAGACAATTCCACTGGTAAACATCTGCTATTTTTGCAGACTTTGTATAACACACAGATGTGAGCTTTTATTTGGCTTATATATCAGGAAACAAGCAGCTGTGCTTTATTACATAAGCCATGTTCAAATATTATCTTTGAACAGACAATTCTTTATTCTTTGTCTATTAGAAAACATACGTTCCTAAAGCTACAGCAGATGTCTGTTACACTAAAAGCTTCGTTCCAAAATATAATCTGGAGAGCTGGCCCAGTGGCACAGCGGGTGTTCAGTGCACTCCATCAAAGAGATACTGAACCCAGAGAGTTTCCCTGGCAGCTTAGACTAAGTGCTGTATGCTCAGTTCAGATCTCACATTACCACAAAAACACTATATATATCTTTCCAAATCACTTCTTAACTTTTTAAAAAATATATGATAAAATCACTGTCACCTCACAGTGATTAGAATCTACATATTTAGTCTCTAATTATAATGGTTCTTTTGGCTTTGCTTTTAATTCCCGTTACTGCTTAATGGACTGGGTGCATGTCAGAATGAGGACAAATGATCTGGTACTGAAATGGTTATAAGAGTGCAAATATATTTAAAAAGACATTATTCTTATTTTAAAAATGTAGAAAAGAAGTAATGCTTTGTTTTATAGATTGTAATAACCATTCACTACCAATGTTCTTCTCCTCAGATGTTACTGTCGTACAAATAAATACAGAATTGGATATGGAAACTGCAGCTCTGTATAATCAAACACAGACACTGCCTCCCCTTCCTCCTTTCCCTTTGTCTTTCTCTCAGTGGTTTTCTCTTCTTTCAGGATGATTTACAAATCAGGTAAGTCAAGCAATTTTATTAGCCATTGTAGCATTAATGACTAGTTGGGAATGGGAGGGAAGGCCATCACATTCTTTAATATCATTTGAGTGCCCTATATTATCAGGGAAAAGGAAGAATAAGCCCATGTGATTGCTGAAATGTAGGGTAGCCATTTAGTTTGTTTATAAGCATGCTATTCAAGACTGAGGGAAGAACGGTTTCTTCCTCTTTCCTTCTCCCCTACTTATGCAGTGAGAAGGAGAAATGTTAGTAGGAGAACACAGAAATGTTTTTTTTTTTTTCCCTTTATGAAATTGCATTCAGACTTTACAAATGATTACTGGATTTTTTATAGTCATAATGTAATATTCAAAACTGAGGGACAGAAAAGAAAGGGTAATGAGGGGCCTGAGGTAAACTGTATGCAAGAGCTAGGCTACTCATGAGATAAGCAGAAGTACAGAGCCAAGTGCAGCTTCCCCTTAAAGTAACCAGATCATGATGCTGTTTACAGCAAAGGATACACTGAGAAGGCAACAAGGCCCATGAGCCACTGCCTTGGACAACGGCACGAGCGTGTCTCCAGTCTGACTTAAGAGGAAGAACCTCACGCTTTCTGCTGAGTTTATACATTGGAAGGAGCAATCTTTCACAGCTAGAAGTTTCTGTAACAAACAATAAGCCTTAAGCTATCCTGTTCTGCTCAGGATGCCTACAAGACCAACACAGAAGTCAACAGTTGCTCAGCATCATTCTTCCTGGTGGCATTCTTAGGAGATCTTTCAAGAAAAAGAGTAGGGTGATGACATAAAATTACGTGTTTCTGACCTCAAGCCCTGCGAGTACACAGAGCCAAAACACCAGCTTTCCTCCTCCCTTCCTACATGTGAGTTCTGATTGGTATTGATAAAATTATTTAGCTAATTAATACTCTTTTTTTTTGTTGAGATTCCTATTTGTGACAATTAGGTTTCCTCCATTGTTAATAACTGTCCTGTGGGGTTTATTGGGTCAGCAAAAAACAGACACAGCACCATAGGAACTACAACCAACTAAGACCAGATCTACATCAGTTGCCAAAAGCCACTCAATTTATTTCTTATCAAACCAGTATATCTGGGCTCACATTCAAAGAAAAGGAAAGTGTTTATTTCCTTATCTTTAAGGAATGTCATTTTGATGCCATTACTTATATTAAGGCCTGTTTAATCACTACTACAGACTTTTGTCACTGACTCAGCAGCTTTACATGCTACATTTGTAGAATACATATATCACAGAGTTTTTTCTCTCATGTAAGAACTACAGAAAACATTTAACAAAACTCCCCCAATTCTCTCATACAGTAAATGAAATAAGGAAGGGCAAGACTTTGTCTTCAGGAAATCACAGTTATACTTCCACTTCATCCTGAAATTATGTGAAAAAATTTCAAGTCGTATACGTCTATAATATCTTCTACTTGGAAGAGGAAAAGCGATCAGTAAATTATAATAATATATTCACTTGACCTTAGTGTTTTTTTCTTAGAATCATTAGGACTGTAGTTTAAGAGCACACCCACAACTACAAAATGTAGGTGAAATGCCACCAGTTATTTCAAAAATATATAGCTGAATGCTGAAGATAACTATATGGACCATCTTTCCTTGTAACATACCTCACTCACAAAAGGTAAAAAAAAAAAAAAAAAAAAAAAGGAAAAAAAAAATTAATTGAAATAAACATCAAAGAATATTTAATCAGATTAAAGATTTAAAAAATATCTGTCTTGCAATGTTATATGTCACACTTTCTGCAAGAAGAAGAGTTAAAATGACAGTGACCTTTTTACTGAGTTCCATAAGGCATCTTGAACCTGGCACACAGTATTTTATTAAGCAAACAACATAAAATCTCTATTTTAATTACTTATATCACCTATAAATTACTACTTTTTCTTATATCATTTCCACAGACATTTGCCTGCAAAACCAGATATTCCAAAACAATTAATTCCAACGATCTTTATGTAAAATTAGGCTGATCTTATGCTTCTAATTAGTCAGAGAGCTGGCAACCAGTAAAACACATTCTGTAAGAAGTAGGAATAGTAAACTTAACTTCACACCTCATAAAAAGCTTTGTAGTCATCCCAATGGTGGCTCTCAGCATCCTGTAAAATGCTTGTAGCACAAACTCTGACGCAGTAGTTCGTAACTTGAAACTGGAGAACGTTGATGAATTCCTGATATTGTTGGACAGGCACTAGGAACAAGGGTCTGTTCAGAGAGAATGATCAAAGAAGTAAAGATTGAAAGGCCATGCAGTAGGAGGTAACAATCCCCAGTACTGCAAATGCTTTTGATTATTAGGAATCAATCATTCATTTCCTCTCAGTCCTGGAGTCTGAACGCAACATTCACTTTTGAAAAAATCTGGTCTTTGTTTCACAAGTTCTTTAAGTATATCTACTCTTCTATAAATTCTCATTTAACCAAGTCACTTGGAAATATATTACTTTAACCTATTTTCTGAGATAAGAGTGCATTTGTCCTTCAGTTACTGGGAGATTCTGTGTTGAAGAACAAATACACCAACATTAAACGTGATAAAGAAAACAAACACAGAGTCTGGAGATTGTTTCTGTTAGGTAGGTATTCTGGGGAAACATTTCAGAATACATGTAAGTAGAATGATTGAGCCATATTTTGACTCAGGCATCCCCTTCATAAAGGCACACTTCATGAAGCGGAGGGTTAAAATCATCAGAGGGAAAGTAGCTGCACAGTGTATACAACCCTTTAGGAATCATACATTCCTTCAAAATTGTTGTAGTTCAGGTGCTCCCCTCAGAAGACCTAGTTTCTAATTTTAAATCACATATGGCCAAAACACATGGACTAATAAAGATATTCCTAGTATCCTAAGCCAAAAAAAAAAAATTCTAAAAGCACAGCTAATGTAATTATATTACCTTCCAGGTCAAATACCGTCTTAGACTTTACTGCTTCTGATCTTTCCTAATTTTCAATGAAAATTGAAGTGAAAATGTAATTTTCATTGAAATGAAAATGCATGAATGAAAAATAAATTCTAAACGTAGATTGGATATATTTGTTCACATTTTTGAACAAAGATGGTATAAGGAAAAACTGCAGGAGTGTATGTTAATAAAGTTCTCTTGGATTGCTATGTGCCAAATTTGATTTTAAGCAAATTCAGCTATTGCAAACGCCAGAAAAGAAAATTAAGACTGTAGCCTTCTATTGATACGATAGCAGAGTACTTTCAGCTCTCTGGACAATGTCAGTTATTCAAGCTTCATAAAAAAAAAAAAAAGAAAAAAAATGTGATCTGCAAATCATATGCAAATCTTACACATAAATAATTTGTTTTGTAATGGCTGTTTTAGATTATCAACAGCTTTGAGTCAGGTCTTTCCATAAATAGTACATGTAGTGCTTGTGCTAAAAAATACGATGCAATTTGGAAAACTATCATCATACTGCATCACTAAAATGAAGTGAAGTCCTATATTATTTACATTTAAATTAAATTATTACATGTAAAAGGGACTCACTTTTTGCTGTTTTCTCTCATTAAATTGCTATACATCGTAAAATGCTGAAAGACATAGATCGCTGTGGAAAGAGCAGCATACAAGTTTTGCAGAGGAGCCTTGGAGGGAACGTCTTTGCTTTTCTCCTCTAGTCTTGCCAGGACAGCTGTTGCTACTTTGCTGCAGGCCTCTATAAAGTTTGCTCTAATTTCCTGAAGAGAATCATCTCTGCATGCCAAAGCCAATGGAAGCAATGTGTCAAGTTCTTCCATGATGTCAGAACAAAACTGGGAGAAATAAACATGGCATCAAGTTATTTGTATTCTGACAGCATTGTTTAATTTATACACACTAGGGTCAGATTCTTGAATAATGAAATTGGTATAGAACATAAATATATTGAATAAGCTTTACAAACATTTCATTCTGTTGTACAGGGGAGTAACATTTATCTGCAGTAAATGAATTATTACTTCACTCCTTCTTGCTTTAAAGCTGCAAAATATATATTGAGAAAATTAAAAAAAAAATAAAACCATAAATAAGATTATTTTCTAAACTAATTTATTCTGAAAAATATACATTTCTGAATACTGAATATGAAAGAAAACTTGTCATCTGTTAGTAAGTTCATATACTGAGCTCCCTAAAAATATTTCCCCAAAGTTTGTGTTACTTTAAGCAAATATTAACAGCATTCAAAATTTTCTGGAACAGTTGCATATCTCACTAAATTCAAAAACTTGCAAACAAATATTCCCTTAGACAAACTATTTAATTAATTGCCATAAACGACCTTTATGTCAATTCAAAGAACTCTAATGTGGCCACATTATTGGTTATGCTGATTAGTTAAATGGCATGTCTAAGGATTTAAATACAGGAAATCCCTTCATAGTTATGCTTCAAAGCTTTCAGCATGTTCCCATCGAACAACTTGGTAACAGAGCAGACACTAATCAGAATGTTTTAGAACTTTTTGGATGAAAACAATAATGCCAGCAAAATTTAAAAGTTAATTCTTTCAAGTATAGACTACGGACTATTGTATAAAGCTCTGCTCAGCCTCATGTTGTAATGCTTCTCACTTTCTTCTTAATTCCATTTATATAAGATATAGAATATTAATGGTACTGTAAGTACTTCAAAGTGTAGATGGCAAACAGCCTTGGCATTCTGTGTCTCCTCAAACTTCAGATCTTTTGATACCTGCCTTAGCAATTCGTTTTGGTTGCTCCTCCGGTTGGACTGCTCTGCAGGACTCCCTCATTTGCTGGTTGTTTACAAGACTCATTGCATAGCCTGCAGCTGAAGACTGTTCTTTCTGCTCATGTTGAAGAATTTTAGTTGAAAAATCCTCAATTGCTATTGTTATACAGTGAGCCACAGAAGAAGACAGGTCTTTGAACGCATTTCTCCAACCAAAATTCAGTAAAGTAGGCTGAAATATATAGTTTTATTAAATCAACACAAATTCAGTATTGAATGTTACTATTATTACTGCCTGAAATTTACTTAAATGTCCATAACTAAATAACATTAAAGGACACTATAATCTTTTGAAATTAATTTGAATACCTTAAAATATAGCACACAAGCCTTGAAATCATATTAAGAGCAATATATGCACTCAACAAAAATGAACAAGTGAATAGCAATATTAAATTTGTCATCAAGGTTTTAAGAAAATGAATATATAAAACCCCTTGATTAAATATAACTGTTTTTTATAAGCCATGCATCTCTAAATTATATATCAACTTTCATACACATTTAACAAAGCCAAATAGAGTTATAACCTTTATCAATAGTTTAACAAGTAATCCAGCAATGGATACCATGTGATAATTCTGTCTTTTTTGTTTGTTTGTTTGTTTGTTTGTTTGTTTGTTTGTTTTGGCAAGGTAATAACCAGAAACTACTAACCATGAATATTAATAATAAAGAAGTTAGAGAAGGTGGTTTTAACACAGCCACGCTGGATTTCACTCTTTAGAGGTGGATGTAGCAGAGATCAAAATGTTTAAATGGAGATCTCTAGTTTTTAGCCAAAGCTGGATTTTACTTTGGTTTATATTCATTGCCTGTCTTCTCTAGACAGAGACTTCTGAAGTTATCTGAAGTGTTACAGTTGCACAGAAGACACAGTGGGATGTAGTTACTTTTCCACTATTCTTGGTTTGCATGGTTCATGTAACTTACAGCAGACTTCATGCTTACCAGAAGTGACCGAGAATTGCACCACTGTAAGAGAAATATTTCAGTGGTGTAAGATGTAGTGTAAAGATCCCCAATATGAGGACATTATAGGAGAAAAGAGAAGCGTTCCTAACAAGCTGTAGTTACAAAATTAAACTGAAAGACAATGAAAGGCTACAAAACAAAGGGGCTTGCACTTCCAGCTTTACTCCAATTTAGAAGCTGCCTTCTCCTTCCATGCCCCTTCCCCAGCCCCAATACTCAACTCCAGAGAGCACAGAGACAGCCTACCCAGATACCCATTTCTGTAATTCCCCTGTTTGTAATGTCTATTTTTCATTTTTACTTATTTATTTATTTTCCCTGTGATCTTGGGTCAAGTACAGCTCAATCTTCAGAAAATGTTCTTTGTAATCTATAAGATACAGGAACATCTGCCCCACAAATGGATTAAAAGCACATTTCAGAAAGCCATTTCAGCATTAAAACTCAGCCGTTAGGAAATTAAATTCCACCACTGCACAGTATCAGACTTGTTAGAGCATTTAGGTCCCATAAAATCAACAGTAAAAATTTGTTTAGTAGTAAACGACTACTAAAACTTAATCTGGTATGTACCTTCTACAAAGAACACCGCATACTACACAGTACTTTGTTGACATCAAAGAAACTGATCATCATGTGTGTAGGTATCCCTACAGGAAGGATTATGATCAAGTGCTTAGAACTTGATAGATTTTTTTTAAGATTCTTCTTTATTTTACAATATATTTAGTATTGAATAAAAGCTAACATATTTTAGCATGTTTTTACTGTTTGGTTATAAAGTATCTTATATTTCTAATGCTAAATCCATTCTATTATTGCTCAACCTTAACAAAACCCACCAATTCTTTATGAGTGCCCTAAGATTTTACTCCATCTTAGTTGAGAGTTTGCACCTCAAATTCATTACAGTAACTAAATAATGAAACACTGGCAATAGGTGTTTATAATGAATATGGTGTCAGGCAGCACTGAAGACACAGACAAAAGAAAATCCCCCACAAAGTGTTGCAAGACTCTTTTCATACTCACCTCTTTTACCTGAAGTAACTGTTCAGGAAGCACATTGGTTTCATTTGCTCTAGTTTCTCCTATTAAAAGCTCCCCACTAGCTTTCTTCAGAACTCCTGCACAGTATGATAAAGGGGATCAAAGTTAAGATTAATTCTGTAGAAAAGTCAGCAGCGTACAACACCTTCTGATATATCAATATGAAGCATTAAAAAAAAACTCAACAAGATGTAGTGGAATACTAATGTTATGATAAAGTCAAATTCAGGTTATACACAGCTCCTTTTACATAACATGATGAAATCCACATTCCATTGTATTCATATTTTATACATACACACATATAATGTGTAAAATACAGTTTCTTTTGTCATTAATTCATTTTTATACTGATTGCACAGTCATCTATTCCTAGGGAGAACAGATAATGTTAGAACAGCTGTGTAGAAATTAATTTGTATTCTTTGTTCAGTAAATTAAATGAATTGCACACTAATGTATTTTTATAGTTTTTGTTTGGAAATGCCAATATGGTAAGAATAAAAAGACATTTAATTAATACAGTTATTATAAATAAAATAATGGCTACAGGAAAAAGAACAGGTGAAGCTCCTTGAGATGGGATGGTACAAAGCTCACTCATAAATCTTGAAGTAATGGAAATATTGCCTGGTTTGACAGGGACAAGCCAACATCTGGGGTAGACATCACTTCCATCAGTGTATCAAAAAGAATATGAAAATAAAACCAAACAACCTAATATTTTTAAAATCTGTGTCCTAGCATAAAGCCGGCAAACACAGGTGTAGATATTCTTAATTTAATATAACTGATTTGAAATTAAAACCAAGAAGTTTTAAATGATTGAGTGCTGTCAAGTATTACTAACTATTATCTCTTACACATAAACTTAAATGTCTTCAGTCACCTGAAGATACTAGTAGTACACATAGCCAGGGTCTAAAGAGCTTTCCTATTTCTATCAAATATACAGTATGTGAATATATATGGGATTTCATTTACCTAGAGTAGATTTTACTTTTCTCCTAAACAATTCAACCTCTGAAAATGAGCATTCCACTTTTCATATGCCCATACAGCATTCTAAAGCTTCAAGTTTTTTATTATTGTTGTTGTTATTACTATTTTTTTTTCCCAGGAACTGTTTTCATACAAAACAGATCAGGAAAACAAAACAAAACAAAACAAAAAAGATTTGAGCTCTGAAAAATAAAAGATAAATTGGTAGAATATAAAAAAAGATGAGACTAACCAGATAACCTAGCTCTCTGATCATTCAAAGTATGGTGTCGCAGACAGCACCATGAACACTACTTATTTTGATTTGTTCTAACGCATGTTATGATGAAGTTTCTTACACCTTTCTTTAGAATTTACTTCAGAATGAAAAAGAGAACTGACTGGATATTTTTACTCATATTTATTCTGTACTTTCTACCTGAAATTTTCCTTGCTTTTCCTGGCAATTCATCTTTTTTATAGATATATGTTCTATTCTAACAGTGAGCACAATTTTATATCAGCTATTAATATTTTTTATCAACACTTTAAAGAAAAACATTAATACTTAACCTAAAATCCTTGTGTATTTGTAGAATTGCTCTCCAAAGTTATCCAGAACTCAAAGCTAAGACAAGTATTTAGCTGATGGCAGATTTGGATCTCCAGGACCAGAGGCACAGAGCCAAATGATCCTCCCCTCAGCATTAGTCATTTTAAATGTTTCTTCATTTTTTAAATCAATAGGCTCTTACTAGACTTCCCCACTTCCTTTTCTAACAGCCTGAGCACTCTTGTCTTTTATTTGTATATACATATATACAGATATATACACATGTGCATGTGTGCTCACACACATATAAAACATTTCAGTCTTCTACCCTTCACTGTTACCCCACTTTCTCCAAATTTTCGGTTTCCCCAAATGTCATCTAGGTAAACTTGGCTTTCATCTTGTTCATTTTAACCCCCAGCCAGCAGGGACTCCCTCACACCTTTTATCGATCACTGTGCACTAGCTGCAACCTCCCCAAAGCCTAGGCACTTTAGATGCTAGCACAGCCTTCCCTTGGAAAATTGTTTCTACAGAGATACACATAAAATTACTCCCTTCGTGTCCTTCTACTTCTTCACTTCTCTTCTGACTGTCTTGCAAACTCCCCTGGGAAATAAAAGTGCAGCTTTGTCCAAGAGGATGGTACTATAGTAACTGCAAGCTGCTGTAGTGAAGCTACTCAGCCCAAATTAGTTCCCTTTGTAGACAGGAGCTCAGACAATAGGTAGGAGGAAGCATCTCTACCTAGACAGTTATCATTTTCTACACAAATTCTTTGAGGCCTCTCTTCTCCAAAATTTCAAACTTCAAATTCTATTTATGTGTAAAGACATAAATATGTGTCGTCATAGTCATATGGCTGTTAGAGAATTTGCAGAAAGAGCACAATATAAATGTCACAAAGAAGCAGAAGATGTAGAAGGAATAATCAGTTTTTTTTCCATACTTGCTCCCTTTCAAGGGTATATTCTATACCTCCATGCTTAAAACTGATGTTCTTCATTGCTATAGAAGACCGAATCAACCACAAATCCTTGCTGTATCTTTCTTGAAACTTACAATCTACAAACTTGATAAATTGCTCACAATCTGTGTTACTTCAGTATCTCAGGCAGGCAGTTAGAATCATTTTGATAGCAGATATTCAAAAGAAGATTTTATCAAGTGTTTTACTTAAAATCAATACTTTTTTAGCCAACCTTTCATGCTTAAAATTTGTATGGGATAGGTCTTCTCTTGAAAGCAAATATTGCTGCCTATGTCCCCACTGCCTTCAACGTATTTCATTTTTTGTCCAATTCAGTACTGTTATATTTTTGTGAAGATTATGACAGTGAGACTTTGTGCATTGTTTACATATATATATATTCCTTCCCTTTAAAAAGATCTATTAAATTATTTTTTTACAGAATTTTGAAGCTTCCCATTTTTTTTTCCATAACATTTAGGATCTAAAGAACTGTCAGAGTTACTTCATCTAACATCAGCATAGAGTAGATAAGCCTTGAGGAAACCTTTTTATGACTGCTCAGTAACTGTAAATAAGGTAAGTAAGTGTCACCAGAGCAGCTAGTTGGATTCGGTAGGCTCATCCAGAATTTTTATTGAAACTGTATTAGAAACAATACGTCTTCGAGAACAGGGAAATACCATTCCCCCCTGAATACAAATACAGAGAAGAAGCAAAACATATTTTACATGTGGTAGATTAAAAAGCCTCCTACTTCCTTTCTTCAATAACAGAGCCTCCTAATTCCTTTCTTCAATAATGGACTTACTATTTTTTTGTTCTATACTCAGTATATTTACTCAGCAAACTGTAATAAAACATATACTGAAAATGTACACCTGAAATCAAATCCTTTCTGATGTAAATTCAATCTTCACTTTAGATTGACCTGCTGATAATTACATATTTCTAAAAGAAGCTACTTGAACATTTTGCTTCAAAAGCAAAGCAAAAATCACATGTTCTTTTTTGAATCTTTATAACTTCAAAGTCTATTAGGAGGATGTACCCCACAAATTTGATTCTGCACTCCTGTTATTACACTTTCCAGAAATGGATATAGAGTAAATGATTTCTTCTTATGCTGTGAAGGAAAGACCTTTGCAAGTCTTCCAGGTCCCCTGAGGCAAAGCTTGTAAACCTAAGGGCTTGACAACTTTGCCCACAGTGTTTTCAAAGAGCTCCATTGGAAAAAGCTTTTCTTGGTACTCATTATCTGATCTGTCCAAAGTTCACCTTTCTCACTGGAATGAAAAAAAAAAAAAAAAAAGTGAGGCACAGATGAAAGTACGTTAGATGTTTTTGATTTCTTAAAAGTCTCAACAAGAGGTTTCTGAAAAGCCAGAGGGAAGAGAAATCTACCTTAAAGATGGGAAGAGAATGCAATTTGGCATGATCCTAAACCAAGATCTTCTGCTTAACCTTTGACTGCAGCTTAATGTTCCAGGTTCCTTCAAAGAGAACAGCTCCTGTGATGCTGCATGTACTAGATAAGTCAGAACATCTCAGGGAATTCAACTGAACGTAAATAAAGAACTAGACTATCTCATCACAGTAGGCATGATGAGATACCTGCAGAAGAAATGGTTGAATGTCTCTTCAAGAAAAAATAGAAGGTGGTTACTCCTTCCATTTTCTGAAACCTATTGCTTGTAGTACAGGAAGTAAGGATACGAAACACTGAGAACAAAAGTTCTGTAACCATTAGAAAAATACAGATACTCTTCCTCAGAAAGACAGAGTGTTAGCCTTGTCCAGATGCCACACTAAAGTTCAGGGATGGGGCAGAGTTCCGTCATAATTTCCATTATCGTGAGAACTTTTCATGAACTTTTTCTCATTTTATTTAAGAGAAAAATTGAACACTACACTGATAAGAGATGAAATGAGTACTTAAACTGCTTTTTTAATTTTTAATTGTGTTTAGATAATGAAAATATAATTAGAAATCACGTGCAAAACTTAGGTCTGATAAAGAAAAGTCAAAAAATAAAATCTGGAAGGACTAGATGGAGACTACTGAAAAAAAGTTAGAGTGGAAAATGCAATTCACAGATTTTTTTCCATCTATGTAAAACAATTTGGGAAAATGAGTATTCTGAATATATTCCAGAAGATGTCAGATATAGAACTCTCCAACTGAACTCAGAGAACTATCCGTACCACCTAAAAAAATCTCTCTACATCCATCTCCCTACAGAGTTCACTCTGGTTCACTGTTTCCTTTGGTGCTATTGTCTGACATGGGGTTACCATCAGAGAACACTGGTAGGCAGTACTTCCCTCTAACATCTATTTTCAACCGCCTAAATTGGTCTTCATAGGATTCCATTGTGCACACTGCAAAGAAACTTGTCTTGTTGCCAGCTAGAACTGTGAACTACATGTCTTTCTTTTCTTCACTGTTCTTTTTTTTTGGTTCACAAGCAACCTCCTACCAAAAGCAGAATCCGCAGAAGAGACTACATCCAAGCGATAATGCAATGAAAAAGTATGAAGAGAAGCCCAGGTGGCCACCTTGCAAATTTCCAATGTGGAAGCCTTCGACCTCTCCGCCCAAGAAGCAGCTATAGTCCTAGTGTAATGAGCTTTACAAACCCTGGGAGCCTCTTTACCCTTAACTACATACGCCTCCCTAATACAATCCCTTAACCATCTAGCTAAGGAACTCTTAGAAGCCATTTGACCCCTCTTAAGACCCCCTAAGAGTACAAACAATCTGTCAGAAGATATGAAATCTTTGATTCTTCTGTGATAAACCCTAAGTGTTCTTCTTACATCCAATTTATGCAGCCATTGCTCTTTGTCATCGCTGGGTTTAGGGAAAAATGAGGGCCAAGAAACTGTCTGATTTAGATAAAACTCAGATGCCATCTTTGGGACAAAAAAAAAAAAATTTAAAAAGATGAACTGTCCAAAGAACCACTTTGTTTCTGATGGAACTTTACACGTTCTATATATCAAGATTGAAGTACTATGGGATACACTGAACAAAAATCAACTAAAACTGCCATTGAAACAGCTATACAAATAAACTCAACACTTGGCATAAGCATATGAAAATACATTATTTTTGTTGCATCTCTGCATGAATTACAAAGATTAAAAGGCTCCTCTCAATACTAAAAGCAACCAGAAAGAAAAGGAAGCAAGTGCAAGCTTCAAGTCTACGTGATGTCTGGCAAACTTTAGTTCACTTGGATATTAGCCTACCCTTTGTGAATTGGCCTGCTTCTCTTAATTTACCACCAGTACTACTTGCAGAGCACTAATATTTCAGAAATGCCTACACTGCAGTGACTGCAGGCGAGTTTGCATTCACCCAACCTAGCTTTAAACCAGTGAGAGACAGTAAGGGTAGCTGTCTATCAACAGCAGCACACAGTCCAATCTGGGCTAATTTGCTCTGCTTCTTAGGCTAGTTCTGCAGCCTGTGCTGCGCTGTATACCTGATACTTGTACCTGAGTCAACTTAAAGCTGCTTTGGACAGATTTGCACCATATATTTTTAAATTAAACACGATTTCTTGTGATAAAGTTTTTAAGTAGAGAAGATGACCATCATATTTTATATTCACATATTACAATGTATTCTGATGAAAATAAATCAAGGTTTCTAATAAATTGTTCTTATCAAAAGTCAGCCTTCATCACTGGAAAAAAAAAAAAAGATTATCAGCCTACTGTAAGACAGTTACAGAAAAAATCTTAAAGCCCTTTTGGTACTGAACAAAACCTGGAACTACTGGAAACATAGCTGTCATTCTCCCACATCAAATCAGCTTTCACTTCATCACTACAACTTATATTTCTAACAACATGAAGTGAAAATAACCGTAATAAACCCTTCCTTTAGTCAAGACTTTTTTCTTTATTTGTCTAGCCAAGTCTTCTCTTCACATATTCTTCAGAAACTGATATAACTGAACAAATATAACTGAACAAAGTTTTGTGAATAAAACTTCCTAATCAGAACAGTAACATTGGGAGAAAAAAAAAAAAAAAAAAAGATATGCCTGATGACTTCATGAACATCACCTGTAAAAGATCTACCTCTACCTTCCCCTGTGTCTCAAAGAGTAATTGTATGTTTTCTTTAGAACAGGCCTTCTAACCAGAAGACCACTTCCTATAACCTGATCTAATCATATTCCCCTTTCAGATTTGGTAAGTAGAGATGCCATTTAGGAACCTGCTTACTATAGACATGATTACTGTAAAAAAGTATTTTTCCAAAAAGAAGGCTGAATGCACTGTTGAGGAACATTTCTGAATGCTATTCAGCTTGAAGAAATGCCTCAGGATAAAATCCTTACTACATTTTCTGAAAAGTAAAATATTTCTTGTTAACATTGAAATAATTAAGTTCTCTGAATTATTGAAGATCATGTCATTAGCTAAACATGACAAGTCAATTGCCCATTTAAGAATATTTCAAATTTTTAAAGTTTTCTTCTCAGAAAACATAAATAAAAAGAACATCTAAAATTATCCTTACTGAATATGTACCCTAACCTCCTCATTAACCCTATGAGAAGTTTACTATAACACTTTTGTAGGATCAAGGCCATAAAACATAAAACATCATGTATAATAGCTTACCACTTCTTGAGAACTAGTAAAACTGAGAGATTAAAGGAATCTGAAATACATTGAAACCAATAGTAAAAATGGAACTTGAATACAAATTTTATTTGAGCTTTGATGTAAATTCTAAGAATACATAGTCTGACCTGCATTTCTTTATTTTAGAGTGTCAGTATTTCAGATGAAGAATCTATCAACGTGTGCCTCTGAACTCTTTTCATCTTTTTTTCTTTTTTCCAGTTTTCACCAATTTAGTATTCTGAGACCACGTTCCCAAAACACCTTGCTTCTCTGCTTGCAGCTTGACTACAGAGATACCAAATATTTGACTCCACCTGTCCTTTCTCCCTCAGCAGCCTGGCCTCATTTCTGGTCTGATCCTTTCCTGCAATATAATCAAAGCTCCTGAAACCACTTGTTCTCTGGTGACCTGGAATCTCTCCACTGGCAGAAGTAGCAGTGTAGAAGAACATTTTTCAGCATACTGTGCTAAAAGGTGTTATTCACCTGAATTTTCATGATTTTAGGTTGTCCTCATCTGACAAGAATTCTATTAGACAAAAAACAGAGCAAGCTTGGAATCTAAAGTAAATACGAGCATCAGGCTTGATAGTGAAACATTTTATATTCTCTTGTAGAGCCTTCTTTTATAAAAACAGCTACTGACACCTAAACATAGTACATAATAGTAAGTGTTTGTGGGAACTATTGGTGAAAGCAAGTCTGCATACTAAAACATTTATTTGATCATATTAATATCAATAAAACTGATGTATAAGTCTGTTTTTCTCTCTTGAAAGAAAAAAAAAAGAAGTAGATTTCAAGGGCAAGTACAGAAATAGTCATAGTTTCAAGGAATGCAGACTTCATATAATATTTTCTCCTATAGGAAATATATGGTATTTATAAGAAATTCAATAACAGTCACAATGTTACAGTGCTTGATGGTTCATCAATAACAACTGTACATCACATCTTAATACACAACCATCAGTTCTTTTCTACAAATCATTTCACTGAAATGTAAATCTGTGTATTTCAAAAAAGACTTTTAGTGGATATAGTAATACACTCACTTCTATAATATGATGGCATAAATTACGTAAGTAATGTTGAAAATCATATAAAATTATCCTTTTGCACCAGATAAAATCAATAAATCAGGAAAAGCATTCATTACCTTCAACATTCTTATTCTTCTCAGTAAATAAAGGCACCAACAAAATATCTGTGGAGAGTTCTTCAATTTTTTCTTCCATTAATAAAAAGTGTTTGATGAGTTGAGAAAGACACTTGAGTTGATACAATGTTAAACAGAAATTCCTTCCTTTTTTGTGGTATTCCTGGGAGGCTGTTCAAGCAAAATCATAAAATAACTTACTTTATCTTCAAAAATGATCCTACAAAACTGATTATGTAGAAAAGTATAGTGCATCAAGTAATTTCATTCTTTTGCCATAGCATAATTTATCTTTTTCTGATTATAAAGTTTCTCATTATTAGTTCTTCCCAAGTCATTGGCATTTCTCAACTTTCTGGGAACATACAACTTAACTCCAGGTTTTGTTATTCATTAACTAGCATTTTTTCAAGCAACAGATCTACTCAGAAACCATCTCACTTGCAGTTTACAGAAAACAAAACAACAAAAAAAAACACACTATGTTACAAAAACTAGTAGAACAAAATGAAAAAAAAAACCACAACACACATCATTACTATATTTTAATGGTTTGGGACATCACATCATTACACTGTCACTCTGCAAGTCACCTTGTCTGTTTAACAATCTGCTAGCACAATACCATTGATGAATATGACATTTGAGTGAAAAGAAACATCAATCTAACACTCCACAAGTTTAAATATGTGGGGTTTGAAAACAAGCAAGACTGTCAGTGAACAAATATCAGCAAGTATTATATCTATAAGCATCTGGTATTTAAAAGAAGAAACTGAACATATTATTTTGAAATGTTAACACCTGTAATCGTAACATATAGTCATGTCACGTAATCTAGGGAACTCTGCTTTGAGCACAGTCAGACTATAAAATGTAGTGAGTTGTTTCCAATTCTGTATTACCAAACCACGTATTTTTTTTTTTTTTTTTTTTTGTAACTTCTTTAAATGCACTTCTATGCAAATTGTAGTGAGATGATATCATGTTCCTATGGAGTTCAGTTGCAGATGTAACATCAGCAGAACGGTTTACATAGACATTGTCAGAGTGAGAACCAGAGTAATCTGAAAGAGAAGCTCTGAAAGTACTCAGTACCGCCCTTTTCCCTCAAAGTTCCTAGTTTTTGTTTTGTTTTGTTTGTTTGTTTTTGGTATTCACAAATCACTTTTAAATAGACATAGATCTAAGTAGCAGAGCTGAGCTCTGAATAAAAATTCCCTAATTTGCTATTCTTGTTTTACAGCCTTAGAGATTGAACTGTGAGTTTTGCAACCACATCTGAATCTCCTCAAAGTTCCAAACAGATGTATTCATGTTAGTCCCCTACATTTCTAAGAATGCCAAAAGAAACTGCTGTAGATAATTGCCTCTGCTGGTGCCTTGCCTCTGTGAATAAGGAGTAAATAATACCTGCAGCACTGGATTTCCAATTTCAAGTCTAAATCGCCCCCGAAAGATATTCTGCTATTCAGAGAATTCTCCTTTGCCTGAAAGGTTGATAACATAAACTGAGTTTAACTGATAGGAAATGACTGCCTGAGTCTACAGACAGACAGAAATAACAGATGCAAGAAGTGAGAACCATGAATCACATCATAAAAATCAATGGAACATTAGTTCTGTCTCCTGTGATTTGAAAACATTGGGAAGCTCCTGTCCCCTCTCCCCGGGAACAAAGGAACCTTCCAATTATTTGACTGCCCCCAAACTATTGTCCTCATTAGACTGAAAGTAAGTGGACCTAGAAGCCAAAGGTATACCACAGTAATATTAACTTTAAAATATATAACCAAACTCAGAGAGAAGTGAAAAGTTATTTTTTTACTTTCAGTGATTAGTCATATATTAAATATCATATATATTTCAGCTGGAAGCAGAAGATACTAAGTTCAAAGGTCCCTCTTTTACCATGTCATTAATAATTTGAGAGAATACTTCAATATGTGATAAGCATGTATATCCAAATGAACACTTTCATAATCTTCCAAACAAGTTTTTACTATTTAATACTATGTATGTTCTAGAAACATCCTGAAGAGGAGGCCGAGGGGAGGCCTCATGGCGGCCTGCAGCTCCCTCACGAGGGGAGCGGAGGGGCAGGCGCTGAGCTCTGCTCTCTGGGGACAGCGACAGGACCCGAGGGGACGGCATGGAGCTGGGACAGGGGAGGGTCGGGCTGGGGGTTAGGGAAAGGTTCTGCACCCAGAGGTGGTCGGGCACTGGGACAGGATGCCCGGGGACGTGGCCACAGCACCGAGCTGACAGAGTTCAAGAAGAATTTGGACAACGCTCTCAGACATAGGGTCTGGTTTTCGGGTGGCGCCGTGTGGAGCCAGGAGTTGGGCTTGATGATCCTTGTGAATTCCTTCTGACTTGGGGTATTCCGTGATGCTATCAAACTTCCATACAAAATTAAGAAGAAATTTGAGGTAAGCATAGCAGAAATTCTGGTTCTGATAAAAAAGATACAAACAAAGCAGGTAAGAGGTTAAGGGTTTAAGTGGTGCAGTCACGAAGGCCTGAAACATGAAGCTGAAATCCCTCTAAATAGACTAATTAGCTTGGTATTCATCAGAAACCTATAAATATGGGAAGTGAGAAAATGGTGATCATTTCAACAAAAAGTGATATGCAAACCTTCATCAACCCAGGAGTCTTGATTCCTTCAGCTTCAGGAGATACCTAGACCAGAAGATGGTCAAGATAAAAGCATTAGAAAACAGAAGGGAAAGATGAGACCACCATGTAAGAAATGCTTTTCCTAGAATTGCTGACACTAGAAAAACAGGCTGAAGAATCATTCTTCGCCAAAGCTGGAAGCCAGAGAACCCTTGGGCTGTGATGATTCACATGACCCAGAACCTAAGACTTCTCTGGAAAGCTATAAATAAACAACTAACTAAATAAATAATTTCTATATGGGATTTATAGACAGTTCCATATCATATCATTCTTAAATCTTCTTTCACCCTGTGTCAGGCTCTCTTTTGTCAAAGAAAATGTAATATGACTTAATATTTGACATCAGAGTATACCAGAGATGCAGATGTAACAAAGATTAGTGCATCATTTGCACAGGTTCTTTATTACAATGCTACAGCTGGGTCAGGCCACATACTCTTACATTAGCATTCAGCAGAAATCGTGCTGATGAACCTGGCTACCTACCACAACTGATGGTAATAATGCTGGTTCAGTAATGGCAGGTCCTCCAGCAGGACTTGCACAGCTGACATAGCTATGTGTTATTCTGCACAGATCACATAGTTTATAATGCTGCTGACTCGGGGTAGTAATCTTTGAAGTAACCACCTCTCTTAACGAGAACTACCACTGTAAGACTCTGTTCCACCTCGTTTTATGTATAGAGAAGCCATGGGTCTTTGTTAGACAGTGTAGTCCCTAGGGCAGCAAAAGCAGAAGTGTGCCAAACACAAACTCTTATGTAAGACTGATGCTATTTCTTGTGGATTTGGATAACAAAAATGTGTTGTTGGCTACTCCAAAGAAGTTAGCTTGAACATCAATTTGCTTTGCTCATCCACAGCAATTTGGAAGAGCTGGTCAGGGGAAACCACTAGAAGTAAATTGCCTTTCACATATGGTCAGTTCCATGTCCACAGTTTTATTCTCCCAGAAATGACAACTCACGCATTTAGTGCATCATGGCAAATAGTGTGCACACACCTGCATATCTAAAACTTGATTGAAAGATTTTACATACATCGCAGGCTCTGTGAAGTTTCAAAACAATGATGATGGCAAGATTCTGCTTTGTTGAACAGGCTGCTTGAATGAGATGCTTGTTTTATATAGAGAACGCACACATCATAGTCCTTTTTCTTCCCCATTTCTGATGTTATACAAAGAGGTCAGAGAACTCACACAATTCAGAAAGAGCGACATCCATCTGTGATGAAGATGGTATAAAGCTGTTGACAACATCCTAGCCAATTCGCAAAGAACCATGCACAAGGGGATTGGAAGCACTTGCAGCGGATCTCAGCTTTCTTCCTGAACAGCCTGCAGAGTGTTCGCTACTCTCATTCTTCTCAATATGATTGTTTCTGCATTTCTGAGTTTAATTCATGTAAGCCCTTTTACAAGGAAACAGCTGCAGTAGCATCTTTAGCTACAGGCTTATGTCAACAGGACATCCATGGAGCCCTCCTAACAACAGGACATGGGGGCTTCCTGTTGAGGCACTACCTTGAGAGGAGAATTTCTGAAAAGGGACAGAAAGACTGGTTCAGAGGCTACAAAGAAGCAAAGTGGATCATATAACCAATGTCAGTGTTACAGGGCGCCAATTTTGCCAATGTTGCTCCAAATAGCGGCGAAGTCAGAAGCAAAACAAATATGGATAAGAAAATGCTCTGAGCTCCTGAGCATGGCCTCAGGCTTCACTCCATGCAGAACAAGAATCACAAAAATACTCTTGTGCAAAACCAGTGCCTATACTGAATATTTCTGAACTGAAGAGGGGACTCGGGGGATTTCATCGGTCTAATACTTGACAGGAAGGTGAAGAGAGAATGGACCAGGTGCTTCTCAGTGGTGCCCAGTGCCAGGACAAGGGGCAGTGGGCACAAACTGGAGCACAGGAGGTTCCCCCTGAGCATCAGGCAGCACTTCTGTACTGTGCAGGTGATGGAACAGTGGCACAGGCTGCCCAGAGAGGTGGTGGAGTCTCCTCGGAGATCTTCAAAAGCCTCCTGGACATGGTCTGGACAACCTGCCCTGCTGGAGCAGGGGTTAGGCCAGATGAGCTCCTGAGGTCCCTTCCCTGATTCTGTGACCTGCTCTGGAGACTGAATGTGCCAGCGGAAGATTACTAAGCCTGTAGGATAAGCTAATTCTCAGGCACACACACACACACACACAAAAAATAATAAAAAAGATCCAATGCAAGCACAATGTTAAGGAGCAGCAAAGGCTGGCTGCTTTCTTAGGGACAAAGAGTAGAGCAGGAAACATGGCCACGAGGTCTTGTTCCTCACCAGGCAGGACCCTGTTCTGCAGTCTCTATGCAGGGCACACAGGGCAGACCTGAGATGATCGTCAGGTTAAAACCAAGAGTCCAGATCATCAGCCAAGTTTGTGGTGATGACACAAGTCTCAGGCCAGGCCAGGAGTCAGGATGTCTGGTGAGTGTAACCGAGGCTCAAACACAGTCCGGTGATCATCAGGCAGGACCATAGCATTAAGGCAGGTCCAAGTGCAAGCCAAGAAATCTCAATCAGGTGGGTCCATGGCAAGTCACAGGCTCAGATGTGGTGGAGCTGCACAGGACATCTGTGATGTAGTTCTGGCAGGGACTGAAGGCCCAGACCTCACCTGAAATAGGGATCATGGAGAGGCTGCAGCAGAGGTCCCAGAAGAGGTTGGTCAGGACAACAAAGCCTACCAATACACCCAGGGTTTTGTGCACAGCCCTGAAGGAGCCTCAGTTTTCAGGGTAAAGCCATAGAAGAAGAGGTCATTTCTGGAAAACATAATTTCTGCTTCACATCCACCGAGGATAACATAATTACTCTGAGAAGAGGAAGGAAATAATGCACTTAAGGCTTCTGCTACATAGATGATGGCCTTTTCTGGGGCAGGGAGAAAGACAAAGATTTTACTTGAATTAAATACAGCTTGCACTACTTTTATTTGGACCGAGTAAATAAAGCTTCATGGTTCATAATAGAAAAGTGGCAGGAATCAAAAGAATAAGCTCATAAGGTTCATCCTCTTGATATGTCTACGTTTAGAAAATCTGTACTCTTGGCTTCCTCTCACATATAGGCAAAGGGTGCATAAAGAGTAATTTATTTCTTCAGGCATGCTGATTCACCACCCCAACCACTGAGTGACAGACATCAGAAGCCTGCCATCTGAGAAAAAGCTGACTTTCAGAGAGCTTTGCTGAAAAAAAAAAAAAAAGAAAAAAGAAAAAAAAAAGAAGAAAGAAAGACTAATAAAAAATGTCTTTCAAATTGTGCAGGATTATGAGAGTGCCAGGTAAGTGCAAAGTTTGTCTTTGTCAGAGACCATTTGGCTGATTGCACCTGTACAGATGTAGATTATTTTTCTTCAGCAGACAGGAATAAGCAATCCGACTTAGGTGATCAACCATCCTGCTAAACTAGAGATGGACTACACTAGGTTTTGAGTTTCTGTTCAGACCTCATCCAGGCCCGGTGACATCAAAAATTAGCAGATGCAGAGTCCTTTCCAAAGCAACAGGAAAACCTCAAATGCAGGCAGGTCCAAGGATGAGATAAGGCTGTAACCTATCAGATATTACATAGATGAAAAGAGGCCCTGAGTGAAGGCAACAATACCACACCCATAAGGAGTAAAAACTATTCAAGAAAAAAAAAAAGTCTGATAGTAGACAAGGTAAAAATGCAGGTAACAAGCAGGTAACAAGCAGGTACAACATCCTCCAAATTAAGATAGCCTTCAGGTATGATAGACTTACATCAGCAATAAAGCACAAATCCAGTTTTATTTTTTTAAATGGCCTGTATTATCTCAGAAATGTCATTTTCTCTTGAAGAACGGTTAACAAAAATTAAAGAATGCTTAAAAGGTTTTCTCTTTGAGACAAATTACAAACTGAAACCATGTAAACTCCTGTTCCATCTTTGGCTATTATTCAACTGGAATTCTTTAATTCTCGCAATTCTGGAAGTGTTTCAGCATCTTGATTCTACCATCTTAACATGAAATCCACAGGTCCTGCATTCTATACCAGACTGTTAATCCAGGTTCTTAGGTTAATTTTAGCCAAAACAGTCCTACCATCCACACAGAAACCCTTTTCACTTGCATTTTCAAATGTGCTAAGCCTAGATGAGTTTTCTTAGCGTAAATTAGGACAGAAGATCCACTGTAAACCAGGTTATGGGTCATCTTCCACCCAGCACCTACTTGCATAATCACTCAAACCCTGAAATTCTTGCAGTGGTCATCCCACAGTTTCCTGCTTTTCTCCCTCCATCCTTAGAATCCAAGGTTCTCAGAGTGTAATTAAGAAACGTGTCACTTTGCTTGAATATTTCATCTGCTAGTTCCATCTGATTCCAACTTATTTTAAGAATCAGTCAACTACTGATATCATAGAATCATAGAATCATAGAATATCCCGAGTTGGAAGGGACCCATAAGGACCATTGAGTCCAACTCCTGGCACCGCACAGGTCTACCCCAAAATTCAGACCATGTGACTAAGTGCACAGTCCTTCTTAAAAGAAGCACAGTGCTTCTTAAACTCCAACAGGCTTGGTGCAGTGACTGCTTCCCTGGGGAGCCTGTTCCAGTGTGCGACCACCCTCCCGGTGAAGAACCTCTTCCTGATGTCCAGCCTAAACTTCCCCTGCCTCAGCTTAACACCGTTCCCGTGGGTCCTGTCACTGGTGATAACGGAGAATAGGTCACCTGCCTCTCCACTCCCCCTCGCGAGGAAGTTGTAGACTGCGATGAGGTCCCCCCTCAGCCTCCTCTTCTCCAGGCTGAACAGGCCCAGTGCCCTCAGCTGCTCCTCATACGTCTTCCCCTCCAGGCCCTTCACCATCTTCGTCGCCCTCCTCTGGACACTCTCCAACAGTTTAATGTCCTTTTTGTACTGTGGTGCCCAGAACTGCACACAGTACTCAAGGTGAGGCCGCACCAGTGCAGAGCAGAGCGGGACAATCCCTTCCCTCGACCGACTAGCGATGCCGTGCTTGATGCACCCCAGGACACGGTTGGCCCTCCTGGCTGCCAGGGCACACTGCTGGCTCATATTCAACTTGCTGTCAACCACAACCCCCAGATCCCTCTCTGCGGGGCTGCTCTCAAGCGTCTCGTCGCCCAGTCTATATCTGATATCTGTTTCTTCTTTTAATGTATTCCATCATTTCATAGATATCTATACTCACCTGCCTTCTTACAGTTTTTGTTTTCAAAGTGAAGAATCCTAGCTTGCCTATTTCTTCCTTATACGGAAGTTGTTCTAGCTGTTTATCACCTTCTTGTCCTTCCCTAAGTATCTTCCACTTTCTTTTATGGCAAAAACTAATGAATATGCCTATCCAGAATGCGGACTAGTGAAATACACACTATCAATAATATACAAAGAGACACATACACAATACTAGTGAAACTGGGGACAACTTTGCAATGCTATCAGACAGTTAAATGAATAATGATTAATTATTAAATTAATAATAAATTAATAATTTATCTTCTAAAAAGGTAAATTAAATACACTGTAGAGGCTAATCCTGCTCAAAATTAATTCTTATAGAAGACATACAGAAGTTACTACAGAAAGAAATTGCCCTTATCAATAAAAAATATGAAGAAAATAAAGAACCAAGCAATACAAGAGACACCCTAAAAATCAGCACTTCAAGGTTAAATTCACTGTGGATGCAATATGTCTTCAACAATGAATTTCAGACGTCTCTCTCTTATTTGTATATAATGAAAAATATTTTCTGCTAAATAATGTGACTACTTGGGAGCTCTTTGGAATTTAAAACAAACAAACAAAAAAATGCATTGTACCAGAAAATTTTACTTTACCGGTGATTAAGTTTAGAACTGCCCACGTGAATTCTAAGCCACCAAATAAGTTATCCAAAATATTTTTCAAGAAACATAGAATAAAAGACACACTTTCAGTAAAGTATTTGATCATAATATCTAACCTTCTCCTAAATACTTAAAATCAGTGGCAAGATTTCTGCCTTTACCTTACCACTTGAAAAGATATGCCCTTATCTCTAAAAATGAAGAATCATCAGAAATAAGGCTGTTCTAGATCTTAATGATCTGGGTACACCTGCTAAGTTATAGAAAGTTTCAAAAGTGGTGCGCTCCTCAAAGCTGCAGCTCTTGAAACCATTAAATAAAGTGTGTTCCAATTTCCTTGGTTAGTACTTGGAAGCATTTAAAATCTCAAAGGCATATGAAAATATGCATATGAATGAATCCTATAACCTTAAAGTAAGATTTTGTATTTTTTGGGCCTGGCATGTTATATTTTTTAACTCTTAGGCATTCACAAAATCTCAAAAAATGGAATGGCTAATTCTGGTCATTTGAAGTCATCCAGGGATGTGACACAGTAAAGTGTGGTACCAAAATCCCTGCATCATAGGCGAGCTGGCTGTGGATGTTCAAGAATAGCTACCCTACCACAGTGCTGCTCTCAGATTAATTAGCCTTACTATTCAGTGTACAGAGACACAAGGCTAAACTGCTTCTGAGACTCACAATGGAATCCTTGGAAAGCAACCTGATGACTGCCTTCTTTAGTGATTACAGTGGGGATTTCTCCCTCAGCAGGAACCAAGGGTTTAAAATGCTTTTAATCAATTTTACTATAAAATACCTTCCCAAAACATTAAATATCATTCCCCTGCCCCCATTTATAAGGCTTAATTTCGTATAAGATAGATCTACAATATTGTTCTTCTAGGGACACAAGAAAGTGATATCAAGGATTTCATCCAGTAACAATATATGAGGAAGAAAATTGAAAAGAAAACCTGTAATATTTAACTTAAAATCTAACGACAACCTGCATGCAAATAATAGAGTCATTCCATAAATGGAAATAACATTTTGTTAAGATCTGAAAAGAAATAGCCTAATAAAGCAAGAGAAACTCAACTACTGGTAGTCACTGTGTATAGGGATATTTCAAGGGGTAAATTTTCAAAGCTGTGCACAGGGAGTTGCATACATAAATTCCATCAGCAATAATGTGTTCCTCACCTCTCAGCAATATTAACTTTTAAGTGATGCTATAACTATTGTAGCAATCTTGCATTTATGACAGCATTCATCTGCACACAGTAACTCCCAGACAGAGCTTGTATATAAACTGTACTATTATTTCGCTTGCATTTAGTAATGATATATTCAATTTTTATGGACATCTGCTCACAGTTTTCTCTTCTTAAGCTGCATGTTGATATATGATTTTTAATGTAACTGCTAGGTTTAAATAATTAGTATTGCTGGATATAATCACTAATTTCCTCATACTGTAAAAGGCAACTTAATATTTCTGCATAGCAGATGTAATACACAGTACTACACAGACCTAAATTATTACAAACAGTGCCAGCAGTTTTCTATACACAGTACTTAAGATAATTATAAAAAAATCATCTTCATTACTGCACGCTAGCATTTTTTTAACAGTTTAATTTGGATAGGTTACAAGATACATTCAAATCACACAGATACAATTACTGCAAACCCAAGAAGCTATAAAATGTTCCCCAACAAATCCCTTTGACCCTGTTAATGTCTGTTCCTTGTTAATCTAAGGCAAACATTGTTTGTAGTGCGCATTTGTTATGGAATATGAAAAAAAGAAAGGAAATCCCTTAACAGTTGTTATTGATTCCGGCATTTACTGACTGAAAGTTAAGTGCCGTTTACAAAACAGAACAGATGCAGATGCTGACAAAAAGGTAAACAATTGTTGCATGGCTTACTGCCAGATTCTAAGCCAATATATTAAACTCCAAGTGAAGCACATTTCCCCTATAGATTGCACTTATTGCCACTTCATTTCCTATGTGCTCTGTCTCTCTATTGCTGTGCCTGGCACTAAGCTATTTTCAGTTCTTTGGTGACCCCTGAGGCCTAGTGCTACCTCACATAGCCATTAGTGAAGGGAATTGCATGTGTCTGACATGGCCTGAAACCAATTATTTGATATTTTCTTCAGAATGATGCCCAACTCTGTTGGGAATGAGCAATCATGAAATAATTTACCTCCTGATTTAATTTTTTCCTGCACAAATTAGTTGTAGCTGAGCTAGCTATACACAGCTGCCTGTGACATATCTCTGTCTTATCAAGGTTCTACTTGAAATGATGAAAAAGGGGAGGGGGGAGGAGAGCTGAATAGAATAGGTCGGGGAATCCTGCTTTAAAAAGGCATTGACAAGTTTATCAGATATACTGATCACATGTACTCTCTGCTGATTGAAACTGACAGACCCATAAAGAACTATCAGTGCAGCAAAGGAAACCACACGGATGCAAACTGTTATCAGCCTGTTTAAGGTTTTTTAAACACCTGTCTTACTTTGCAGCTCCTTTTTTCTGCCAGTGAAGCCTACAGGTGCCATGGGACGCTGATAAAAAAGCTCATGCAAACAGATTACATGTTGGCTCTGTGTTGTGTCCCCCTCCTCCTCCCCTTTTTTTAAATGGTCGCAGATCTGAAGATAGAAAACATTTTTGTATCAGACATCGCCATTAACTTATGGCTTTTGTAAATGCTTATACTGTACATCCACACTGTGCACTTGTCAAAAAATGCAGTGAAGTACGGGATTTCAACTTATGTATAAACATGGTAAGCATGTATAAATTTGCATATATTTAATCAAGAAAGGGTGTCTGTCATAGGAAGAGAGATGTCACTGCCAGCTATTAAACAACCTCTGTGAAGACTACACTAATCTTTTGAAGGAGATTCACTATACATGAAATTTTAATCAAATCTACTCCATAATGTCTTCCCAGTTAAATGAAACCAGTTTTCACCTCATCGTGAAGGTTGATTCCAACATCAGGTTGCTAGATGCTATCTAGCAAAAACCTAAGTCCTTTGTTAACAAGGAGTGTATACGTCTGTCAAAATTAAATCTTCACTTGTAATCATGTTCACCGATCAAATGAGAAAAGGATAGACCAGTGCTGGAAACAGAGGCTGGAGAGCAAGAACAATGAACTGATCGTGCCCTGACGCTAAGTTTATGCAATAGTCTTAAGCAAACCATCTCACCAGTCTGATCCCTTGACAGCATACAGCTATTTTGCTGTTGAACAAATTATAGAGAATTCCTCAAGTGCGCTGAGGATGAAGTGCCCTGTAATAACAACTAACAAAAAAACTTTACACATAGACACCTATCTCAGCTTGATCTGAAACTACAATGTGCTCCTTAATTTTCCAAAATACATGTATTTTCTAACAAATTAGAACACATCCTGATCATACACTGCAATTTCTGGTACACAATCACATTGTAAAGAATTCAAAAGTAAACCAATTAATTAGTCTATGAATTAAAACTAATTATTGATGGGTCCTTTTAAGGAATTTAGCAGGTGGTATCCAATCATTTTCTGATAATTATAATTATCAGAGTAATGAAATAGCAGAAATCCTTTAAATTTCTCCATAGTTAAAAGCAAGAAAACTTGCAGATAGGCTATATTTGCGTTTGTATTTGTGGCTTTTTTAGATGTTATTCTATAACTGACAACTTCTTCTGAAGTACTGACTAAAGGTAAACAGTTCTCTTCAGAAAATTGCAGGAATTATCCTATGGCAAAATCTTATTCCTTGTAACATTTCTCAGTAGGACTGAAACCACATTCTGGCCTTACCAATGCCAGAAACCGACTCTACACAATTATTATTATTTTTTAATTGCTGTTGCCTACATAGTGGGCTGAGGGAGTTACTGCACTCCCTCAAGCCTTCGCACACACAGGAAACAACAAAGAAGAGTGTAAAAGAAAGCATACTGGGGAGCCTGTAGCAAACTGGAGATGGCACCTATTTTGAAAGAGAAGAGTTCCTGAAGAATTGTAAGAGGTTGATCTTCTTCAGTCTTTGCTGGAAGAGAATTATGTACTGCCAGGTATGTCAAACTTTTTAACAAATGCTAACTTTGATAGGACTTGTGTGTGTTCCCCTGTGAGCCATTTAAAACACTTAGCTGACAAAAACAACTGTAATTTTTATTTGAAATCACTGTAATTAACATATTTATTTTTAACTGACTTAGGTTTCTTAAATATCTGCAAATACAAAAATGTCTGCTAGCTTTTTTTTTCTATCCTCTGTACTTACATTCACAGTAGAATGCTTGGGTTTCACACAGATCGGTTCATTACAACAGATACACTCTATTAAAATTAGATTGCTAGGAACTTTCAACCAATCACAAATTTCTATCAAGCGTTCATCATTCCTTTGTGTAGTCTACACTTGATATTATGTATTTCCCTAAATAATAGATTAAAGTGCTTCTGTCACTTTTGCTTCTTTTACTCCTTGGGATTTCCAAGATATAACAGAGGCAGATAGTGACAGCTTTTGTTCTAATAGGAGAAAACACTCAGAAAATTACTTATAAAGCTGGAGTCGATACTTGTATTTCTGCTTCCTGCCTCTTGATATTTCAAAACCCTATTTAGGCAAAATCACCACAAAGTTCTCACAAATATTTTACAAAGAATATAAAAATCAGAAGTTTAGGCACACAGAAAAAAAAACAGCAGACATTGCCATTTTCAAACTTACAGAGAGAAACATCTCTGCAAATTCATAACCTTTTAATAAATATTTTGTAGAAAGGATAGAACATTTTCCATGTTACAAATATAGAATTAGTCATAAATTAGCATAAATGTGCACATATTGGTTCCTCCTCATTGCTACTATACTGTTAAAACACCTCTTTATATATATGAGCTCTTTATATAACTCCTTTTAACTGAATCAGCTCCAAAGAGTCCCCAGTGGTTAGGGGTACTAAAAATCCTGAGAGGGCACCACATGTTAAATTTCAAACTCAGATGTTGGATTGGGTTATAACAACGCTTATTCTCTCTAGTTAAGACAAGACAGGAATATCTGCATTGCAAATGTAGAGACACAAATTATAAAATGACCAAAAGATTTATCAAAACAAACAAACAAAAAAATCACAAACAACAACAACAAAAAAAAACTCAGTAAATACAGCATCCCCTTGATTGAAAATAGAGGGTTTTTTTAATTTCTAAGCCTAAGTGACCATGAAAAACGGGTTTATGTTCTAAGCTAGCACAGAACATCCATCCCTTGGATATAACACCTCTTCAGTTTAAATAGATGTATCTTTCTGCAAAACATCCTATTGTGGCTAAAATAATTTTGCCCTTTAAAGTTAAACTTTCTCTCTGAATACACATTTTGTGACAGTATAGGTTCTCTGTCCTGACAAAAAATCACAGCCAGGACCATCTAATTAACTTGTGTTTACATGATGGTGGAAATACATGTTGAAAAGTCTCCTGTAATAACTTTCTTTTCAATCAGTAATGCAGGAGTCTCTTTAGTCACTTTAGAAGACATTTTTGAAGTCTTCTCTTATCTGCCATGGTTCTACACATTTTTCTTCACACAGCCATATAATCTGAAGTAAAAGAAAGCCTAGATTAGTAATTCTCAAATTTTGTCACTTACAATTAAATAGAATACTACAGTATATAAATCTCAGATTGACCCCTGACCATCCACAAAACATCATACTGGAGAGTAAATCACTTTCATCTTTTAAGCTTGGGAGGAGAATACAATAATTAGAGGCCATAGTGAGTTAAATGCTCACTTCATGCTGAGGAAGAACACCCAGGTGTGCTGAAGAAGCAAAAAGGAAGATAATTAGTTGGTGTTTGCTAATTGTGGACATTTTGAAAGCAAAAAAATAAAGAAATAAGAAAATAATAATAATAATTAAAAATAAAATAAAATTGGATTATGTCCGTTAGTTATTTATTCTATTTATTTATTTATTCCATTATTATAAAATGGAATTAAAAAATAAACTGGAATTATGTCCCTTTGAACTTCTACAGAATTCAGTAAACAGATTCAAGCTCCTGTTGGCAAAGATGAAGTGACATAACTTCATTAGGACACAATAGCCTCTAAAAATATGACCCCAAAAACCCATCAACTATTTCCGATTTAGTAATATATAACTTTGAAAGCAAAGTTAGTGCCTACTTATCTTGGTAAATAAACAATATGCCAATAAAATCCCAGAATGGGCATCTTTTCAATATGACAGTGAATCAATAATGAGATTTCACTGTCAGTTTTCACATTACGAGCTTAATAAGTAATTTCAACCAACTGCTCTAAAAAGGACGGTATTCAGGCATGCTACCAGCTTTGAAATTCTGTCAGTTCAATTGACATTTCAGTAACTTAGATACTGTTATCTTACCCCCTACTATAAGCTTAAAAAGTAACAAGCTTAATGCTTTTGTAATCTTTACAAAAATGTCATTCTCCCACTAGAAACACATTTGTGGTCCTAGGGTATTATGCTCATGTGGCCTTTAAAAGAGTACCTCTTTCTTATTAAAACTTCTACTCTCTATGTTCAAACAGATGGTTTTATTTTCTCCTCAGCTCTACTCATATTTCCATTTAATATAATTGTGCAGTAGAAATCAAATACAATACTTGCAAGGATAAGACATAAATAATATGTGACAAAGAGGCTATGAAACACATTATTTCCTAGATTAAATGCAAAGACATTTATTTTGTTTCCCCTGAGTAATAGGATATTGTTTTGGCTGTCAAAATTTTATGGGTTTCCCAAGGAACAAAGGCAACTGCAGAAATCTGCATCATATCTGTATGTCCGTTGTTTTTCTACTCTAACTCCCTATTATATATCCCTACCCACACTGTCTGCTCAGTATTTTTTTAGTAGGTGGGAATTAAACCTGTTGAATATCTCAGTACCGATTGACTTATGATACAAAATTAGGGATCTCTGCATTTTTAAAGTAAAAAAACTAATGAAGACATCTGGATTTTTACTCATTCCATACGTAGGATTTATGTAATTTTCACTGTGATGTCCTCTTCATGTTTTCTGTGAAGGCTATATACACATAACATAGAAGTACTATGGTTTTAATTGATCCATATTTCTTCCCTGTCTTTCACTAATGGAAACTCCAAGTTTTTTCATTCCATCTGTGTAGAACATTGGGAAGACTGTGGCATAGATCACTATATAGAGTGGAGTTCAAGGAGTCACTAGCTGTAAAGCCTATTTACATACATGTACCATTCCTCATCAGCAATTGTCGCATCTATTGCTTTATACAGGCCCCCTATAGCCTGCTCCTATAAAAGCTGCATTACCAGGCACTCTGCAGTGACAGAAACAGCAAAAATAGAAGAGAAAATGAGATGTCAAGGAGGCAGAAATATAATTGAAGTACACCAGCTACTTTTGTCATGCAGAAATAGAAAATGAATGCCCATGAGAAGGGATGTGCAGTTTATGGTGGGTCTACTGTTTTAAAAAAAAAAAAAAAAAGGAAATACAAGGAAGCAAGAAGGTTGATGTTACAGCTTCTATTACCTGTATTTTTGTCTTCACAATATCTAAGGGTCGCTATGGTACACATGTAGGTCTTCAAGTAATTTAAGGCTTAAAATTTATGAAAATGTCTTTAAATAAATTTCATAGAATCACAGGATGGTTTGGGTCGGAAGGGACCTTAAAGCCCACCCAGTGCCACCCCCTGCCATGGGCAGGGACACCTCCCAGCAGCCCAGGCTGCCCCCAGCCCCATCCAGCCTGGCCTTGGGCACTGCCAGGGATGGGGCAGCCCCAGCTCCTCGGGGCAGCTCTGAGTAAAAAGCTGATTCCTAGTGTCTAATCTAAACCTACCTTTTTGGGGGTTTAAAGCCACTCCCCTGTGTCCTATCCCTACGCCCCCTGACACAGGGTCCCTCCCCAGCTTTCCCGCAGCCCCCTTTAGGCACTGGCAGGCCGCTGTGAGGTCTCCCCGGGGCCTTCTCTTCTCCAGGCTGAACAACTCCAACTCCTTCAGCATGGCTGGAGAGGTGCTCCAGCCCTTGATCATCCGTGTGGCCCTCCTCTGGACTCGTTTTAATATTTCCATGGCCTCCTTGTGCTGGGGGCCCCAGAGCTGAGCGCAGGGCTCCAGGTGGGGTCTCCCGAGAGCAGAGCAGAGGGGAACAATCCCCTCCCTCGCCCTGCTGGCCACCATGCTGTCGGTGCAGCCCAGGCTACGAGTGGCTTTCTGAGCTGCAAGCACACCTTGCCAGCTCATGTCGAGCTGCTCAGCAACCAGCACCCCCAGAACCCTCTGCTCAGGGCTGCTCTCAGTCCATTCTCTGCCCAGCCTGTATTTGTGCTTGGGATTGCCCCAGCCCAGATGCAGGGCCTTGGTATTAGAATTTTTGGAAAATTCCACAATCGTAAATTTCTACAATTAAATTATTATTTTTTTTAATATATATATATAAAGCATTTCACCTTTAATAATAAATTGTAGATATAACTGAAAACTTCCTTGCATTAATGCAAGGACCTGGGTTATATAATGGACTGGAACTATTGAGCTGGGATCTCAATGGGACATTGTAATCTGTAATCCGTATGGGCTACTTTATATTAGTGTGCTTTACCAGCACATCAGAAAGATGCAACAGTATCTTCTGGGAGAGAACAGTAGTAAGGCAAGTGACAACCATACATTTTCCCTTCATCCTAAAACTTCTTAAAAGCAAGATTTCATCAATTGACTACACATAAGAAAACAATCTTTCTGAAATCAATTGTCCTACAATGCTAATATTGTAGATTATCTACTATAGATTGTAATCTGGACAGAAATCTCAACAAAGGTGCAAAGGCATAAATATTAGTTACATGAAATCAAGTCTGCGATTCTTTAATTTCCGTATATAAATGTTGAATAAATTACACTACAGTTATGGAGACCTAATTATTCCCAGACATGAACTGATATATTTTTTTTCATCATGCAGCCACTTAACCAGCATGTATCAATGCTATTTCAGGCTTATTTTTGATAGATACGATGAAGATCATACAAGATTGGTTGTAGGCAATAATCATGGCTCAAGAGATCACAAACGAACTGAATTTAAATTAAGTGGAAGGATAAAAGAAAATCTGTAACTAAGGTTCTTCATTTCAAAGGGAGGAAATGATAAACTAGTGGAAATAAAGCCATGTGGACATGAATATAGAGGAGAAATGAAATTTCTTTAAGTTAAAGGTGCAAACCTCAAAATTTGTAATTCAACTTAGCTGGAAAGCAAATTGCTGGGAATGTCTAAGAACAAGTGACCTCAAAATAAACTGTCCTTACCAAGTCCTTTTATTTAATCCCCCCAAAGGATCTTTATGGAAAGAGGTTACTGCAAAGCCTGTTTCTCTTCTTGTTCACATCTCTACTACACAAATGCAGCTCCTCTAAACAACAGTCAGTACTTCTACTCAAGTTCAGATAATACACCGTACTTATTTTTTGTTCCATAATCACAATTATGTTCCTTAGCAGCTCATGGATATTTAAACGTAATAAATTAAAAACATCATAACTGAAAGCACACTTTGAATCTGTCTACTCAATATATTCAAGAAAATGATACTTGAACATATCTTTATAATAGTATCAAGTTGGTTGTATTTTGGAGAAAGAAACAGGAGAGAAAAGAGAAAGGGGGCCTGCTGGACATAAGTAAGATGTTGGTAATATTGGGGTAAAAAGGAATATTAAAACACTTCAGTGAAAGTGATTTAATTACTTTGTAGCTAAAAACATATGTAGGCCTACCTTCATCACCTTAGTTTACCTTCACTTTTCAATAATATTTTCATAGAAATAAGTAGACACTGATTTTGAAAACCATGCTACATATTGTTTTACATTTAAAAAAAGTCTCATTTAGGGTTTTAAAGTTATTAATTATTTAAGTATAGAAAGGTATTTCCTAGGGGTAAGTGCTATTATATTATGGTTCATATTCATTTTAAGGGTCTCAGGCAAGTTTACTACAAAATTAAAAAAATAAGTGAATGAATTTGAACAAGTCAAAATAAAAGAAAACCCAAAGCTCTATACTTTATTTAGTTTTAACCATAGGAAATTAAAAAGTAGGCTAATTAATCCACATTAAGTATTTTCTCTCTCTCTGCATGCACATAAAAAAAAAAAAAAGAAAAAAAACCACTATATAAATAAAACCAAAGAAAACCTTCCACTAATACATAAAATGTGTATAATGTCACGGTTTTAAAGTTTCTTTGGCTGATGTCTTATCACTTGTAAGAGTAGCTGTTTTTTCATTTAAAAAGAGATGAAGGATTAAGATAGGTCACAAAAGCCTGATTAAACTAGCTTGACGTTTTTGTAAACAAAGGAACACAACGAAGTTCAAAAGGTAGAAATACAATCCACATTTAACAGACTTATTGCAAGTAATGAACCAAAATGGAAAATGAAGCAAAAAATCACAGGAGATTAGCTAAAAACCAGCTGTCTGGATGATTCATTACGTGCTAATTATGTTAACAAATACATAACATTTTTTTTAAATACTTAACAGTATGTAAGTTTCTGAAAGAAACATACAATTAATATGATAGAAATACAAGCAAAATATATCTATATATATATATTTGGGGGCAGGAAAAGGGGAACCATCCTTGGATATTATTTTAAGAAATTCAGAACACTGATGTTGTGCAGAGGGTACACACACCAACGAAGGGGACCCATGCTAGATAAAAATCTATTACTAATGCAGCCCAGTTAAGAATGGCTGAATTCTGCATGGTTAAAGATATTAAGAGGCACTGATTTACCTAGTAACAGGATAAAGTTAGAACATAACATGAGCTACCTCCACTACAGTTGGCAATCAAAGGTATCAAGTTCCAAAGAATTTGCCTCTTTTCACATAGCAATTTGCAAGCTTGTCTCTCAGGGCGTTCTTATCCTCAGTCCCGATAAACAGATATGATTTCATTACAGTAGTTAACAAATAACTCTTCTAATAGAACATGAAAGAAAAAGCATTAATTCCTTAATTCCTAAATAGATTGTTATACATGAAAAATTTTGAAGATTTATAACTCTGTTAAAGACTGTTATAGACTGTCTTTATATTCCAGACAGAAGTAGGTCATCTATATAAAGTTTTCTTAGGTTCTGATTGTTTGACTGTTTTCTGTTATTTTCTTTTCTCTCCTATACAGGAGGATCAATTACAGTAGATTTTAGGAAAAAAAAAAATAATTCCCTGGGGGTGGACTAAGTAAACACAAGCTTTTTTTTTTCACTTGTGGGATAACAGTCCCCATTGAATGCTCTAGATTAAATTATTTTGCTGTTTTGAAATGTGCTGGTTTGGTGGTTCCCAGAGGGCAGAGGCAACATGCATCAAAAAATAAGAAACACATTCGTAGAGCTTTCTTTCAGCTAGGAAAACAAAAACAAATATCCTTCCCCTTCCGTTCAATGCTCCAGTATGTTTGGCTTTGCTATTTTTTTATTTTTTTATTTTTAGATACTCAGCAAACTGGGTATCGCTGTCAAGCCAACCTATTAGAAGTTGTCTTTTTAACTTAAGCTATGTACAAACACAGAATTCCACTCTTGACTGTGTAAGGCCAGCAAAAGGTATCCTAGACCTAATCAGTATTTAATAACACTTCCAAGCAGGAAAAGCCACTTGACAGTACGAACTTGTTTACAGTTATAAACCACACAAAACAGTTATTCTGTACATTTTTTTCCAAAATATTTCTTTCAGTATAAACAGACTTGTGAACACTTTAATTCCAAGGGGAAAATGCCTTTTTCTGACTTAGCATAGTATAAATCTGGTACAGTCAAACATATGGAAAAGAGAAGTCTCTTACCAGAAAAGACTCTTCACATACAAGCTCACATTCAATTACCTACTTAATAATAATTGCTTCAGTAATGATACAAGTATAAGTTTTACTTCATTTGATTAATAATTCCAACATAATAGACAAGGCTTGAAAATTAAATAAGATTTAAAAAAAAAAAATAAAATCCTGTATAACTTCATAACTCTGACCCCCTACTCTATCCTGTTGACTAAACTGTTGTCACTAGTTTGGCTGATTCTGCAGAAAACTAGTGAGAGAATGCAGGTGAATCAATGCATTCCTCCATGCCAACCTCTTGAAGTACAACACTAGGAAATACTATATGGTCAGCCGATGAAGAAATGCACGTGACGGCCACTAAGAAGACATTTTGAAGATTAAATGATATTAAGAAACAACGCTTCTAAACACATTTTATGGCTGTACTGTGATTAACGCCGGTGAGCAACTGAGCCTCACAGAGCTGCTGTTCCCTCCCTCCACACAGCAGGATGGGGGTGACAATCAGAGGGGCCAACGTGAGAAAACTGGTGGGTTGAGATAAAGACAGCTTAATAGGTAAAGTGAAAGCTGTGCACGTGAGCAAAGCAGAAGGAATTTGTTCCCTCCATCCCATCGACAGGCAGATGTTCAGCCGTTTCCAGGCAAGCAGGACTCACCATGCCTAACGGGGACCTGGGGAGACAAATGCCATGACGCTAGCTGTCACAGAATCATTTCCCCCAGCTTTCCCTGCTGAGCACAATGTCGTATGGTATGGAACATTGCTGGGGTCAGCTGTCCTGGCTGCGTCCTCCCAGCCTGCTGGCTGACAGGGCAGCGTGAGAAACCGCAGAGGCCTTAACGAATGTGCCAGCACTGCTTGGCAAGAGCCGAAACCTCGGTGTGTGCTCAGCACTGTTTTGGTCACAAATCCGTTATGGCACTCCAGGAGCTACTCTGAAGGAAATCCAGAATCCCAGCCAAAGCCAGCACAGGGTGCTAAGGGGTCAGATACTGCACCTGAAAATCTGACATTTAAAATATTTTAACCAAAATAAAAATCTTGTGTGGAATTCATGAAATACAGGTAGTTTTTAGAATTCATAGAATCATAGAATTATTAAGGTTGGAAAAGACCTCTAAGATCATGTAGTCCAGCCCTTAACCTAATACAAAAATCCACCACTAAACCATGCTACACATTCCTTGGAGACCTGCTTTAATTGTAGCAAATGTTTTAAAAGTCACCAGCAGTTCCCAAGACTTACATTGTGTATTTTCATTTTCTCTGTCCTTTTAAATTTGCAATAAAGCTGTGCACTGACTTAAGGACTGTAATCCTCCTTCACATAATACTGAAGCCGTTAATGTGTGTCTTTTTAGAGAGCCACCCTTATGGTCACTTTAACGTCCATGTCTTAGATGTAAAATGGAGATAACTAGAGCAGTTTTAAGATGTTTTGAGTGTGAAAGAAAGATTAAGTCACAGACTTCTAGGTTTCATAGAATCACAGAATGGTTTGGGTTGGAGGGGACCTTAAAGCCCACCCAGTGCCACCCCCTGCCATGGGCAGGGACACCTCCCCCCAGCCCAGGCTGCCCCCAGCCCCATCCAGCCTGGCCTTGGGCACTGCCAGGGATGGGGCAGCCACAGCTTCTCAGGACAACATGTGCCAGGACCTCACCCCCCTCAGAGTAGAGATGTTCTTCCTAATATCTAATCTAAATCTACCCTTTTTCAGTTTAAAGCCTGTGTCCTATCACCATAATCCCTGATAAAGAACCCCAGTCACTCTCCCATCACCGGTTACCTACCAGTCATTTTTTGGCAGTGAAGCCCTTTCCTGACTCATAACCCCACGTATAACTCAAAGATACTCTTCTAGTCATTTATTGCATAACTGAGATTTACACTGACACTACTTCTCGTTTTCCACCAACACTCCATTCCACTAATTACATCAGCTTTATCTTGAACTTGTCATCTTTTCACATTATTTGTCTGCTTACCTCTTCTTTTACTTTTTCTTTCATGTGTTCCTCCATATTTCAGTTCCTGTTGAAAAGTTATTTCCGTGTTTCTTCCAGTGGAATTTCTAGTTGACTTAGATTAGCATGTAGGTTGATTTTAAAACTCACAAGAGTATAATTTTCTTCTGAGTACACCTGACAGATCATCACCTCCCTGTGTTAGGTTTTCATGGCAAAGTTTTGGCAGCAGAGGGGCTGCAGGGGCCAGCAGCTGCCCCATGTCAGAGAGGAGCCAGCTCCAGCTGCTCCAAAAGGGACCCACCGCTGGCCAGAGCTGGGCTGTGAGCGACTCTGGTTGGGCCTCTGGAAGATCAGATTGAAGAAAGGGGAAAAAATCTTCTGTGCTACAGTGGCTGGGAGAGCAAGGAACGAGACCCAGCCCTGCAGCCCCCCAGGTGAGTGCAGCAGGAGGGCAGGAGGTGCTCCAGGCAGGCAGCAGCAGTTCCCCTGCGGCCTGTGGAGAGGCCCCTGGTGGAGCAGGCTGTCCCCCTGCAGCCCACGGGTCCCACACGGAGCAGATCTCCACGCTGCAGCCCGTGGAGGAGCCCCCGGTGGAGCAGGTGGATGTGGCCTGGAGGAGGCTGCGGCCCATGGAGAGCCCCCGCAGGAGCAGGCCCCGGGCCGGAGCTGCAGCCATGGAGAGGAGCCCACGCAGGAGCAGGGGGTCTGGGGGGAGCTGCCGCCCGTGGGGGACCCGTGCTGGAGCAGTTTGCTCCTGGGGGATGGACCCCGTGGTACGGAGCCGTGTGGGAGCAGGTCTTGAAGAGCTGCTGCCTGTGGGCAGCCCCCGCAGGTATTCTTAGTTTGCTTTTAGTTCTCACTGCTCTGGTTTGTCATTAGTAGGCAATAAATTACATTAATCTACCTATGTACAATTACGTTATGGAAGTTTCCATGCTGTGTCACTTTTTTGCAAAGCTCTGATTCCTCCCTTTGCAGATTGGCTTGTCATGAATCACCAATAGTAAAAAAAAAAAAGGATAGATGTAATACATTGATAACAGATTACTGCTTTAAATTCCTTAGAACAAGAAGAAATGACCAGGTAGAATTAACTATAACTAATAGTATATTCACAGGAATAGAAACCCTAAATGTTTTTTGTTTGTTTGTTTGCTTTTTGAGAATTAAGATCTGCATAGTAATCTTTTTGGGTCACCTCTAGTGTATGAATCTGTGTACTTCATGGTCAGAAAACTTCTAGCAATCAAAATAAAAATTGTAGGGAAAAGATTGAAGAGCTTGAAGACCTTGTGTTTTTTAAAATCTGGATTGAATAGTTCTTATTCCATTGTATATTTCAGTAGTTGGAATAAGTTGCATTAAAAAAAAAGAAAAAAGATTAAGACATGACAACGTTATACAGTGAAGTATAAAGGGATTTCTACATAAATAAACATAAGATAATTTCAATTACTTTAAAACCATTCTTTATCACAATTCTGACATAGTCTCTAACTCAATTGCAATAACGCATTTAAAACATAAACCTGTAATTAATAACCTCTGGCCTCTCTCTTCAGACAAAATAACCAGGCGTACTGAAAAAAAAAGGTCATAGAATTAAAATATCTAATTACAATGAACATAAAATAAGTCTACTAACCCACAGCATGAACTGTTCCTCTATGCTTCTTTGAAATCTTGTTTGCCTTAACTATATGCAGAGCATTTTCTTTGAACTGCAGCTCGCAAAGTCTTTCAAGAAGAACTGTTATTTCCTCAGTGATGGTATCCAGATAAGTTTCATTAATAAACTTCAATGATGAAGAAGGATCAATAGTTCCACTTAGTACATAGAAATCTTCTTTTATCATTGTGCACAATGTGGGTATTGAACTTTGGTAGCCATGAACGACTTTATCAAAATTTGTTTCACCACAGCCAGACAAAATACAGTTCTGTAGAAGATCACTAACCAGTTTATTCTGCATGTTTTGATACCTTGTTAAGACTTCTGATTCAGGGTAAAGAAACAAAAGTTGCTGTATGCACTGAGTTTTAAACTGTATTTGTTGTTGCGAAGCATTAGTATTTGTTTCTTCTTGACTTTGCAGTCTATTTACTAAAAATCGTCGAAGATGCAATCTCACATCATCCCAGAGAGATTTCATGTCCATAGTTGAATCATCCTCAATGGCATGAATGGAAGATGTAAACTCAAAAGACGTCCCGCTTGGAGTACAGGGAAATGAGACACCACACTGACTAGAGAGATCCAGAAGGAGCTGAAGTATCATTTCTTCTTGATTTTGCTCATTTTTCAGCAAGCTTTGCTAACAAAAATTAATCAGACAGCATTTTAGAAATGTTTTGTTAACTTTGGTTAATAAAATTAACAGCTTTGTGCTAGAGTACCAATTATTTCCAATGCCAATTATCTTACCAGCAAATGAGAAAATGAAACAAATTGCTCTATAAACAACAGAAATAACAAAGGCTGTTTTCCAATGAATTTATGCTCCTATCCATCCCTTTGTCTACCTACTCCAGTGACTTTACATTCTTCTTCCCATCTTTCTTACATCCTCAACCCATTTTGTCAATCAGTCCTACCCCACAATTCAAAGGAAAGCCTAGAAAAAACATAGCTCATTAGATAAGCCTTGGCAGACGATAGAGACTGTTTGTTCAGGTCCACACACACATCTTGGAAAGAAAATTGTATGAAATTAACATTTACAAGGATAGTAGGAGGTTTTGCTCATAAAACCAAGACAGGGATTTATAAAATAAACCTCTGTTACCCTCTGTGTTCTGGTTCAGCAGGCAACTGTGAGAAACGCTATTCTATGCATAAAATAATCTGCCCAGAACTGCCTTAAAGAAGTACAATTAAAAACTTAAGAATTGAACAATGGGCTTAGATCAAATAGGGCGAAAGAGTAAGAATCTGCGTATCCTGTCAAATCCAGCTGCAGACTGATATATTATCAGTATGGGAGCCTCAAAATACATCTCAGCTACATGGATTGAGGAAGAAGGAAGACAGTTAACAGAAGATCCAAGAAGCCACATGCATACATGTACAGACTTCACTGCATCTGAAAAGCCTCCGTCTTGTTTCATGGACAGGATCTCTGATCTTAGAACCACTTCAAATCCAAGATGCCAACCAGCAAATAAGAGGTTCTTGTCACACCTTGATGCCTTCTACTTGGCTCACAATGACATAAATGTAAACGGCACTCTGCAGCTTTCTTTGATACGCTTGAGGAATCACTTGGATGAAGAAGTGGTGTCCAATATATTAGTAGAAGGCAGGCCCACAAGTCCCTTGGTCAGTGGATTCCTAAATCTATTTCCTGTCTTGGAGAAAAAATCTTGCCCATTATAAACCCATTTCCCACACTCTCAACATTTTTCCTGTTGCAGGTTGGCTTTGCCTGCAGCCCTAGGCTCATCAAAGTTGTACTGAACAGACTTACTCTCAGTCTTCCAGCTGCATGAGAGACAACTACAGAATTTGCCATCACAGTCACAAAAAAAATGAGAGAAACTGGTTGCACGTTTGATTCTCTGGGTTTCAGGAATCAAGCGGGCAAGTCTGAAGTGAATCAGGATAGGAGGGGAATCAGGGAAGGCCCTCTTGCTTCCTCCCTCACCTCCCATCAATTCTCTCCAAGATCTTCCAACATAGAAAGTGTTGTGGCAAATTGCATAAGTATAGATCTTGTCTCTCATGTCCTTTATTTGGGTCTCTCCAACCTATAATGCAAGGCTGGTAAGGCAACTTCCGGAAACCTTCTACACTCAGAACTACTGATTTAGTTAAACTAAACTATTTACAGGAAATAATCAGTTTTATTTCTTTTCTCATTATGGAAGAGAGAGAAATGAATCTTATTTGAGTATGGTAGTACTTCAATAATTTTGAAATTAAAAAAAAAAAGTTCTTTCTACTGTAGCACTCTTTTATCAACAGATAATTTAAGAAATATAGAAAAGACAAATTTTTTGACAAACTTTTCAGTGTGACTTATTTGCATGCTATTCAGTCACAGCAATTTTTCACTATCAGAACTTCTTGTATTTTTTCTTAACGACCAAAAACTGTTGCACTATTACGGGAGAAAGCAACATTTTAACCTACCTACTGGCCTTTATTTTGGAGTGTTCCATTAAGAAAAATAAAAAACTTTTACTACAGTAGGTAATTCTGAACAAAAGACAGAGAGCACAATTACCTTCCATACAGGAAAGTCTTAAAAATTGACTATCTAGCTATTTTTCTTCCACTTCACATCTTTATTTCGGGGAGCTCCCTATGAAATTTTGTACTTACTAGCAGGAAACATATGTTGTAGACAGAACAATAAAGAAAATTATCAGTCAAGTATCTTCCTATAAAAACATGCATGTTATAGAAATATGTGGAACTAGTTAATATCTTAAATAGTAGAAATTTATATGCATATATGTAAAGCTGATTCAATTTCCTTTTATTGTCTACTAAAGCGTTCTATGAAGTGTTGTGGATGCAGAGAGAATGTGTTGAGCTGGTAAACTGAGACTCTAGTCACTAACTGCTGCTAGCATAGTTAGAGTAGCTGGAAAGTCAAGTGCCCACAGATAGACTTATGAATTTAAAGTTTTTTTTTTTTTTTTTTTTTTTTTTATGAAGCATGCTCAGTGATTATATTCTGAAATAAACAGAACAAGAGAAGCTGTCAAACCAGTGATTGTAACTCATGCCTTTAGATGATGAATCCAAAATGTCTTCCAAGCAAATCCCTATGCTGTTTTTTAAGGTTAAACAAAAACATTTTTATTCATGAAAGCCAGTAAGAATTTTAATAGTTTCAAATGCTTTCCAACTTAGACTAAAACATAAAAAAATAGGGAGTTTGCAGATGCCATCTTAGACTTAGTGTTCCTCAAAAAAAGTCCCTGAAGTGAACAGTGAAGGTCTGAAAACACAGTATCATCAAGTCTCTTTGAACACTGCCTGTATTGACATAGGCTTTTCTATTTGAAAGTTTATCTTTAAGAAATACTTCAAAAGATGGTGACAAAACTATTCAAGAGAAAAAGATCCAAATTAGTGTCTAAAGGTTTTAGAGAAGTGTGAAAAGTTCTCTTATGAGCACAGAAAGTCAGTGATAACAGTACACAAAAAAAACCTTGCATTCCATCAACTAGACTACTACCTGCTATAGACTACATCCAATATTGTTAAGGTTTTCTTAAAAGAGATTTGCCATTAGTTTAGGTCGTAGAGAATTTAATGAAGATGTGTTCGTGTACAGGTTCAGCTTTTAAGTATTTAAAACTACAGAATAGTACACAGAATGATGAGATTTCACATAACTGAAGTCTTTTAGGGTTCATGAAGAACCTCTCAGTATTTCCATGAGAGTTTTTATAAATGCTTGAGAATACCACATTGCATTATTTATTTATTTTTTTAAATTTGTTCCAGAAGCTTAAGAGATAAGTGATATCGCTAACAAAATAAATATACATAATGAGGTATAGTAACAAATGGCCTGGGGTGGAAAGAAGGTTAATTTTATTGAAGATATATTGTATGATATTTAACTTGTCACTTGCAAGCTTTTAATTAAGTCAACTGAGTAATTAATTCAATGGATAGAAATACACAGTTAAGAAAGGTCAGACTGTAGTAATCTCATTAATGCTGAATACAACTGAAAACAGTTTAATGCACATGTGTTTATGGAGCTAAGGATGAGTATAATTTCCTACAGATGGACAGACGGTGCTAGTGCAGATGCACATTTCATCTGTAGTCTCATCAAGGCAATAGGCTGGTTCATCTGAGAAGCCATGAGCCTGAAAACAGTTTTGTCCAAGTTCCCAAGCTCCGTAGGCGTTCGTTCTCCTGATAAGCTGTGCAGCATTAAGGTTTTGAGGCTTCTCACCCTTCACTGTCTGTTTAGCAGCCTCCCAAAGAGGTGCTCCCAAGGTTTAACTAGCCTCTGCAGCCCACAGCCAGACTGTCATGAAGTCTGTAGGCTCTTGGGAAGCTGAGAGCTAGAAAGCACGTTTTGCATACGATACACCCGAAGTGTTCCAGAGATGGGGATATTTTGGAGTTTGCCAAACAAATGCCGCCACCTGGTGTTCAGGTATATGGCTTAAATTGACCCGGCAGAAGGATGAGCACAGGCAACGGACACGGGTGAGTAAGCCATCATTGCCATTCCCTCCTCTGAGGGTGTTAAGTAAGGATATAACTGGACTAAGAGGAGTATCAAACAACTTGTAAATCCGTATTTTCTGGGATTCTCCCATTCCAACTAGATCAAGTCTGACAAGTATCAGTCTGACATCCTTGAGCAGCACGATTATTAACAGCAACATACATACCGATCACCCACGTAAGAAAGGGATTAAATCACTTCCTCACCACATGAACATTAAAGACCTGGTCTTCCTAGAAATGAGTTCATAATTTGACATATCTTAAATTAACCAGGGCTATCAGTCATGTAATTCAGTGGATTCAAGTATGACTGAAAGATCAACAACCAGTTTTATAAATCAAAACCAAAAACAAAACCAACAAAACAAAAAAAACACAACCCACCAAAAAGAATAATAAATAAATAAAAAGGTGATTTGATGAAGCTTGAGCTTTAGCCAGGAGAAGTCCCAAAGAAGAAAAATCTCCACTTCTTGTAACCAGATTTCTTCTGCCAATATGGGATATCTTATCCTAAAGATGTTCACATCCAATGACAAAATCACGACAAAGAAGTAACCCAGAATAATTCACTGGACAGAGTCTGTATTTATTTGTGTTGATACTTGTATATATGTATGTTATATAAACAAACGTATGTAGTTTCTATATGAAGTTGAAGGCTGCCATTTGTTGAGGTATTATCCTTCACTTATTTAGACAATTCAGTTTTCCAGAATTCCACTTCCATGTATTTATTCTAATGCTAACTTTTCAGGAAAATTTGGGGTAAAAATTACATCTTTTTTCACCAAAGTGAAATGTGACTTCTGGTTAAGTCCAGTTACACAACTTGCAAGAAAAATGGATGTAGCTCCCACATGCTGATTTAGGAAAAAGTAGATATGAAGTTAATGCTTAAACAACACATAAAGCACAATAATCTGTATTAGATGGGTTATATTCATACTGATACAAGTGAAGAGAAAGAATTAAAATTAACAGACTGTGTGTAGACAGTTACTTCATATGTTTTCACCTTCAAATGCTTATAAAACAGTATTGGTGATGCTGAACATGTGGAAGTATCAGCAAATTTTTTTAGACCCAAGTTTGTCTAGTTAGGACATGATCAAAAGGAAACATAAAGCCTTGCTGCAGACATCAAGTCAGGACTAAGCTTTACATTAAGTTTTCTGAACTACATTCACAATACTGGAGACTGAAATAAAGCTAACAGGAAAAGAGAAACAAATAAGCAAACAAACAAACAAAAAAACGTAAGCATCATAAAACCAACTTTCCCAAACATTAAACTCTGTAGTAAACAATTTTTACCAGGGTCCTGAGGAACTCCATCAGCTCTCCATGTGGTGTAGATGAAGGTCTGAGAGAAATAAAATTGCAGTTGTTTAGCCACTGAAGGCAGTCATTCGTGCTTTGAAGTATTTCATCAGTACATATTTCATTTACTTCTGATTGCAGGTCTTTAAGACACTGTTCCATGCTATAAAGAAAAAAAAAAAAAAAAGGATTTTTTCATGACTTGGAAATAAAATTATTTTATATACCCCATTTTTCAAAAACAAAAACTACTTCAAATTATTGTAACACTAGTCCTTCTTCTTCATAAATTAAATTACTCTTGCTAAGTAAGGCCTGAATTTCCAGCATTAATATTATAATGTATTTGAAAAAGTTCTCACACAATCTTGTACTTTCCAGTAAAGCAGTTGGTGAATAAGATATTGCTCACCGTAAGAGCTGGTCCTTGGTGTTTAATTAGCTAAGGAAGATAATATAAGCTGAATTAACTACCATATATAAAGGTGAATGTGTCATTCTGTTCCTTTAGCAATCAGCAGTAGCTTTATAATACATAAGATATTAACAACCTCTTAAAGACTGATTGACACACCACAGAAAAAGCTGAAAAGAATTTTAGTCACTTTTGCTGAGAAAGCAGATCTTTTATTTCCTGTTTTTTGTTATTAGAATATCTGAAAGAAAGTTTGTTTTCAAGGAGCTGATCCACTCCTTAACACCCCTATTTGTGAAATCATGTGTAGTTGATATGGTAATTACTGTGATTCCAGTGGCAAAAATCACAAGAACAGCTGATTATCGAAACAGGTTTCATTTCTGTTGGTGTTTCTATTTGGCACCTACATGAAAAGAACAGAAAATAAAAATCCAGAAACAGTCTACCTCCACATCATTTCCTACAAAAACACCTTTTCACTATTTCGTAACTACTTATCTTAAAAGCGATGCTTAATGTTTTATCTGGTTTCCATTAATAAAATAGTATTGACTATCTGTTAAACCTAGGCGGACCTAGGTTTAATAGAAACAAAGCCAACACTAAGACCAAATTTTGTTTTATGGCAATGCAAAGCAATTCTCACTATTACTTGAATTTTATTCTGGAGTATATTTGTTAAATTGTTTATGTTCTTAGAGCTGATAAAGGATGTAAGGTTTGATGCAAGTTAAAGTTCAGTTCTTTCTGTTAGTGGAGTTAAAGGACTAGATGACACCCAGCTAGCTCTTTACAGATACTTCAGTGGCTGATACTTTTGATCATGTTAGTCTCTATTTTCATGACATCATGACAACAAGAAAGCCTATTGTACTGCCTCTTTGTTTTATATAGATGAAGTATGTTTGTTTTTCTTTACCTGCTCGCTAACATTTACAAACTAATATGTTTGGCAAAGTAGACAAGAAGATTAGAAAAGAGGAGAAGAGGAGAAAATGAGGGCAGGAGGAGAGGAGGAGAGAGAAACTGAATATCAAAGTGTGTAACAAGGTAAAGAGTATTACAAGTAGTGACAAAAATACCAGCTTAAAGACCTCTGCTTTTCCAAAACACATGCAACGTAACTTTTTAAATTAGTAACCTCAGGTACAGTATGGGTATTTTTTTCTTCATAACTCCTCTGTACAGAAGGATTAATTTAACAAATGTTTATAAAATATGTAATCTGCTTTAAATATGAAGAAATAACAATGATGAATGAAAAATGATGACATGATGAAAAGCCATTTTGCTTATCGTCCACTGACTACATTTTGTCATTTGATGGTGCCTACGTTACTGTGGAAGACGTACTTATTTGTTTTTGTTTGTTTGTTTGTTTGTTTCTACTGGATTTTCTCCTTTACTGAGGGATTTGCATTTTATTCTTTTACAGATATTATGCAATGTACCCTAAACTCCTTCTAGTTGTCTCATTCTGATCAATAACGATAAAATGAATCACTATCATCCATACCTTTGGCAACAAAGTCTGTTAATTTGAATTGACATTTTAGAAAATCAGTGGAAAAAAAAAAGCAAATGATCACACCAAATTATGCGCTGAGATAAACCACAGACTGGGTTATCCTTTTATTTGTAAGTAGCCTACAACAAATATAACGTATTTTGTTCTGAGAATTCCACGAAGACATATCAGTGATGATAAATACCATTTTGTGCCTTTTGTTTCCTTAAAATAGTCATAGAAAATAACAAGCTGCAAAAGTAAAATGTATCAATGGTAAACACAGAATGTAAGGACAACTCTGTACTGTAACTTAAGTGCAGAGTGCCTATAACATTTTGAAAGGGGAAAAAAAATACATACAATGTTTCCAAAACAAGGATGACTATAAAACTTAAGTAAGTAAGTTACTTACTTTAAGTTTACTTACTTTTAAACTTAAAAATACATGGGTCATTTTGAACAGCTTATCTTCCTATATTTAATTGTATTCAATAACAATTATGGATACATTAGTTTCTTGCTTAAAAGGCATGATAAACCAGTCAAAGTGTATTTTACTGACATGAAGACACTGCATTTTACAGCTGCGTTATCTTCACGAACCAAATACAGTAAGTAGAATGAATGGAAAAATATCTTAAAACTTCTAAAATATTATGAATGCATGGGTAGTCTGCACACCACTCTCCATAAAATTGAAGCGGAAGTCTTCTCGAGACTTTTCTGAGCATCAGTGAGCTCAGAATGATGCGCACTGAAACGAGTACCTGCTCATTGTCACAGGACCTTATCAGGAGCACAAAGGACTTCCCCTGAAAAACAATCTTTCTCTGCCTGTGGCCCAGTCAGGCTCCTGGTGGGACAGCCCGGCCATGAATGCTGACTCTAAACTTGACAAAAGATTGGCACGTATCTTTTTAACTTGTGAAACCTGTTCTTTGGAGTATGAAACAAAATGCCTTGTTCATACACCTTGACTCCTGGAACACGAGCTACGGCTTTTTATTGTGGTGTGCTGACGTGCCTCATTCAGTCACACCCAACGGATAACAGCACCGGGCATTGTAAAAGGGACTACAGCTCTTAGCCTCTGCCAGTCTGCTTCAGTTAGGAACCAGCTTTCACATTCATCTTCAACATCTGAATTTGTGTGCAAGTCAATAAAACACAAACCACGGACAAGCCACAGCCTTCACAGGAACAGATATTTTAGTTATTTGTCCCAGCACTGATAAGGGGATTAGGAGGATATATTTCAGTGGACCTCCCTGTAGGTACAAACCATTATAATTCTATTAATTTTGTTTAATCCTTTTATCTCAGTAAGGTAAAAGTGTTATTTGTACTAAAACTGTTTTCCATTGAATAAAACTTTTTCATACTGTTTACTTACAACATACTGTAGTTAAACACAATATCAAAAACATTGCTATTTCTCACTTTTATGATTTTTGTCAACATATACTATTATGTAAGATTACTTCTTTATATTAATTAAATTATTAAATAGAATATTTAGGTTTCTGGTTACCTCTGAAAAAAACACTCTTTATGTGCATCCTCTGAGTTTAGAAAGCAGCTTTTTAAATAAAAGACTTCCTCAAAATTATAATTATCCTTACAGTATATAAAACTTTATAATTTTGTATTTGTGTAGAAAAGAGTCTGTTTTCCAAGTTTGCTGAAGTTTGAAAAACTCTAAACAAAATATATGATCTTGATGTCAAAAATGTGCTTAAGGTATGTAATGAATTATATTCTTACAATCACAAACAAGTACAATCACAAACAGCTATTTAAAAGGCTATATTCATTTTTTTTCCCAAGTAATCCTTTTTCAGTAAAGGTTAAATGAAATTATGTTTCAGTAAGTTCATTGCAGTAAACAACCTCAATTTTTTGAACAAACTGAGGCATCAATCCAGATGATATCAATGGACACTCTGCATGTAACGACAGGACAATAAGTTGTCTTAAAAACACATGTGGTCAATGGAAAAAATACAGACATGTCTGTGTGCAACCCCACCTGAATCAGGCAGACAAGATCTGGAGGACAACAGGGAAATCAGATGTAGCTCTGTACTTAATGTTTTTTTCCTGTTTACCACTGTTAACCGGGTCTTTGTTCCATATGGGTTTTTTTGTTTGTTTTTTGTTCTTTAAATATCCTCTGAAACACTTAACCTTACCGATAAGGAAAGGAATCCAATTCATGTTTTAAATGAACAGGTACCAAAGTTAAGACATTGATGGAACTAACTAGAAAGTACTTAATTCTTCTGTTGGAATTCAGCCTATTGGTACTACATTTGAATATCTGTGCACGGTCAGTCAGAATTTCTGCAGGTGTCTGGCAGTGGTCACTAGGAGATGTCAAAGAAAAATTAAAACAAGGCATACCAGAAAAAAAAAAAAAGTTAATACTTCTCAGAATATTTTCATCATCTTCAGCAGTTTGTGACATATAGATTTAAACCAGATAGTGTCTTAGCATTTAACGGGCCTCAATTAGTTTTTCTTCCATGAATGCTATGGAACTGTTCATACACAAAAAGAAAAGAAAAGAAAAAAAAAAAAACACTACAAAACAGCCACCAAACTACTAAATACAGAGTGCAGTATAAAAGTAAATGAAAAAAAATAACCTAACTCTGTAGCAAAGCAATCTGAAAGTTATGGATTTTTGTGAAATTGACTGATTTTTCAAGAAAGATACCTTCAGTTCCCCTTGAGGAATATCTTGAGCCTCCATGAGCGCATCAATGTTTGCAGTTAGAATTACCGATATGCCATTATGCCAGTGAAAATGTGATTTCACTGAAATAGCTTCTCCTTCTTACAGTTGAGGGTGGTTTTTTTGTTGTTGTTGCTTTAATTTTTACAAATTAAGCTAAATTCTGTTACGTTACCTGTGTCCACGTTAAGAGAGCTTTTCTGGAGTACCATTTGTAAGTATTCACACTGTACAGAGACAGTCTTCACTTGAGAACTCCTATGTCCTCCTATTTATTAAGTTAATAACCTTTTTTAGGAATAACCTAACCATGTGGAGAGACTGCTTTTGACATGACTGCATCAACACACAAACTGAGGGACTGTTCAGTTACAAACCAAGTACTGTAATGGAGCTGGTAGTGTATGCGCTGCCACACTGATACAACATTTTGAAAAACATAGCATCAAAATGAGGGTTGCTGTCTCCATGCATCATTCTCCATTGCCTAAGATGACTACAACTAAGTTGAAGGATGATCTTTTAACTCCTTTCAATTCCTAAAGAGCACTGTTTCAAATTATTTCACATAGAATATGGAACAGCCATAAAATGACAATGAGATTGCTTAAATTTAAACTGCTAAGCTATAAACTGAAGTAATCTTTAAACCTCATGTTACTTGTGCTTAAGAGCCTCATATGCATCCAGATCTGCTGTTAGAATGCTAGAATGTTTACATGTCTTTTATTAAGAACAGATAGGTTGTTTTAACATTAATGAAACAATCGTTTCCACTGTCTTCTGAAGGCAGAAGCACTAACCATGTATTAGTTTGCGATCATCATTTATATTCCTGGAAAAGTTTGACTGCTAGCTTACAGGGCATTTCATGTAGTATCAATCATACCATTTGGAAATCTGTGTCAGAGGACCTGCCATATACTTTGAGGGTAAGAGATCTTTGAAATAAACTTTTAGCAGTGTAATTCCCACATGCATTTTCCTCGTACATTTTCTAGAGAGAAAGCTATCAAGAAAGAAGCAGCTATCTCAAACTCAGGGGCCACGCGCAGAGACAACACAAGCTGAAAAGGAATAAAATTACATCCTTTTTGTAGTTCAATTACTCCTACCTACGAATTACAATAGGGCAGTGGTTAGACGGAAACTTTTCACAAGGATTTTAGTAACATTGTTCCAGTATCTCAATAAGAGCTAAATTCTCTGTTAAATATTATATAAATGTAGAGCACTTGTAGAGCAAGCAGATTACATATACAAGTATCAGGGTTTTCTTTTTTTTTTTTTTTTTGATGAATATTAAATCCAAGCGTCCATTAACAATGTTTTTCCTGTCGTGTTGGCTGTAGTTAAAATTCTTGTGAATATTCAACCGCTACTTGGGATTTTGGATGGAGATTCCAAGACTTTGCCAATTCTTTTGAATAAGAAACAAGTGAGGTGTAGCTCCTACCTGAAAATTCCAGAAAGGAACAAGCCACGATTTTCTTCAAAATAAAATAAAAAATAAAAATAGAGAGAAAGATAACCCTTGCAGCACATCTCAATTTAAAAATACATGAGCCCTTGCATACTGTAATTCTGATACAGAAAAATGTAATGAGACAGCAGTGCTTAATACCTTGTCTGAAACTCCTGTTCCTTTGCTGTGAAGTGTTAATGGTGGGAAGTATTTCTATGCACATCAGCAATGTTGTAAACAACATCCAAGATAAGTGGGAAGTGTCATACTAGCATCTTGGTTAAGGCACTTTCCAAATAATCCTGAAGTCTGCAAGTTAAGCATCCTGTCCTGATTATAAGGACCTACTCAAGTCCTGATTATAATTTATATGAACAGTTATGGGACAAGATGCAATGCTGTAAGTACTTATTAGTCTTGACCTCACTGGAGCCCTTGAAAAAAGACCTTCAACAAAATCCCAGATGACTGATTTACTGTTAATTAGACAGAGGGTCAGCTTGAAGTTTATCAGACTGAAGTCAAATTAAGCCTCTGTAAAAAGCCCTAGAAAGATATGGTCTCCAGTGTATCACAGAAATATAATTATTAGTAAATAATTTTGCTGAAGTCTGAGTAATTCTTCTGTTGAAGAAGACCTAGAATACCTCACGATGTCCTACAGCCTCATAGCATCTGTTGGCACTTTATTGCCACTAAAAAGCAGCCAACCACCCACTGAAGTGACAACAATGCACGTGCACGCACATGCATGTGTATGCACACACACACAGATCATCAACTGCTAAAGAACCTACAAAGCTTGCAATCGTATTTAAGCTATGCAAACTTGCCTTGCTTTCAAACCCTATGCCTTATTTTCTGCTTAGTAGTAGTAAATATCAGTCAAAAGTTTAGTTCTGTGAATTACTCATAAATTAACTGTTATGAACTCTTAGGCGTCCATACTAGAAGACAAAAAATCAAGCAACTCAGTTTTGAGAAACAACGAAAGTCAAAGCAAATGTGAGGGGAAATACTGGAGACAAATGGCAGTCCTAAAGAAATTATGAATACAGCTTCATGTTTTAGAATAACCTGACACTACCACTGCACTTAAAACTGGGCAGCAATGACAATGGCTTTGAAAGTTCATATTCACCTCCCTCTGTAAACTACTGTAAAAATAAAGTTTACATTCAAGTGCAATAAGAGCTCTGTTATAGAATAGTGAATGAATGAACCACTTATTGCCTTAAAACTTAGAAATAAAACAATTTCCCACAGATGCCTTTTTTTTTCCTTTGTTATAGTGTCAAATAGAATTGGTACAATTCAAAAACACAGAAAGTAATTCAAGAGCTGGAAAGCATATCTGATTTGTTGTGTCACACGATTTTATAAAAGCTATTCAGTTGGAAGGCAATAAATGAGCATTCAAGTGATTTACACACTTTTGGATCATAATTTTTTACACAATGTTACATTTTTAAAAATATATATATGCTGTATACTATTATGTTTATTCTCTGTGGTATAATAAAATCATAAATCTATCTGATGAAAAATAGATTGTATTCCAATTGTATCACTGTAGCACATAGAGCTGCTCTTATCATACCACTTACAAAGATCAATGGTAACTTGAAAATGATTTCATTCCATGCTACCTCTAATATATTAGCAATAAAGGACTGTTTTTAATTTAAAAGTCACATCAGCTGCTGTCCATCTTCTTTTAAACTCCTCTCGATTTCTGAAACTGACGTATTACAGGAGCAAAATATCACCTGGCAGCAACAGGGTTTTCTGACTTTCCCTGAGAAAATGAGTTGAAAAACTATCTTAAGTGTCAATTCAACAGAAATGCAAAGCTTTTCCTGACACGTGTTGCTGAGCTACCACACCCTAATCAAATTTCCTCCTCTCCCTGCAGACCTTGCAGAACTTAAAACCTTTGGATCTTACAAAGCTTAGAAGCAAAGGCTCATCTAATTTGTAGGACTGAAACTATGAGAGGGGCGTTCTTAAAAATGCATATAGTTCCACTGTGATGATGTTAATGTAAAATGTAACATAAAAAGTTCACTGATGGTACTATTAAAAGGAGCGGTCAGCTGGCCTCTTCTTCCACAGCCAAAAGATTTCTTAGCCAGCAGTACAGATTTGACACATATTAAAAAACACAAACAAAAACAGTAGTAAGGCATGTGTTCATTTTGACAATAATCATTCTAATCCTTAGGCTGACTCTGCATAACAATGACAAAATCAGTGTTATTTGGTAGCTGAAGAGGTGACAATATCTGGTTTACACATTTGTTAAATATGCTGGTGCTATTTTTCCCAGATACATAACACCATACACCAAACACATCTTTGACTATTTTATGACATCAAACAAAGTAAGTAAGTGTCAGCATTTCACTACCATCAACAGTTGGAAAATTGTAATATGAAATTGCACTGTGCAGTGGTCCACAACTCAAAATATATTTCCCAGATCTTCAGTAACATTGTTACCTTTGGGTAGCTACTATCAAAATGTCTGTAATCACTAAGATTTTAAGCAAAATTTTGAAAAGTGAGACATTGATAATATTAATAATAATAACAATAAACCTAAAAAAAATCTCAGCTTGGCGTAGCAAATATAACAGTAATTCAGAGATGACCTAAATCAGTTTTCAGTGACGTATAGCAAAGATTTATCTCCATTATTCAGGAAGCCGTTTGGTAGCAGACAAAGACCTCTCACAAATGTGGCCTTCATTAAAATTACATGATCAAAAACCAAATGTCATGAAGGGCATTCTTTGAAGTCATGACTCTACAACATGCTTTTCTATCTAAAGGCAAACATTGTCAAAATTTAACACAAGATGATGGTTCTTGTTATATCTCTGAATGTATAAAGGATACTTAATCTATTTGCATAAGAGCACCTTTCACAATATTTAAAATACTTCAGAACGTATTTTTAAAGTACCAAAAAAGCTTAGCCACAAAATGCACCATCACTTTTCAAAGTAGAAAGGCACAATACCTTTAAGTGATTTTCCTATACTCATACCCAAAGTGGGCATCAACAAAGAACTTTTTCAGTACTTCGCAGTTTCTAAAGCATTGATTTTTGTGAACTAGTGTGCAGCAAAGAAATGGACAATGAAATAAATTGCAAACCAAATTCTAGTTAGAAAATCTGGTATTGCAGCATAAATGTAATTGAAATAGGTAAAATAATTTTATAAGAAATATTTGTACTAACTTGCTCTATCTACTTTCATTAGTACTGTTTAAAGGACACCATGGGTTCAAATTTTACTTTTTTGTAAAATTCTGCAGCTCTTAGTGAACAAAAATTCCTTTAGGTATAGAAAATACAACTGCAATGGAACTATATGTTTTTTTCTTCCACTGTCACAACTACTACAATAAATCCCAAGATTAAGATGATGCAAATGTTAAAAGTACCATGCAGAGAAACACCAGAGCACAAATATTAAATGCCATTAAAATGTGTTAAATGCTCAAGCAGTAACAGTGAATTACTATGGAAATAATGAGAATTTTAACCTACAGCTAGAAAAGAAAGAAGATAAAAGATGTATTTCTTCCTAAACATAATGACTTTCACTAACATTTTGAATATAAATAAAACTCTCTTTACCTGGAAGAATTCTTCTTTATTTTTTCATCAATATCATTAAGGACTTGTTGAAACTCCGATTCTCCAGGAAGGACATTTAACAAACAGTCTAAATTGGAAGAATCGAGAGAATACTCTCCTCCCCACTCCATATTCAGAATCTGTAAAATACAATATAAATACATAAAAATAGTTAAGAAAGGAAAAAATCAGACTGTAAGTATCAACATTTATAAGATATTGAAATAATGAAATGCATACATTAATGCTGGAAGCATTTGTGTAGGAAATTATAAAATCAGTGTTGAATAGCAAACCTTTTGCCTGCTTCTGAGTTCAGTTCTATAGAGAGGTATACCTGTAAAAAAGATATAAATTTCATATCTTTCATTTTTCATTTTTAAACAAACAGTTATTTTATCTCAACTGGAGTAGTAACTTTGTTTTCTGGAATGGAAGCACATCATCACAGCTAACTAGAACCTAAAAAAATTCAGATCAAAACACTTCAATGTACCTGAAAACAAGAGACATCAAGCTTTTGAAATGTCTTTCTCAGTAACTTACTTGATACCTACTTTGCCAAAACCTAAGTCAAATCCACTGGTCTACTCAAACAAAATAAGACACTAAATCCCAGGAGTCTCTACGTCATAAGCAAAGCACAAGCAGAGTGCTGCTATTTTTTGAGAAATAATGAAATTGATTTTACAACTAGTGATGACTTAGGACTAAAATTAAAGAAAAAATTACTTAAAATTGGAAAGTTCTTAATAACTAGCCTATTTAATGTCTACTATTTATTAATACTATTCATATTCCAGCAGTAACTTGAGGCACAGATTTTATTATTCAGATACGCGCAGTATTTGAGCAACAAATTATGATGAATTAAACATTCACCATTTTTCTTACAAGCAATAAAAGTTTATGAAACAAGCACTATGTTGGCCAAACAAGATTATTTTAATATTTTAGACTACAAACTGTAATAATAGAAATGATAAAATGCATATGTAATTTTCCAAACAATGAAATCCTGAATGATCAGAATTAGCTTTACTTACATTGTAAGCTTAAGTTAGTTTATGAAAAACACCATACAATTACCAGTGTGATTGTGGTTCATATTATCTTTTGGATAGTGACTCACTATATTTTCACTAAAAAATATGCTTGCTGCATCACCAACCCTTATTGAAAAAGAGATCACGAGTGCCTACTCTGCCAGTATTCAAATGCAAACCTATCAAGACTGATACTTTTTCCTCAAATACCGTTTCTTCGTACTTAATATCAAGATCTCTAAAGGACTAAACCCTGAACTGAGCAGAAAGTTGCTCAGTTGTTATGTGAATCTTAATAGTGATGGCATGAATACCACTTTTTAACCCCTGTTGCTGCTGGTAGATAGGTTCCTTTTTTTTTTCTTTTTTTTTTTTTTCTCCAAGGAAATTCTTCTAGTCACATTTGGGGAATTTACCTAGCATCACTACTGTAAAAATAAACTGATGGATTCTAAGTGAACATTCTACAAACACATGCTCCAAAATACACATCACATTAAGACTGAAGATCAAGATAGTATGCTTGGTCAAATATGAATACAAAATTATAAATAGCAAAACTGCCCATTTCTTCAGCAGAAGTGTCACCATTGATTCTGACTTTGGTCTTTCAAAAAGAAAAGTTAAAGCCTGAAGGTCCTGTGGAGCCTTGTATCTTGCACTTTTGAATGAATAGTATAAAACACATAGAGCTATGAAATACTTATTATATCATTTTCTTAAATTCTCAGAATCTAAAGAATACCCCTTCATAAATAACAATTCCAAGACTTCTAAACATTTTGGAATGTAGCTGAAACTCAGTCACCCTTCTGGTTAAAAGGTCTGGATGTAAACCAAATGCATCATGTAATACATCGAGGGAGGATCGGTCTTTGAACATAAGACTCAAAGTATCTTAACAGATGTTGCTGTAATTAAAGACATTGTAATTAAAAGTAGAAGTTAAAAAGCACTCTCCCAAATGCTGAAAAACTTCAGTCAGCCACTCTGGCAAAAAACAGTGGGCCAACTAAGTTGTTCAACAAATGCAAAAGGATTAAACAGTGCTTTATGAAACAGAGGTAAAATGAATACTGAAAATAAAGTTGTTTACTTGTATATGATACTATTTATATTCAGACATGGTCACACAAATCCATTCCCTTTTCTCTTAAGAATTACTTCGGAGTTTATACAGAATGTGACACTAACTCTATTCAACACCTATAAATGAAACCCATCTTTTATTGAATTACTCTTCCAGAACAGTCAAAGATTGGTGTAAAATGTACTGTATAATAGATACATATAATGAAAAAACCCACGCATTTGAATGATTCAAAGTTTTCATAAAATAGCTGTGCAATCAAAATTTAATATTTGTTCCTTATTTTTTTCCTTTCATGGCAGCCAAAATAAGCTTGTGTTTCACAGAAAAATACCAGTACAGTTTACAGACCACTTACTGTTTAAAAAATTCATCATATGAAAAAAATCACCTTGTAAACACGACAGCCTAGTTTTCACGTATGCATTTCTGTAAGGCTTCTAAGTCATACTTTCCCAGTTCACTTGTCAAAACAAGGTAATTATTTTTCTCAGTCTTGGTTTACGGGGAAAAAAGAACCATTTGATTAACCAGTTTCCAAATACTGTTTTACATGGTCATCAGCAACTCCTTCATATAAAAATCTAAATGTTTCAGTAATACAAGACTATCACAAGAAGAAGAAAAAAGCAAAGTAAAAACGTTGCAGAAGGAACGCGTAAGTACCTCGAGACATAAACTGATTCAGACTGAGCAGGGACTCCACTGTTCCTTGGGTGCCCCGGTGGGCACAGCTGAAGCAGACCACCACCTGCTCCACCGCTGGGGTTATCCCCTTCTGTCCCCCTCTCCTAGGGGAGTCGTGGCTGCTCCCTGACAGCCAGTATGGCGAAGCTCTCCTGAGATGGTGGAAAAGTGATTTTTGTTAAGAGAAGAACCTGCGTCTTCACATTTTTATTATTTGTAATATTACGGGGGGGAAAAATTGTCTTTCATATTCCTAATTCTTTCAAAGTATTTTAGATTTAATAATGCACTGCTTCTGCAAATGTAATTAACTTAACAATAGCTCTTATGCTGCATAAATAGGATCATTCTATAGGTTTTGTAGTAACTAATACAGGGAAATATTATGTGTTTCGAGGCAATCAATCTTACAGAACTGGATTCACGTGTAGCTCACCTGTAAGAGCTACAGTTCTTTTCAAAATATATTAGAGGGCCACCAATCGCCATTTAAATGATGTAACTGTCACTCTCATTTGGTAGCTACTCAGGAAAGGTAACCTATGTACAGTGTAGCTCAACAAGAAATAGCTTTCAGGTCTTTTATTTTAACCCACCTCTAATTTTAAATTTAATATTTAAATATTTTTATTTTTAGTATCAACATGATTTAACTTCACTGTAACAATACGGCACCTCTAACAATCCTAACATTAAAAGTTGATTTTTATCAGGAACAGGGTATTTGAAAAAACATTATGGAAGATTCAGGTTGATGCAACAGATAGATACTTTTTTTTTTTCCCAATTCATACAGTGTTTGCCACTTTTTTTTTTTAACCACTTCAGGAGCACTTTTCATTGCTTTGTGTGAGTTTTTTATTTCAGTGTCAATGAAAAGGAAGCAACCTTTTCACAGAAGTCCTAAATAAAATGATAATTAGTTCAAATCAGGTATTTTCTCATTCTGATAGAACAATTCAATAAACATTATTGTTGTGAAAAACCTTCCATTACAGATATACATGGAAATTTGAAGGAATTTCTGGGATTAATTTGTAGTTTGTAATGATTATATTTACTGTAATAAACATTTGTTCTCAGACAAATAGTTTGTCAAAAGCACGTGAACCTAAAACTTAGGTAGATTTTTGTACAGGCATTTTCACTAAATGTATATACACATACAGTATATCTGTATACCTGCCTAAATCACAATATCTAACTATAGATTCGGAGTCTAACATACTGTAAAATAGATATGCAGCTATAGATCTCCCAGTCCCAGAATAAATCCTATTCTTTTTAAATATAAATCATTAGTATTTCATTACACTGGTTAAAACATTATTAAGTAAGTCACTTTAACAGCATGGAAATCCATTCCAACATTTCTAGCAACTTTGTAAGCGTTGACAGAGCTATTTATTGACAAATACTCCGTACAGTTACTCCTTAATTTCTCTACAGCACTTCAGGCAGTTAAGATTCTTGTTTTGACTTCAGTGGGTTTCAGCTATCACTGGACAGAATCAACCATCAAGGGGGTCAGGCAAATTTTTTGTTATAGTTACACATGACCTGCAGGGTAAAAAAATCTAAATCCAAATTTAAAGTTCAGTTGGCCTGGAATTTCCTCTGAATCAACTGCCTAGTGTAATGGAAAATTGATTAGCTGGGTCCTTTAGGCCCTTTTGAGAAAAAAATAAAAATAGTACCTATGTATTGAAGAAAATCAGAGCAGAACTGAAGCACTAAGTGTAAAGGCAGACATGGTGTTTGGTCACACTGTTGGTCCTCCAAGTAAACTTTAAACCTTTTTTGTGTTTTCACAAGAAACCTTGAATACATTTATGCAACCTCTACTTAAACTAAGAAGTTTTAGGAAGTACACCATTTCACAAAACAGAGATCCGAAGAGAGACTGGCCCACTGCCTTTGAGCATCCAGCTGAGCCAATTGAACAGTGGGTCTTCAGAAAGAAGACAAAACTAACCATTAAGGTTTCAATAAAATCCAGAGGTAGGCTTCTCTACACACACTAGTGTGTACGAAATAACGTCAACCTTAGCACAATCTACTACTTAAGCATTGGCAGATATGTAATGGAACCAACTATTTATGGGCTGTCACACCAAGTATATGATGCATACTTTGATAAAAGGTCTTAATTCCCTGTATTGCTATGCTGGTAAGGCCAGAACATGACACAATATTTAACACATTTATTTAAGCAGACTGAAAATTAACAATACTAATTAAATGAATTTCAAATAATTTTAACATAAGTAGTTTGACAAAGATAGAGAATTAAATACCAAGTTTGTGTTTAATAGTGGAAGGATAAGAAAAAAAAGTCTTCAATTTGGTTATGACAATTTACCTTTGTGGTTTACTATGGAAAAAATATTTTGATTGTATCATAACTTCGGTTATTTACCGCAACCAGCACACATGTATAGACAAACCCCTTCAGTGGAAAAAGAAAAAGCAAACAAACAAAAAACAACAACAACAAAAACAACAACAAGAACAAATTGGTAGGCTGCTATTGCTTTATTAAAATCAGTGATTTTTAAACCAAGATTTGTGTAAGCTGAATCTAATTATTCTACAATTCTGCCATTTGGTCTTTAAAAAGTCAGTCAAGAGTTAAACAAGAAATCAAGACCTGTCATGAATTTCATTCAGTTAATGTCCATCTATTATTTTAGCTCCTGTATAAGACACTTTTTTTCCAAATAATTTAAATACTACCCTTAGTATTTTTCATGATACCTTTTAAATAACTAGTTATATTTTGAATTTAAATAATTTACACATATAAAATATTTAGAAACTACTACACAATACCCATACCCATTTAGCAACATTTTTTTCAAAATATAATACCCTGCACTTCAGCACAAAATTCTTTGTCTAAATGCAACCTAAGTACCATGGTAATCAAACTTTCTGGACTGTTACAGACAATCTAAATATTTGAAAGCTTACTTTCATGTTACGTGATTTTACACCTAGTGATCTCATCCCACACATATCCAGGAAAATAAAATAATTATTACTGTTAACATTAATTTAAAAAGAGGATGTCAATGGACCAGTGATTTGTAAACGCAGACATTTCAAAGTGTGGCACTGTATACACACAGAGCTAGCCAAATCTTTTCTTTTTTTTTTTTTGATACTGCTTCTTATCTTACAGGTGATATCTTTTTATTGCTCTAACATCTCTGTGAAACTAGAGGGGATGAGAGAATTGACAAGATTTTTCATCGCTGAGCTTATATTCCAAAGCACCATCTTAACAATGATTTCCCTTATCTGTATTTAGTTGCACAACTGTTCCCAGATGCTTTACTACACATAAGATGTCATCTGCAATCACACAGCAGGCAGAGATAGGGATGGCAGTGGCTTGAGATAATATTCATTGTGAAATTCCTACTGTTCCAGACTCTGCATCTCTGAATATTTAAAGTTTTTTGGAAACCACATAGGGTTTACACAAGAAATACATTCAAAAATCGTAATTTCTAGAGCTCTCCTCTGATACAGTAAAAGCTTTTTACCCAACCTTCCATGGGAAAAATCCTTTCAAAAATTGTATCACTGTCTAAAATAAAGACTGCTAAAAGAAAGTAAAGAAATTAAAATTTCCTTCTATAAAATAACACAACCCTTTTTTGGTTCTGCTAACGGTCAGGTACAGAAGATCCCAATTTAAATTTTCCAATTGCCCATCATATTCACCCATTTCCCAGGCTTTCCTGAAACATACACAGCTTTTACAGAAATAATACCATCTAGTTCCAGAAAAAAAGAAATATATATATATATATATATTGAATGCATACCAAAAATAGTCTTCATGAGGGTAGTATTTAAATAATATTTGGAATGCCACGAATAACTTTGACACAAGTTTTAGTAAAAACATTTTATAATGTTCCCCCTGAAGACATTTTATATTTAAATGTTAATTTTATATTCTTTAGTTATTACTCACCATACGTATAACACATTTTCCCTTGCATTTTTCAAAGAAATATTCTCAGTATCTATAATTAAATTTGCAACTATATCGGGCACGTTCTTCCTACAACTCTGCCCTTATAAAAGACAGAAAATTCCCCCAAAGTGGGAATAAGATATATTCCACTAAGTGGAACTGAAGAAACACAGTCCTCACTTTGGCTTGTATCTAAAGCAGTAATATTAGATTGCAGTTCTCCAATCTAATGCAGTTACACCAGCCATAAAATGATCATTACCGCCTAAAGCCTTGAAAACAGACTAGATATGTAGCTCTTGTGGAAATCTTCCTATTCTAAGAATCAGTTAATGTGCATTTCTGACAAATGTGGTATGCTGTTATTTGTGGGTTCTTCAACCTATGAAGCTTTGTGCTGTTTTCTAGAATTCTGTATGTGCAAGAATTTAAAACGAAGATCTATGAGTTCTCCTTACCACCTCACCTGCATTCTTTGGGATTCTCACAGTGAGTTGCTGAGAATACAAAGGAAAGGAATCAGCACTGCTTTCTTAGATTTCCTTCTGCTCAGGACTGGTAAGAGATGCTCAAAGACATAGAGATAATCCTCATTTACGTACACTTAATCAAACACCAATGGCCAAAAGCAGTGGATTCAAAAGAGGAACATGCCATCTGGAGTTGCAAAGAAACTCCTGAGGAGTTACGTCAGAAAAAAGTGATAAAGCATAACATGATTTCATAACCTTCAGAAAAGAAGAAACGGCCGTCTTCTGAGTAGCTCTTCAGTGGAACGGTCTTATAGCATCTCCCAGCTGGGTACCCCATAGCTGGAGTCCCACCGTGTACAATATTGAAGATTCAACGTCTATCAACAAGCTATCCATTAGCAAAGATAAAGAAGGCTGCAGGATGCCTCTCCTCATGTAATTCACTTTCATGACTGTAGTTCTAATATATGTAATAAATTTAAAAAAAAAAGAATAAACTTGGTGTAATGTTTTGTTCTTCAGAAATGGTTTAAGGCCTTTCCCAAAAAATTCAATAGTCCGCTTTTCTGCTATTGCCATATGCACTGAAATGCAGCACAAAATCCTCCTGCCACTGTGATTAAAGCTGCATCAATCTCATTGTCAAATGCATATGCTTTATGAATGATGAGTGTTTCAAAAATTATTTTCAATTACGAAAATAATTACTGATCAGTAGACTAAAGTAATCACTAATGCATAGACAAGGGATTCTTAGAAATCTAGGTACAAATACCTTCTATGTATGTTTTCTTATCATCCTTTTTTTTTTTTTTAATTAATGGTATTTGCCAAGAAAACACACAACAATTAGAATAATTTCAAAACAGTACATGGTATTTCATTTATTTTCCACACCTGTTGCTCAGGATCATAAGTACCGACTAAATTTTGCATGATAGCATGAGAAAATATCTGATACGAATAGTTTACCCAGAAACACTGAGTGGCATTGCAGTTTTTTTGTTTGTTTTTCCTGAAGGACAAAAAGGTAAGAAATCTCCTATATGTGAGACTAATGGTGCATCTATTGCAGAATTGTCTTTTCACCTATGGCAATAGGAGATGCTATTTAGGGACAATATGTGAGCTTTCTCACTTTCTGTCATGTACAAAGAAAGAAAGAAGAGGTAATACTTCATAAACCCCCAAATCCCTCAGAACTATACTCTCAAATAAACCTGCTATAGCCTTTCAATCTTGCTTGTCATTAATGTTTTAAAAGAAATGTACCTACAGAACTAACCTTTTAACACACTGGTAAAGAACCTAACATATACCATTTTCAAATAAAAACCTTGCAAATACATACTAGATATTTCTAAACTTATCCCAGAAATCTTTTCTCCTCTTGTTTATTGGAAAATCCTTCATCCTGGCGCAATACTCTTTGAGGACAATGGTATTTAAAGGAAAGAAATTTCAACACCTTTGAGGTCTTACAGTTCGGTAGATCAGATACAGAGTTGTTAGAATGTTAACAGGGAATAGCCTTCCAATGAAACTATTATATTTAAAAAGGACTACAAAAAAAGTCTGTGACCACAGCTTTTGAAAGGTAGGCTGCATTTCAGTCCCTTCACTCCTGGACATTCTATTTTCTTCCATTACTTCTCAATTTAAAAGTTTAAAAGAGTTTGAAAAATGCCAATTTTATAAAAATGAAATACAGGAACACTCCACAGAGATGTCTCTTAGGTGGGTCCAAGTTTATAGAGATGATCTTAGGGGCTTCCTTAGTAGTAGGGATATCATGGATCATTTTTTTCCCAAAAACTATTATCAAAGCTTCTTAATAAATTCTACACATAATCATACAAAAGGTTTTACTGACAACAGGACATGAGGTGTCCATTAAATGTCCTTGTTGTTTCTTTTTTTTGTCCTTCTTTCATTTCTTAAATCAAAACTTTGAATTAATTTTCGTTGACATGACATGCAAAGGTTTCATGCCGTGCTGCTTAATGCTGAATATACAAGTAAGGGTAATGAATTCACAACTGGTTCCTATTCATCTATGATTTTCAGCTTCATAAAGCCATTAAGCTTCTCTTTCCCTTAAAAATAAATAAATAGATAAATAAAGTAATGACACTCTACTTTCTTTTATCTTTTACACACTGGAGTATGTATACTGCAACACACATGATCTAGAATATCTTCAAGCTTACAAGATAAAGTCATTTTTGAATGAAATGCATCTATTTGCTTTCCCCATGCTCAATATTTAGGATTATGCAATGGAAACACCAAGCTTCTTAGTCACTTTGTCATCCAAACCTTCAGAGCAGCCAATAAATTAAATCAGATTTGTCTTAAAGATGCAATTCCCATCTTTGAATTCATAAGAAACCTATGCTGCTCTTACTTCAAGTAAGTCACCAAATTCACAGTGAAGCCCAGGAGAGACACAGACAAAGTACTTTCGGCTGACAATATTTTGTTATGTACAAACTGTAAGAGGACAGTGGACAAAGCCAGACTAAATAATCATAAAGACATCTGTTTCACTTTTCTTTCAGAAAAAGGCTTTTCACTGTAGCATAAATGACAACAATGATATCTGACCTGTAACGTCTTCCTCCTCACTGTCCATAGCTTTTTCTTTCTTAACACACATATATGTGGAATGCAGGGGAAAAAAGGCTATTTCCTGCTCCTTTTTTTTTTAATGTACTAAACTCTTTTCTATTTAATACATTAATTGCTTTCTCATCCTATCCTTCTTCTTCAGCCTTTTTTGTGTTCCTGCTTTTCAGTCTAGTTTCCAAAGAAAACTGAGCTTATGCAACCATTATGTTTGTGTATCTGTCTCTCTCAGTATTGTCCCAGGCTCACCCTCTCACCAATCTCAGACAAGTTTTGCAAAGGTGTAGAAAAGCCTCAGAGAAAATTAAGTACCTCTAAGTTTCAGGAACATAATTAAACAAATACAAAAGAAAATCACTGTAAATGACTCTGCTGAACTTACTCAGAATTTGTAACCAAATATAAGAGGCAAAACATTACAGTATTAAGCATTCCTCAGTAAAGATGCAGTTGTACTGTGATGCTGGAACACGTGGAAAGTGATGACCCTATGTCCTTAAATGCCAAGAAAAGGATGAGGTAGCTACTTCACAAAGATGTATGAAAAGCATCAGTCCTCCTAGAAGGAGCATAATATGACGCACAGTGGGATCCCGATTCTAGCATTCAGTGACTGCAGCTAACACCTTCAGCGTAGATAACAGTGGTTTTGATTTGTGCTAGGTGGAGATTTTAGGAAGCAGGGGAAGTAAGAAAGTCTCCAGACACTTTTTGCAAAAAGTAACTGGATGCAGGTGTGAGTAAGAAATGAAGACCCTGTGGCTTATACTTACGGTAAAAGCATCTACTAGCCAGGGACTGCAGGGACATCTAGATAAAGCACCTGGAAACTACCTCACCAAATAAAATGAGGACACAGGTCTAAAAGGCTCGCTGCTGTCCAACTGAAGGAGAATAAATGCATTGTCCTGGGACAACTGAATTGGGCATAGGACACCTTTTTTTTTTTTTTTGGCAGATGAATCACTTCTGGAGTTTTAAACAGAAAATACCCCAACAGAAGCAGAAAATGCAACCTGATGGAGATTCTGAGCCACTCTGGCACCATTTACACAAAGTATGTTAGAACTGGTTTTCAGCACTGATGTCTATCTAAACTCTGCCACATCCAGAAGAGCTTGACTGACCACTCTCTTTTCAGTGCCAAGGGAAACAATGAGAGGCCATCTGCAGTCCTTTGACTTATTTGGATGCATGAGTAACCTGAGCTGTAAGTTCTGTGTTAACAAACTGCAATCCAAAGCAATATGGATGACCAGTGGAGCTGAGGAGACCTCAGCACAGTCAAGACAGTGCTTTGAAACAATCATGAAAGATATTTCCTGCCATCAAACCCCTCTGGAAAATGTCGGCTAGTGGATTCAGAATGGTCAGGTGACAGAAGGGATGTGGACCATGCCAGAGCAAAATCCCAAGGCAGGATTTCAGGACACAGAGTATTATTAAATCCAGAGGTTCATCTTTGTCAGGTAGTTTTGAAACCTCACTCAGAATAAGAACCTAAGTGTATGTCACACTATATACTAGTCAGAAAGGTGGTCCTCCACTGAATCATAGAATCACAGAATGGTTGAGGTTGGAAAGGACCTGTGGATGTCATCTGGTCCAATTTCCCTGCTCAGGCAGGGCCACCTTGAGATGGTTGCCCAGGAAAAAATTATGTCACCTTCTTCTCCATCTGTGTTTCTGATCAAGGTCTCAGAAGTTACTTTGCAGATTGCATGTTCCATGAGAAGTTATTCAGAAACAGATGGAGAGAAAGGAAAAAATAACAACAACAAAAGTCAAGAAAACTATATGAAGATATGTGCAGATTCTTCTTGAAAATAATGAGAAAACAAAGTACCAAAACTGCATAAAACATGAAACTCTCATGGCTATGACGTGCTTGAGAACAGTTTCACTGCTTCAGATAACTGAGAAGAAATGAAACACTGCCAGGTGCACAACGGCCTAAATATGAATACATATAGGATGAGAGGGAAGAGATAATGCCTTTAATAATGCTGTTTGCAAAGTATTGCCCCCCCCAAGTCTCTCCCACAAGAATTCTGCCACTTTCAGCAGATGATCAAAAATTAAAGCTGGTTTGCTTAATAAAAATGGTGTTGAGTCAAGAACAACTACCTTAGTCATCACTGATGCTAGATGACAAGCAATAAATAATACAAAAAAAATAGAAAGGGTCATCTCATTAAGGACAACATATTCTTCCTTACAGAAAATCCCACACAAGCTTGGATAAATTATCAGAATCAAAACTTGTAGTTCTATGACAAAAGTTGCTACTCATTTTCCATGTGCTGAAAATGAAACAATCATGCTACATTTCTAAAGCTTGCCAAATGACTTGGCATGCAGATAAGTTCTTAAGAATAACAGAAGAGTTAGATTGCACTATTTGTTAGTTTAGCTCATGAATAGTTTGTTACCAAAACAGACAGTATTTTTTTAGGTTTGACTTCAAAAGATGGTTATTAATTATTATCCCTCAGCTTAGACGTATTTTTCAAAATACGTTTTCCAAGGAGACTCCACAACCTCCCTGGGCAGCCTGTCCCAGTGCACCGCCACCCTCACCGGGAAGAAGTTCTTTCGCGTGTTGGTGCGGAACTTCCTGGGCTCCATCTTGTGGCCATTGCCCCTTGTCCTGTCCCCACAAACCACTGAAAAGAGGTTGGCCATATTATAAACATAAATAAGATCCCCCCTCAGTCTTCTTTTCTCCAGGCTGAACAGACCCAGGTCCCTCAGCCTTTCTTCACAGGGAAGATGCTCCAGGCCCCGTACCATCTTTGTGGCCCTCCGCTGGACTCTCTCCAGGAGATCCCTGTCTGTTGTACCGGGGAGCCCAGAACTGGACACAGTACTCCAGGTGAGGCCTCACCAGGGCAGAGTAGAGGGGGAGGATCACCTCCCTTGACCTGCTGGCCATGCTCCTTTTAATGCACGCCAGGATCCCATGGGCCTTTTTGGCCACGAGGGCACACTGCTGGCTCATGGTCAACCTGTCGTCCACCAGGACCCCCAGGTCCTTCTCCGCAGAGCTCCTCTCCAGCAGGTCATCCCCAGCCTGTACTGATACGTGCGGTTGTTCCTTCCCAGGAGCAGGACTCTACATTTTCTCTTGTTAAACCTCATTTGGTTTCTTAATGCACAGCCCTCCAGCCTGTCCAGGTCTCGCTGAATGGCAGCACAGCCTTCTGGCATGTCAGCCACTCCTCCCAGCTTTGTGTCACTGGCGTACTTGCTGAGGGCGGACACTATTCCCTCATCAAGGTCGTCGATGAAGATGTTGAACAAGACTGGACCCAGCACCAGCCCCTGGGGAACACCGCTAGTCACGGGTCTCCAGCTGGACTCTGCACCGCCGATCACCACCCTGTGAGCTCGGCCAGTCAGCCAGTTCTCAACCCACCTTAATGTCCACTCATCTATCCTTCACTTTCACAGCTTGGTTAGCAGGATGTCGTGGGAGACAGTATCAAAAGACTTGCTGAAGTCAAGGTAGATGACATCCATTGTTCTTCCCCCATCTACCCAGCTGGCGATGCGATCATAGAAGGCAATGAGGTTGGTCGAGCATGATTTCCCCTTGGTGAATCCATGCTGACTACCCCTCATAACCTTCTTGTCTTCCTATTGCTTGGAGATGGCATCCAGAACAAGCTGTTCCAACACCTTTCCAGGGACAGAAGTGATACTGCCTGGCCTGTAGTTTCCCAGATCCTCCTTCTTGCCCTTTTTGAAGACCCGATTGACACTGGCTATCCTCCAGTCTTCAGGCACCTCTCCTGTTCTCCAAGACTTGTCAAAGATGATAAGAGAGTGGTTCAGCGATCACCTCTGCCAGCTCTCTCAGCAGATGTGGATGCATCCCATCAGGACCCATGGATTTGTGTGCGTTGATCCCACTCAGATGCTCTCGAACCACTCCCTCCTCAACCAGAGGGGAGCCCTCCGTTTCCCAGACTCTCTCTCCTCCCTTCACAGTCCAGGAGTCCTGGGGAGGAGTCTCTGAAGCAAAGACCGAAGCAAAGAAGGCAGTCGGTATGTCCCCCTTCTCAGCATCCCCCGTTACTATGACACCCCCCTCGTCCAGCAGGGGACCGACATTATTATCCCTAGCCTTCCTTTGACTGCTTACATACTTAAAGAAACCCTTCTTATTATCCTTTATCTCCTTTGCCAGTTTCATCTCCAGGCGGGCTTTAGCCTTCCTCATCTCATCCCTGCAAGCCTTGACAACACTCCTATACTCCTCCCAAGGGGACAGGCCCTTTTTCTACATTTTGTAGACATTCTTTTTCCTTTTGATCTTGTCGATGAGGTTCTTGCTCATCCACGCAGGTCTCCTGCCCCCCTTCCCCGACTTCCTACTCTTAGGGATGCACCAATCCTGAGCTTAGAAAAAGTGCTGTTTAAATGTTGCCCAGCTCTCAAAAGCACCCATACCTTCCAGCAAACTAGACCACGAGATACCTGCAAGTAGGTCCCGAAGAGGTCAAAGTTGGCTCTCCGAAAGTTCAGGGTAGCAATCCTACTTTTTGCCTTACTTCTTCTACCAAGTTCCATCTTGAACTCCACCACGTCATGATTGCTGCATCCCAAGCTGCACCCATCCTTCGCATCCCTAACAACTCCATCCCAGTTGGTAAGAACAAGGTCCAGAAGCACCCCCTGCCTCATCGGCTCTTCCACCACCTGCCTCAGAAAATTATTTGCAATGCATTGTAGGAACTGTTTGGACTGTGCGTGCCTGGCTGAGTTCGTTACCCAACAGATATCTGGATGACTAAACTCCCCCATGAGAACCAGCATCCGGGATTGCAAGGCTACTTCCAGCTGCCTGTAGAAGGCCTCATCGACTTCCTCCTCCTGATCAGGTGAGCTGTAGTACACCCCCAAAACAGTGTCCCCCATACCAGCCCACCCCTTAATTCTCACCCACAAGCTCTCCACTTGTCCTTCACCCTCCCCCAGGTGGAGGTGGGTACGCTCTAATTGCTCTCTCACATAAAGGACAACTCCTCCCTCTCGCTTCCCCAGCCTGTCTTTCCTAAAGAGGACATAGCTCTCCATGACAGCCTTCCAGTCATGCGAGTTGTCCCACCACATCTCTGTGATCGCATTGAGATCGTGGCCCTGTGACCGTACACAAATCTCCAGCTCATCCTGTTTATTTCCCATGCTATGCACATTGGTATACAGGCACTTTAGGGAAGCAGCAGGAGCAGTTACCCCTAGAGGGACGCAAGAAGATTCCGGACGGAGGAATCGGCAACATCACCTTCTCTGAGGAGCCCTCGGAAGATCCTATGGGACAACTCAGAGGTTTTTCCCTATCTTCAACAGTGACAGCAGCGAAAACATCCCCCAGCCATTCTCTTTCACATCTAATTCCCCTCCCTTCCCGCGTTGAACCTAGTTTAAAGCCCTGGTAATCAGTCCAGAGAGCTTGCTCCCCAACACGCTTGTGCCCCACTTGCTGAGTCGGAGTCCATCAGAAGCCCACATACCCAGCTTCTCAAAGGCCTGCCCAAGATCAAAATACCCAAAGCCTTGGTCTAGACACCACCCCCTTAGCCAGTCATTTACTTGCGCGGTTCTCCTCTTTCTTTCTGGGTCCCGGTTACCCATCAGGAAGACAGAGGAGAATACTACCTGCACCCAAAATCCCTTCAACATCCTTCCCAGGGATGCAAAGCCCTTTTTAATATTACTCACTTTCCTCATCACAGCATCCTGGCACCCAGCCTGAATGACGATAAGAGGATAGTAGTCTTCCAGTTTAATGAGCTGCTGCAGAGCCTTCCCAACGTCTCTGACACATGCTCCAAGAAGACAGCACACCTCTCTGGAGAGGTTATCTGGATGGCAAGTGGGAGCCTTGGTGCCTCCCAGCAAGGAGTCCCCAGTTACTAAGACTCTACACCCTCTTTTTGTGGCAGTGGTTTGGATGCAGTGCCCCAGCCAGCCCCGCTCCCTATGCTCGCTACTGCCCTCAACCTCGATGTGCTTCTCAAGGCCTGGGTTCCGACTACTCACCAGACCCTCACCCCTTTCCTGCCCAACAGCCTCAAATCTATTACCCAGGGAGACCATGGGGGTTGGTGGCACCATGAGTGTTGGGGCAGACACCTCCTTCTGCTTCGAGCAGAGACGAGGGTCCAGCCCCTTTCCTCTCACGGGCTGTCAAGCTCTCTGTCCTGCAGGTAAGCAGCTGGATCTGCTACTACCCTTTGCAGGGACTTAGGAAGGGGCTGGTGGGCTTCAGTAGGGGCAGGTTCACACATATCTGTCTCCCTCAGAGACTCTCAGGAGCCCCTCAGGCTGCTGATTTCTCACTGCAGCCCAGCCATCTGCTCAAGCAGTTCCTTGAGCAGGGCACACCTGCACCTATGACAGCCCTCTCTTCCCTCAGGGCCCTGGGGTGCCTCCAGATTCTGGAGCTCCCCACAGTCACCAGTCCGGACTGCAACTTCACCCCTCAGGGGTTCCACCTGGGTGCCCACGTGAGCCCAGAGAGCCCATGTCCCCTCCGTTTGGGTTGCTGCCTCAGCCAGGCCGCTGCCTCAAGTGCCCACCACGGTAAATTATAAGAGGCAGAGTTCCCAAAGGAGAGGAAAGGAAGAGAAAGGGAGGTGGGAAAGGGAGGAGAGGATCCTCCCTGCGCAACCTGCCTGCGCTAACTGCAAGCGTGTCCTGGTCGCGGTGCTCCTGGGTGGCAGCGCTCCTAGGGCCTGATTTTTTACCGTCAGGGGGTGGCTGCCTCAGCGAGTGGCTGCAAAATGGTGGCGACGCCTGATGTAAACGGCACGCCGCTGCCGCTGCTGGCTCTGTGCACGCCTTGTCAGCCTCCATCGCTAGGGCTGCCAGGGCCTGGCGGCTCCCTCAGCTGCCTCGAGCGGACTTGATCCCCCCGCTCCTCTGCAGAATGTGTCTGCACTGGAGATGTTGCCATACTAACAGAGCTATCCATATATACTAGATGCTGGCATTCCCAAGGGTTATGGAGTCTTTTAAATTATACCATGTTTGTCACTGGCTGTGTTCCTCACATCCAGCTGCAACTCCACTCAATATAGCAAGCTACACAGGCAGGCCAATCCCCAAAAGCTCAGTTTTCATGCATAGCATTTTATTCTTATGTACCACAAAACACTATTGCTTAGACTTGTGCATTAGCCAAATACAGATAAGTACGACAACAATCTATGGTTGCCACGGCATGAAAGATAACAAGTATGGGAATTATCATCATAAGAAATTGCTGTCAGATGTTTCTGTGCTGGACTTCTGAATGCTCAAAGTGCATTCATTGTGAAACAGGTGTACTATACTAGGGAAGATATAAGAATAAAGCAAATGAACTTTTACATAGTTTTTATAAAGGTTATTAAACAAAGCAAACAAATAGTTCACAAACACTTTCTTACAAGTACACACTACAAAGCATTTCTTGAAGTGTTTAAAGATCTGAAAACAAATTTTGCAGCACAGATAGCTTTTTTGGATGATTTCATAAAGATACCCGTGTTATGTTTGTGTTCTAATCAGATCAAACAGCTGACTAGAAGCAAATACTGTGTTGGGGGAGTTTTTAACAAACCAGTAAATTCTGTTCAAGAAACTACTGTGCTTTTTTACAGACTTTGTTGTGTAATTAAAAAAAAAAAAAAAAGTATTTCCAAGCTTAAGTGAGCAAACTTCTTTCTTATTTTGATTCACATTTCTGAAGAGAAAAGTTTACTTCTGTTTGAGAACACATATACAGTAAAAGTAAGTCACCAGACTTTGCTAAATAGCACAACAAATGCAGAAGGAATACAACTATTCTATATTAGATAGTACCTACAAAAGAGGAGGTGGTCAAAAAAGATGTTGGTAAGTGGTTCGAAAAGGCTATTTGTTACCTCCCAAACATCAAGCTAGCATTCGTAATTTGGAATAGCTGCTGTATGACCCAGAGATCACTTCTGCATCTCAAGATTTTTCAAAAAAAAATCATGTATTCTTTTATTCAGTCAGATATAACAGAATCCACTATTTAAAGAACGAAGACAGTTGTGATTCCACATTCCATTTCATGCTTTCCTGGACCACAGACCAGTTCAAAAGCTTTTAAAACCCACTTACTCAGTAGGCTTATTCAGTTTTGGAAAATACGGTGGTTAAGTCTCTTTCTAAAACTGAATACTCTCAAGGACATGAACAAGGATGGAAAAGTTTAGCTAAAGATACACAGAAGTAGAAAAGACAGCTCTTAACAAACTACTAATGCCTACCTTATTTAGAAACCCAAGCTCCTTGTTTATTTAACCTCCCAGCTCCAAATATGAATTAAGCACAGATTGTACTATTCTTTTTGTTAAGCTTACATAAAGTTCACTTTGTAACTGCAATCAAGATGAAATAATAGATTTCTCAAACAGGAAGTATTTGTAGAGAAAATATTCAACTCCTTCCCAAAACAAGCCATTAAATGTCATGAGAACCTGCACTATTGGTGTAAGCAAGGAAAACAAGGAAACTCAGGATTTGTCTGTGTTAAAGGCCAAAGGACTTCTCCTCTCTGGAAGTTAAGTCCATTCACTGACAATAAACTCTACTCTCATTTGAATCAACAGTATTTCTTAATACAAGATATTCATTGTTGTCTTACTTTAAAAGTATGCTGTTTATTTTGACAGTACTTTTAAAGATTTATTTCTCAGATTTAACTTACACCACCCCTAGTTTCAGGCTTCTACTCATGATCCCTTCCAAATGTTAAGATTAGTCACTAGGCTTATATTTTTATACTGGTTAACGGAACAGGTACCATAAAATATATGCCATTCTGTCTGACATAATGTGTCAATAAGATGCAATTAGATAATCTGGATGTTATTTATACTGATTTACAAGCAGTTCCTTGAACTGCAGATGAATATAACTTAATGAGTCAACACAGGAATCATATTTTTCAGATAATTCATTTTTAGAGTTTCTCTGTGTTTCAAATCTCAGTTCAAAGCAATCTGTAGGTCTCCCGTCTTTTCTCACCATCCTTATGACACAAATGGAAGTCCCTGCTACACAAATAAGTGGCAGATCCTCCCTGGTATAAAAATAATTATGATGGTACGATGATATTTAGGAGAGAAACCCACAAAATGCTGATGTTTGTCACATAATTGTTGCTCAATTTCATTTACTCGAATTACGAAATGTGGAAATTTATTTTATTTTTGATAGCCTACCAACAAGTTTTAAAAGTACCGAAAATGCTTATTTTATATAATGCCTTCACTTTCAAAAAAAATTATCTGCTTATGTTACTTTTTGTCCAGTTCTATTTCAGCAAGCTTTTAACAGCAGGTATTACAAGGAGGCAGGAGTTGAACAAATTACTTCACTCAAATATATGATATGTCATATGAAATAGTAATAAAGCATTGGTTTCTAGTGCTGGTGTTTCTGGAAACAAAAGCCACCACAGAGTATCAAATCACTCCATCATGCAAAATGCTGACAGAAACCAAGAGTAGCCCTTAGAAATCAAGAAAAATTGTTTCTAATCACTCTGTGTGCTAGATTCTGCTCAGCATGGCCAGTGTAGAGGCTCACCAAAGTCTTTGCTGACCTTTATTTCACAAATACTAGCACTACCTTGTGATTTCCTTTTTTAAAAAATTAAAGACTCCTTTCCCACAACTGAAAGTCCTGCACTAGAAATGGATTATACATGGAAAGGTGTCTCAGCTGACAAATGAACTACGCACTTCAGTAGGAAATGAAATGTTAAATTATGCCAATACATAAACACATGTATTACATTTGAAGTAAAAATAACACATTGCATAAATTGTGAGGTGCATTTGTGTTGTTTACATTAAAACTCAGTACAGCTATTATAGACTAACATGAACAAGCAACAAGGAATCTCGCAGACGATCTTTAAAGGTTCCTTCCAACTCAAAACGTTCTGATTCTATTGAGTAGAGGCTGAGGAAACTGGGGTTGTTCAGCCTGGAGAAGAGAAGGCTCCAGGAAGACCTTATAGAGGCTTTCCAGTACCTAAAGGGGGCTATGGGAAAGCTGGGGAGGGACTCTTTGTCAGGGGTTTTAGGGATAGGACGAGGGGTAAGAGCTTTAAACTGGGAGAGGGGAGATTTGGATTAGATATTAGGAAGAACTTCTCTGCTCTGAGGGTAGTGAGGCACTGGAACAGGCAGCCCAGAGAAGCTGTGGCTGCCCCATCCCTGGAGGTGTTCAAGGCCAGGCTGCAGGGGGCCTTGTCCAACCTGGTCTGGTGGGAGGTGTCCCCCCATGGCAAGGGTTGGAACTGGGTGCACTGTAAGGTCCCTTCCAACCCAAACCATTCTGGGATTCTGTGATGGATCTGAAATTCACTCTGGAACCAAGCAAACAAATTAAGGCACTTTATGCCAGCAGCATCTGCTCTTGTCTAATATGTTCTCAATCTCTGAACAAGTATCTCACCTTTTGTAGCTGAAGCACCGTAATTACTGAAATGCTAAGTTTTGAGTTTGTTTTTCCTCACTCATGGGCCGTCAAAATAATTCCACAGACAGACATTAGAAAATGTCGCTTGATCCAATTAACTGCGCCTCTGAGGAATACTAGAGAACAGGAGACAGAGATGGAGTCCAACAGAATCATGACACATTCCAAACTATGAGCATTTGGCTGAGTAACATGCTAAAGCTGCACATTTAGGAAGGGCAGCTTTCCCCCCGGTTCTAACTAAAATAGAGTAGTACTTCTACAAAACCTGGAGCCTGGATTTTGATTGTTCTTCTAATTAGGTATTCTGTAATTTGTTTAAGCCATCAATGGTAGCTATGCTGTATCAGCTCTGTGATATTGTAAACTCACAGTCAATTTAGGATAAACCTTTTAAGGACTGTTTTAATCTTGTGTGATAATGATTGATAACAATTAAGAACTACATGTATTGTTTATCAATGTCATAATAGTAAAGCGTGAAACTTGCCTGATTCATTGGCCTTCTATACTACCAACACAGAAATCTCCAGTTCCCTAAATCATGAATATATGCACACAAACATTCAGTTGCAAGTATTATCCTTTAGTGAGCATAGTTCAATTCCTAGATCAGCTACATACTTCATATATAGCACAGGAGTTGGGTTAATTATGTATTCCTATTCTTTAGATTCGATTAAAACAGGAACAGTCTTTTCCTCCTCTCCCTTTCTTTTGTCCTGTTCAGGTTTTGAGATCTTCAGCTGAAGGACTGTCTTTCACTATGCCTAGCATCAGTCAGAAATGAGGGTGTATCTAAGGCGGGTAGGTAGTATGCCCATCAAAAAACAAAACTGTAATGCTAACCTAACTTTTTGATAGTTCAAGTAGAGGCTTCTGCAACTGCAGAACCACACATTTCGTGTCTTGCACGGGAGTTGCTCACTGCTGTACCTTCTACCTACCTCCAAGATTGCCCAATGCACGCATTTTCAATCTTTCAGGGTGGGTGTCAGGGCGGTTGTTTGTGACTCACATTCTCTCCTCTAGCCTACACCAGGGTTTTTCACTCTTCTCTCAGTTACAAGTTCTGTGTGCTCCTTTATAGGAGCACCTCCTTTACCAGTGTCCCCACTTAGTGTTCCACAGCACCCTCTGATCTCATGGCAGTCTTTATTTTGAAAGTCTGCAAACAAATCTCTGTAACCTCCTTTCCCTCAGTCACTCTGCTCTCTAACCCCTTTTGTTCTGGGAGATGAATCACTCCGAATGCTAATATGCTTCACTACACTGTGAAGATAGGTGAAGATGAGAGACAGGCCTTGTTACACTGGCATGGTTTAACTGTTCAAACATTGCATTTTTAGCCACAAAGTTGTTTGAAAGATATGAAGCTATGGCTGTGCTAAATAACAGTAAAGGCTTTTATGTGTCACCTGTTTTCCTTTCAGTTCTCTAATTTCCTATTAAATCGGTAAGACTCTACACTGAATACTGGCCCCAAACTGAATTTTTCACAAAGTTCTCACACTGGAAAACAGAAAGTAAACCACATAGAAATGAGAGCAACCTTGAAACTTGAGTAATCAGATGTTTTATTTTTGCACTGACTTGCCTGCTCAAAAATTGAAAGTTTACCTATATAACCTAGAGATAAAACAAAGGATTAAAATTAAATAATACATCGTATATTCACTAGACACTAAAAGATGCATACAGGGTGCAGCTAATGTATCTTCAGCAATTAAAAATTCAGCTATATGAATATTGCAATAATTTAAGTTTTTAAATTATTTATCTCGAAGTGGCAGAAAAGATCACTATTTAAAAACATAACATGCATGATGCAAGTCATGAAAAATTGATATGAAACAGCAGTCTTTAAGACTTGAGCTTGCTTTATGCAAAACTACAAATGCTAAGAAAATTCCTACCAAAATTCCAGGGACCAGAAAATAAATCTTATGACGTGTTCTATCAATTCTTAGTCCTCAGTTTTATTCCCTCTCAAGTATATCAGCAAACTGTATGAACTCAAAGGAAGGATAGTGTGTTGTTGCCTAAATCAAATCACAAAGGAAAAAATTAAATTCTCTCTGGTACCACCCCCTTTTTCTTTCCATTTGCCCCTCTAGTCTCTTTTTCCGCAACGTGCCCTACGCATCCCCCACCCCTCCCCACTCCAAAATTCCCCAAAGAAAACAAGTGCTGAATGGCTTTGTGTTAAGTCAGAAAAATCATCTATAACTGCATTTAACTGTATTTGCTGCTTAACATATCCCAACAGTGAACCTAACATTTAGAATCTATCGTATCAACATAGTCATCATGATCCAAGCTGCAAATAATAGAGAGTGTCACTGTCAATTTTGCTTTCGCACACTTCCTTCCCTTCACTTCATCTGATTTTAATAATCCCTGTCAAACCACAAACAGTCCAAATTACCTTCTTGACATAGAAGCTTTCAAGGAAGAGACAGAATCTCAACTTTCATTTAGCGACTACAAAAGCAAGCTGTCCGACTGGACAAATATTATTTCCACTCTTGACAATCTCTACAGTAAAGCATGCTTTTTAATTTTCACTGAAGCTGCCAAGGGTTTCATATAAGCTTCTTGTTTAGCGTAGATTGACTCACAGGATTAGCAAACCAACAACTGTAATTGTGTTTAAAGAAGCCAGCACTTTCAAATAAAAGAAAAAACTGCATGCAAAAGGTGACAATTGCATGTCATAAGCTAACAATAAACTGCATTTAAAAAAAATTATACAAAATATTTTAATTCAGTAGATCTCATAGGATCTCTTTCAAGATCATTTTACTTTTCTATAATTGACCAAATGGTTGCTGTTAGAATGTAATATAAACCAGACTTTCGAGGAAGACAACTTTATATTCAACTACATCAGTGACAGTCTAAGAAAGGTTAGCATTTGACAACAGGAAATATGTTCAAGGCAAATAAGCTTCTGCAAAAGGATGTGATCTGTAATCATTTTCCTCTCTGTTGGCTTGTCTTCAAAGTAGAGGTTGATAACATTACTCACTGCTTCACATATATCAGTTTAAAAGTAATTGATTTTTCAGATGAGGCACAGTATTGTATAATTAGGATTGTACTTGAAGTTTATGTGGATTAATCAAAGCATAATACATTTTAATATATTTTCTTCACATAGACACAGCAGTCTCCCTAATCATGTGGAAGTCTATTGCTTCTTAGTATTTTGACTCATTTAAAGTTGCAATCAGGTTTTGAAGTGTTATCAGCTATAAAAAAACAAAAAAACACAATAACCAAGATGCTTCCCATCAAAAGCCTCATGTTAGATATTTGTTTTAATACCTCAAATTGCTTTTCTCATATGCAAGCCTAATTTAAGACTAACAAAGGTGCTTTAAAAACATTAGTTGGTAACTAATTGGAATATACCAAGGCAGTAAAAGACCATCTTTGACAAATTCATAAAATCAGTTTAAGAAATGCAGAGGTATATGCCTAGATGGTGTCTCAAGTTTCACAGCAAGGCAGTTATGCTTTCTACTAACACAGGAGAGTTTTAGCATTAGTAGTTTGAGCTGACAACTGGGTGTCTGTGATCACTCATGTTCATGGTAGGACATCTTCCTCTTTGCCTTCTTATTTTGCTTTCCTTCCCAGTGAAGAATAAGAGTTTTAAAAGCTTATTGCATTTTTCTCCTTTAGGACGGCTAGCAAAAGCACAATTTTGTTACTCAGCAGGAGAGTGATTCTACCATGTTAGGTCTGTATCAGATTGGACCTGCATTATCTTTTATCACAGAAAACATCACAAGATTGCTATCAAAGCATCTTAAAGGAGGAAAAAAAATAAATTAGTCTTTTTAAATGAAGTGTTTAGTCTTGAATACGTCTTTACTTCTGGTTAACTGCCACTTTGAATTCACACCAGAACTCATAACTGATTATTAGCTACCTTTCTGCACTAAAGGACAAAATTATTTATCATTTAGGATGTATGCACTATCGCACACTGGCAGTAAGAGGTAAGAAAGACATCTGTAGAACAGTATATTAATGTACAAATATTGACTGGTATATTGACCTAGTTAATCGTAATCAAAATTATCGTACAAAAATAAACCTTATGCCTTACTGACTTGCAGTTCTATAACTAACAAGGAAGCCAGATTTTCATTTTTATTTTTAAAGAAAGGAAATTCTTATGTCATTTAGAAGCCATATAGAACTGATTTTTTTCTCAACTGCTTGATCAGAGGAAACCTTTATCTTCCCAGAGCATCCTTTCTATCATATCTTCTAATGAGTTCTGTCTCACTTGATAAATTAAAGTTATCAGCTGTTGCATCTTTATTTCTATAGAGAAAGTGCAAGTCACAGCTGTGATGCTACAAAAGCAGCAAAAGTGCAGAAGAAAGTGGCATTTTTAAAGAACATTTATCCATAATGCCTTTGCATTGCCACTGGAGAAGAAAGGAAAATAAATAAGTAGTTATAATGAAACGAGCTTCCATCTTCTCAAGGATTTTGTAAGTGATGCTCTTACACCATAGCCTGAAGTTCCTGATCATAGCGCAACTTAGAGTCTTCAACCTGGTAGCTCATGAAAAAAATATCTTGTACTTTGTGGCAAAGTTCAACTGCCTCTATAGTGTTAGTCAGTATATGCTGAGGTAATGCCATGTGGGTATGATTCAAGATGATTAACAGAGAACCCTAATAGGTTCTACCATCTCTTCTGTAAAGATGTTGTATCGATAATTTCATTTAAAAACCTGATGGAGACAACTGTGTTGGGAATCATAACAAAATGCATTCACACAGTGGAAAATAAATCTTCCTTTGGAACCAGACTAGACCATATATTAATATGCAAAAAGGAAAGACAACTGGCTCCTTTGTGATGCAGAAAGGGGTTCCTCCTTCCTATCATCTTAAACAAATACTGTAAGGACATTACATGAAATTCTCTAGTGCAGAAAGCACTTAGCCTTTGGTTTCATGATTAAGAGGGCAAGTGTTCATAAATATCTTACAAGGGAACACCATGCACTGTGTTATTTCTTACATAATTACATGACTCAAATGAGTTGTGTATCCAGCAGAGAAGTGGAACTACAGTGTAAACAATGTGCACTACTTACCTATCACATGAAATAAATCTTTTCCTTCAGAACAATAACAGACTAAAAACTAAAAAGCTGTTTTTATTTTTTTTTTCTTAATGGAAGATTATATTTAAAAGTTTCTAGAGAGAAAAAGAGGGTTAATACACAGACTAAATTAAAAATGAGTAACATTTTTTCTAGGGTCACATTAACATTCCAGCAAATTTCTTCTTAACTTTTATAGCATTTTACTACTTTTGTAAATAAATTTAAAAAAAGCCATAGAAGGATAGAAGGTTCAAGTTGAAAACAATCAAATTATTATGGTTCTATCTATACTTTCTGTAATTTGACTGCCTAAAACTGAGTGTAGTGACAACTCTACCAGAATATCCTTCCAAAGTATAAATTGTAACCAAATCTATTTTTATATGAGTTCAACAGCGAACCTTGGAGTATCAACTCTATTCCATTAATCTGCAAGACAAATTATGTTTGTTCTGAGCCAGCCAAGAACAGGTGGTCCCAGCTGAAGATTTTCTTCACTCGTGCAACACCAAAAAAAAAAGCGTGGTGGATGTTACAAGGACAAACAAAGCATCCAGTGACAAAAGTATTTAATTGTATGAATTCTGAGTAACAAAGAAAGAGTTCAGGGATAGGAAAGGCAAAGAGAATTTACTGAAACAACATTTTTTTCTTAGATGAGCTGGTAATAAATGACATTGCAATATCCTGACTCATTCTAATCTTTGGAGCTGAACACTATTCAGAAACTTTAAGTTTTTTCCAAACAAGAGAATCAAAAATCTCTTGTTTTTAAAGTATATGTCACAGAATGGCATTGAATGAATGATTTCATTTTTAACACCAAGGCAGACTAGAGTCTTTTGTTTTCTTCCATTTTTTATCATACCAGTGTGCTCCAGGGATAAGTCGATAATATGAAAAGAATCAAGTCTGATGTATTCCTCACCACCCCTTGTATCTGCATAACCTGACATAACTCACATGCTCCCAGTCAAATGGCATGGTAAGACTCAGAAACATTGTATAGCCTACTATTCGTACCACCAATAATCCAATTCTTCATCTGTACTACTAGACAATATAGCTCCCAAAATGACATCTTGGAATGATTACACATTCTTATTTAAGTTAGAATTTTGTGACGATATGCATTAATGACAATGCATTCAAAAAGAGCAAAGATAAATAGATTTATTTCACAGAGGAAATAGATTCAGATAACTTGGGTTCAGATAACCAGGGTCACCTTTCTTAACCCTTTTCATAGGGTCAAGAGAGGTTATTAGGTTTTTCTGTATATTATGGAACAGACTGTGTTCTGCTCCAAATAAAATAAATATTTTGGACTGGTGCACCTAAGGAAATGCTAAAAAATAATATTTTCAAAAACAATGGTCTCAACTTCTAAAATAGCCATATATTCCTAACTACAAAGAAAGAGATACTTTATTCAGATTTCTTCCAAAATTACACTAGCATGCAGCTGAAATTCATACCTATATAATTCTTACAGAACATCTAGTCATTTTTTATATCTGGCGTAAAGAGAGAAGAATTTATAAAATTGCTGATATGAACAGAGCTTGCCTAGAACTTTTAAAAAACTTAAATATAAATGTAGCACCTCTTATGTTTTCTTCAATCAATAAAAATTCATATATATTCTTGATTAGAACCCATAAGCACTTTCCTTTGAATAGGTCTCATCTCATTATACAGTTAAAGCTTTTTAAGCATTCGTAGTTTATAGCAAGTCAATTTCACAAGATATAAATGTACAATTTACATATATACATACCTTCAGTATGTTCCCTCTGTAACTGAAATTTTCTTTGACTTTACGAGACCATGCATAATGTTCAATTAACTGTTTTTTCAGTGGTTCTGTGTAAAAAGAAATTAATAAAATGATCAATAAGTAATATTTGAAGAACCACTACTTTTACAAATAAAAATCCTAAGGGCCTAAGTATTATGTAAAATTGCTCACTCAATAAGACCATATGCTTAATTCCAACTAATAAATAATCTGAGATCAAAATGTTAAAAAAAGCTAATAACTTTGTAAACCTCCATTTCTATTGATATGTATTACACAAACCACGTCATTAGCATAGTACTTCATTTTGTTATTCCAAAAGCAGAAAAGCAATAAAGAGAAGATCTGTGCCAAATGGGAAACTAGAAAGCCACAGAATGAAACAAAATAACACATGGCAGGTATTAGAAATGTTTAGGTAAGGACCACATAGCTCAGTCATTGTTTCTGAACTTCACAGAAAGGCCTCATTGAGAATAGTCTATCCTGTGGTCACTGACTCATAGAAAAATCAATTTAGATAACAAATACAAAAAAGATGGAAGTCTGAAGTGAATATTGTGTTATAAGAACTAAAGATTGGCTGCTGCTTTTGCTAGTGTTTGTGAATACTAATGCAATGAATGAAATAAGGTAGCTAAAAGCTAGCTCAGCAAAAATACCTTATAATATACATACCTTTCCTGATACCTTCTGCATCACCCCCTTACTATCTGCAAACCCCAGTTACCAGGCAGCTGTGATGGTGGCACGGCAAAGGGGACTGCAGTGAGATGCTGCCCACTTGGCAGCAGTGTGGACCTTATCAACAAAACTACAGAAAGTATCATAGTTGAACATGAAGTTGATTCACAGACCTTGAGAAATCATCTCTACAGAGGAATAGAAAGGATCTTGTTTACAGAGGCATGCCAGAATATAAAGTTCCATTTTGCTTAACAGCAACAAAATGGGAAAAACATATGTAGGAAATAAAAGGAAATATCCTGTTCACCCGCTTTTGTTTTACAATATTTAAAGCTATTAAAAGAATCTATTTTCAAGGCTTTTCAACATGTACTAAATTCTTACTTTATTCAGTACTCTTTTTGTTTATTTGTTTGTTTTCAAACTGCTTCTTTAGGTGGGAAGAGATTGGAATCTATTGACATTTGCAGGGGTTTTAGCACAGCACCCCAGCACTATAGTTCCTGTAACCACTTCCCAGG